>NW_027286985.1:11111147-11441147 GCF_022747635.1 Hetaerina americana
TGCAGACTAAGTCTCATAAACCTTTTTCGGTTAAGAGAGAGGCTACTAAGGTGTCATTAACAATATATGGTCTACTACTGAGTTACTAAATCAATATTGTGTGAATTTTTCTATAAAACTGGCAATGCATGCTGCATTTAAATGTAAATTATCTCATGTGTTAACAATTAACCCCTTTCTTTTTTCATTCCAGTCACCTCCAATTGTGCACCTCTTCCATGAAGACTTTCTGCATCCAGGAGCATGGACAATCCTTCCCATTATTACAAAGTAAGATTAAATTATCACCAGGAAGTTGATTTTAGTACAAATTATATATTATCTTTAAATCTTTAAGCATTAAAAGAGGGAATGAATGGTAAAAATACTTCAATCATAATTAATCCCAAATTATAACCTGCTGATTCCAGGAACAGAACCCCATGATGAGTTGCCTCCATGCAATGTATGGAGTCTGAAATTTTAGAAAAAAATAGCTCATACAGTCATGATTCATTAACTTTATTGATGATATATATCAGTACTTCAATGGCAAGAAAGTTTTACAATCCTTGTAAGACCATATAGTAAATATCTTTATACATATATATATATATATATTTATATATACACATTATATATATCCATATATATATATATATATATATAATATATATATATATATATATATTTATATATATATATATATATATATATATATATATGTACACACACATCTGTATTTGGCGGGAGTTTGCGTTTGAATGTGTATATATAAATATATATATATATATATGTATAAAGATATTTACTATATGTCTTACAAGGATTGTAAAACTTTCTGCCATTGAAGTACTGATATATATCATCAATAAAGTTAATGAATCATGACTGTATGAGCTATTTTTTTCTAAATTTCAGACTCCATACATTGCATGGAGGCAACTCATCATGGGTTCTGTTCCTGGAATCAAGGACCAGGGTAAACCTACCCGTTTTGTTGGAGGAGCTGTCGGCAGTTGGAGAGGAATCCAGGTTGGAGGCTTCCAGGAGTAAGCGGTCAAAGAAGTCGAAGAGGAAGGTCGAGAGGGGGAAGTGGGTCGGTCATGCCCTCCATGACCGTGAACCCACCATCATCCATCACTTCCAGAGTGATGGCAGGCTCTCATATCCACACTTCTCCGCAGGATTTGCCATGGACAGAATACTTCTCCATATGTTAGTACCTTCATGCTTTATAGAGTCTTTTTTTTTGCCGATACATGTGTACTTTGAATAGGTAAATTGGCAGCATAAAACTACATGGTAGCCAAACTACCTTAACCTAACACAAGTAATTAATGGAGATGGAATGAAGTATAAGTTTCATTCAATAAGTAATGAGACATACACTCTCATTTTAAAACTATTCAATTAACCTATACCATTTTTTCATGGGTGTTAGTTGGCAACATTGGGATGAGCTCTGATTAGCTGTTAAATTATTTCATGTAAGCATAAGCTCCAAATCTCCAGTTCACAATGTCAAGTTCAATAGAAGATTGCACCTGGAGAGCTGGGTGATTTTTTCTCCATACTCTGTCTTTTGGTCTCAGGAACAAAGTGCTTCTATCAAGCTTTCTTGCAGTCTTGGCTAATGGAAAATCTCAATTCTTTATGAATCTGTAAGCTGCCCAGGAACCCATCTTGCACACGTTTTTCTATACTTTAAATGGTTATGAATGATATTGTGAACATTTCCAACAATTAGTTGAACTTCCTTAGCTGTCATTTCAGTAGTAATTCTTCTATTACCATTCATTGATCATTGATTCCAATGAGGGACAAGGAACTTTGACTTGACGTCCACACTGGGATACATCACCCATACTTGTTCGGCCACTTTTAAACTGAATAACCGACTTTTAAACATTGTTCATACAACTTTTCATAATACTAAATATCTAATTATAGAGTGCTTCACTTCTAAGGTGCAATCTTCTTATGGACTTGCTGCAGTGAACTAACTGGTTTTGAGGTTATGTTGACTTAAAGTAATCAAACAGTTGTTCAGAGCTTATTCCATGGTTGCCAAAATAAAAAGTAATAATAATAATAATAATAACTAGCAATAATGAAAAAGTGGAAAAGGTTAATTTAATAGTTTTGAAATGAGAGCATTTGTCTTTTTACTTATTGAATGACTCTTACATTCCATGTACCTACTGGTGAGGAAAGGCTTGCAAATCCACCTGCATTCCACATTAAATCCACTCGAACAGTGTTCACAAATCATTCAGTCTTCATGGGCCCCCAAACTTATTGTTTTTTAAATCCACAGGCCACTAACGTGGATATTTTTCAAAAAGGTGAAATCAAAGGATCCAAAATATGAAATGGTAATTACACTTTTATAATTATTATCGGTAATTCAGTGTTTAAGGTAACTCTTGTTTGTGTGGATGCTGATTTAAAAATCTCCAAATTTCCTTGCCTGTCCTCACAAAGCACAACCTGATACTACAGTACAATTACACTACAATGCTCTCAAAATACTTGAGACAGGATGCCTATAGACTTTTAAATTACCTGGATTACAATGTATGTATGTGTTAGCAGAGGGGTGATATCCTCATTTGCCCTATACAAACTAAGTTTCGCAGAAGCACCAGATGAAATATGAAACTACACATGCTACATGATATATATTTATGATTTATTTGGGATTTTCTTAGGAATTACTTCCAATGAAACACTCTGTTGCTTACTACTGACTCAAAACACTAATGTCATTGAAATTTGTAAAAGAGGCAACCATTTTCTATGCCTGATGCAGGAAAAATTACTTCACAGTATTATTCAGGTGATCAACTTGCACTCATATGTGAAAAATTCATGTACCAATGTACACCAACCCATAAGATTGATGCTGATTTTAGAGTACATTTTGGAATTTAAAAAAAAGTACATCTTATAGGTAGAGAAATGCAGTAATTTTTATGAGAAGGAATGGCAATTTTTTATTATTAATTTTTTCTCAAAAAGTGAATCATTTTTCATGGCGACAGCTGCCAATATGAAACTCTTCCATGAGGAAATAAGGTGTATTTGATCTGGAAATGAGGTGGATTTTACATAGGACTAATGTAGATCTCAAATATTTCAGATTGTAAAAATCATTCACCTCGACTGGGATGGGAATGATTTTTACACTCTGAAATTGTTGCATCATAATATCCATATTGCAGCTGACTATGTTAAATGCTGATGTTGTGGCATCTCCCAAAGTTTCTTGTAATGTGGATTTCACTTGGATATTTCTCAGCTTGGGTGAAAATAAGGCATGGAAATTGGGTTTGGATCTCAAGACCAAAATCAGGTTTGACCCAGAAGAGGTTGTGAGTGAGGGCAAGTATTTAATCCGATGTACACATCGCATTTTGATGTTCCTCATGCAGTAGGGATTCAGGGGAAAATTGCTCTTTTCCAAAAATTCATCTGTAATCAATGGTCAAAGTAGATGAATGATGATTGCGGACTCGTGTTCTGGTTGATGAATCAATGAGAAAGCTTTACTGATTTAGTACTGTTGCAATGGAACCAGTTATGATCATACTTAAACAGCATTCTTCTTGGTAAGGCGGTATTATTAGCCACTGATAAACTACATGTCATTTTACATCTACTTCAAGAATATCCACAAAACGTGGCATCATTTCCAAAATGCATGGATACCAACTAAGGGGTAATAAATGCCACCAACATACATATACATGACAGGATTTCCCCAACTTCAATTTAAAGGGTTCCCTAATTTCAATTTAAAGGTTTCAAACATTCACATTCATAGTAATCCAAACTTCACAAGAAAAAATACCATCAGGAGTATATATTAATGCATCTAAATGCCTATTTTTCTCACCATCTTCATGGCTTATCAATTGATGATTGGTTTGTGGTAATTTGTACTTCAATCAATGCTGCCACCTGCCATTCTCTTCATAGTTTCTTTCATCTTGATTACAAACAGTAAGTAATTGAACCAGCCAAGGCCAAAATTCAGCCATTATGCCATCAGTTGCCCCCTCCTACCCTTTTACTTCTTCTTTTTAATAATAACTTGAGTATTTTCATTTATTTAAATTGGTTTCCCTTCGATTAAACTCTCCAAGTATCATCAATTGAACACAAGACTGGACATACATTATTAGTAATGTTTTTTTTACTACTCCTCATTTTATGGTGATTTATTATCATCTAGAAACATTTTGCCTATGGAAAAATGCTCATGTAAATAGTTACTCACTTCAATTTTTCCACACCCTTCACTGCAAAAAAACATGTGAGTAGCAATGGATAATGTTTCGAACTTAAAACCAATATGATTAATTTCTTCTCTCATCTTCATCAAAGCTGCAGCTTGATACGTGAACAAAGTTAATATGTATTTACTTAGGGACGCCTTAAGACTAAAGGAAAAAATATGCAGTCATACTTATTATTCCAAATACATGCATAACGGGTGCCTTGCTTAAATCCGGACAAATTTCAACTTGAATTTCCTGCCATGTCGTAGTTCCACTGAACGTCACGATTGGCATTCTTGAAAGCTATAGGCATCTAGTAAACAGTCATAACCTCAAAATGGCCGAGTTGTCACATTCAAATGCAGAGTACAATCGAAGAGCCACTATTATCGTAAGTGTTTTTCGCATTATATTTCGCTGGGCATTATATTTCGAATAACAGTTCGATCCTTCTGATACCCCAGATAAACTGTATTGTACGATCTTGTGGCTTAGTATAATGCTTTGGAGAAGTCTGGGGAGGGTTTCGCCAACCTGGCGAGGAAACCTCATTGGAGAGGCAATGCGTGCTTGTCTGGATTTAAGCATCGCACCCTGTATGTTCAACATGTTACATGAAATGGGTAGACGAGTACTGCATTGAGCCTTTACCTTTGTATAGCCTATGGTTACCACAGGCTAAACTTTAGGAGTATGTATTACTTTTTCAGTAAATAACAGCATTTTCAAGGAGATTAAATATGACAATAAGAAAAGGAATCGCCCCTTCTCAACCCTGAATGCAGGCATTTTACACATCTTCAACTCTCATCAATCAAAATACCTATTAGGTTCATTCCAGATTTTAAATGCATAAAAATAGACCTATTCCCTGAGCAGTATTATTATTGGTTTATTATTGTTTAAGGTAGGGTTTTCATGGACACAGTCTATGCAACATCAGAATGATGATACATCTCTTTGCCCCTCCTAAAAAAACAACCTTTGAACATTCACTGCAATAAACTCTCCAACTCTACATACTTTCTTTCTTCCTTCATTTCATCAAACATGGCTATCCCATTCGTGCCCCATTCTCATTTGCGATTATTCTACTGTTTATCAAAGTCTTCATCATCCCATCACACATCAAAATACTCTCCATCCCTTTTTTCCTGCCTCCTTTGGGTTTATCTCATCATTCCTCCCTACCCTCCTTTTCCATGCCTAGCAATTCCTCATTTGTTTTCCTTACTGCCCATTTTATCTTTTCCATTCTTCTGCACACCAACACTTGAAAAGTTTCCGATCTAATAACCTATCATCTTACTTCAATGACCAATTTTCAACACTGTACAAAACCACACTCCTTATGAAAGTTTTAAGAAGCCTTTTCTTAACATCCTTATTCAATGTCCCTTAATCAATTACCTATTACTAGTAAAAACTTCTTCACCAAATGCAACTCTTCTTTCTATGCCCCTACTACTTTGCTCATTTTGACACAGAATACTTCTGAAGTGGGTAAATAGTTTAACCTGCTCTAGTTTCTGAATTCTAATTTTAATTTTTAACTCTCCTCTTTCTAGAAAACCTCATAAGCTTTGTTTTGTTTGCATTTAATCTTATCTCATGTATATTGCACTGAATTTCCAATGCAATCAGCAGAGTTTGCATTCCCTTGGCTGACTAACAAACTAAAGCTTGGTCAACAGCAAACCTAACTGATTTTACGAATTCCCCGCCCACCTTCATTCCTACCTCCAGTTCCTCCCATGCCTCTTTAATCATCTCCTCTGCATACAGGTTGAACAGCAACGGTGATAATGGGCAACCCTCCTTTACACCTCTTCCTAGCACTGCCCATCCGGACTCCCCGTTCCCCACCCGCACCTGAGGAATCTGAGACTTGTATAAGTTGCAGCTCACTCTACAATCCATACAATCTACTACTATTTTTTTTTTATGTACTCATTAATTCTACCAAATTCACTTTATCAAATGCTTTCTTGATTTTTATGATTCAGAAATATATCCTGATTGTATTCCATGTTCCTCTCAATTAGAGACCTGGCTACTGCAAGGGCATCATGTCTACCTCTCCCCTTTCTGAACTGGTCACCTTCTAAGCAATAATTTATCCTGTTCTCCATCCTCTTATTGATGATCCCGATAATCAATTTAGCTTGAATAGCACAAGTGAGAATGGACACCCCTGCCTTACTCTTCTTCCTGGCACTGTCCAGCTCCACTCTCTATCAACTAATTGCACCTGAACAGTCTGAGACATGTACAGTTTGGAGATATTACATTCATTAGTATTTCCCAAATCACTCTATTGAATGCCTTCTTGAAATCTACAGATGAACAAACGAATGAATGTGTGTAATAACTTCCATGAATAACTCTTTTCTCTTTCTCATTTATAAGTTTGTCAGATCGAGTGGAAGATTGGGCCTCGTCAGGAGAAGTGAGTGATTTTTCAATCGACGCTGCCCACGAACTGGCATCTTTCATTTGGAACTCAGGTCAAGGGGCACCGCTCACACACTCGCGGGCATTCTGCCTGACCATGGACCAAAATAAGACTGAGATCCCAAGGTGTGCCACATGGCCACTACCATTCGAACCTTGTGTAAGTTGGATTTTCACTCTAATTCTTAGTCCTCATGGCACATGGTAAATGGGCCTGTTGATGGGTCACAAGATTGGAAATCTTAAAATTGGATGGAAATGTTTACTCCCACTCTAAGAGATCCATTACTTGGATGTAACAGTGGATCTTTGATGAGATCATTTGAAAGCAGAAATTTATGACATGTAATATCATCAAGACCAGGTCTACCTTTTTGAACCAATTTTTTAATTGTGACAATCTGCTCATTTTCCAAACGTGACTCAAGAAGTTTAGAATTCTCTCTACAACCACGGACAGCAATATCAATATGTTATCTTTACTCTTTTTCTTTTGGATAACCAAAATATTATTTACTAAATGGAAGTTGATGGTTTCTGGGTCACTTATGAGAACTCCAGAATCAATGAGAAGTGCCAGAGAATTTTCAGTTTCTTGTTCATTATATTCTTTTTTGATTCTGTTAGTAGAACCCAAAAGGATTCTGGTATTATTGATTTTTTTGCACTCGTCATATATTACTTATAATTGCTTCATACTTTTGCAATGTACCAGTAATTCCACATTATTTGATTCTTTAGCTGGTGGAAAAAATTCTTCATGCATGCAGAAAATTACAAAATCCCTGGCGGTACCCAATTATTACAGTTTGTTTGCTCTCTCAAATAGGCTTGTAAGTAGGATAGCATGGAGATACCTATCGAACAGGTTTACCTACTATCAAGTCTTAAATACCAATCAACAATTCTTGTCTTAAATGTAAATCAAAGACAAGAAAGTGAGCAAAAGTTAGCCTTAAAATTTCCAGAAAAATTAATGATTAAAAGTTCATGAAAACACAAATAGTTGTTGATTGATTGGGAATGAATGAAAGGGCCGAGAAAATAATTCAGTCAAAATACAAATATTTTTGGTAGCCTACAATTAGTGCATAACATTCATTTTTATGTATTCCTCCAAAGAAAGTCAAAATTGTTTTGTGGCTAGTCCCTAAGGTGAATGTAAGTTTTCATTGGCCTGAAAAAGCAAAAAATTTCTCCTTTTTTTTTCAACTTGACGATGTGTGGTAATGCCATTTGCCCCTTGCCTTCCGATGCTGTATGGTGGTAGAAGGTCAGGAGCAAGATTCGAGGACATGGTTCATCGCTCATGGTGATTGCGGCCATATCCATCATGAACCTTGCACAGAAATATCAGCGGAAATACTCCTACACATCCCTGATTTTCTTTAGGAAGATGCAGGGTTTGAATGAAAATTGGCAGAAATAAAATCTTAAATGAGACATATCAGAATAAAAATATTGGGCTCATTGAGTGTACTGAAATTTTAAGAGGAACAATCCTCTCAATATATATTTATGCATGTCAATGTTTGAGGAAACATTATCCTTTCAATTCTCTTTCAACAGGGTGAACCTGAATCTCCTGATGCTGTCTATTTTGCAGTGAAGACCTGTTCAAAGTTTCATGCAGCTCGTCTTTCTGTTGTGAAAAGAACATGGGCAAGATATTCTGTTCATATCAATTACTTCAGTGACACTGAAGGTTTGATTATAACTGTTTACTGCATTACTGGAACTATTGAATATCAACTGATAGATATCTGACGATTGTTTATCAATGCCTCTCATTTCACTTGAAAAACTATGAATCAACTATGCATAATTTTAACTCTGGTTGAAAAGTGGTTCAGAATAACTACGATGTTTATTGGGTGGAACCATATTACTTATGCCTTGATGATTTTTTTGTTCCCCCAGATCCAGCAATACCAAGCATAAATCTTGGAATTCCAAACACCGAGCATGGGCACTGCGCTAAAACCAAAGCAATCCTTCAGCATGTATCAGAGGAAATGAAGAAAAATGAAAGACTGAAGAATATCAAGTGGGTTGTATTGGTTGATGATGACACAATTCTTAGGTAAACCATTAATCTTTCAATTTTTGTAATTTATGTCTTTAGGAATAAAGGGAACTTGAAAATATTTTTTGGAAAAGTTTGCTAAAAACCCTAATCAAAGAATATAATCTTCAAAACTTTCATCCGATTGTTATACATCCAATGCTACCCATCACTAAGCACATTAAACGAAAAAAATTACTGAGCAATTAATATCAATTAAATTTTTAAACCAGAAGAGTGTTTCCCTGTAAATATACTCCATGCATGTCCTAAGTGTCAAATTACTTACAAAAATGGGACATCAGCATGGCATCCTACATAAGATTCTTCATAGTAAAATGTCAATGCATGCATACATTACTATATGCACATTTTTTGCATTTCTCAAATAAAATATTATGCAGGCACTTTGTAATCTAACCAAGATTGAAGTACACTGTTTTAGTGACATTTTACTCCGCATACCAAGGTCTTATAAATATCAGAAGTCAGTACGCAGAAGTTGGTTAGTATTTGTAGCATGATAAATTTAATTCTCATATCCCTCATGGGCAGCATTACTCCCTGGTGCTCTTACTAACAGTTTTCATTATCTTTCGTTGGCTGATTAAGTCTAATCATATTTTTGCTAAGAAACCATTTAAATAGTTACCCATGTTCCACACCTTGTACCCAACAACCATGACTGTCAACAAGCAGTAACTCTGAAATTCACCATGAAATTAAAGAAACTAACTGCATATAACAAGTTAAGTTTCAAAGAAATAAAATTATGATTTGATGAGGAATCCCCCCTTGTGTTGATCTGATGAGGATAAAAAAGCTTGAAGACTTTAAAATCAGGCTAAAGAGGGTCTTGTTAATTGATTTATTCCATTCCATGGATGAATACCTCCCATTGTATTACATGCATACATTATACAATTTGAATGTGTTTTATTACAAGGGGCTACCCAAAAATAACCAGAAGAGTGCTGTGGTTGGTGGACCCTAGGTAGTACGCATTTCTTCCGCTAGGTGAGCATAGCACTAATCATTCCAAGTCGTGCGCAGGCATTGTTGTTGTCTGGGAAAGTTGTGTTCAGTCAAGAACAATGACTTGTAAAAGCAATCTCACTTTCTCCTCCTTTTTCGTCATGGCGAATTTAAGTGAACAGCATGCTCCTGCAAAATGTTGCTTCCTGCTTGGAAAAAACACTGCAGAAACTGTTGTGATGCTGAACTCAGCTTACAAGGATATTGTAATGTTGAAAACTTAAGTGTACCAATGGTTTTCTCGTTTCAAAGAAGGTGAGAAGTCACTCAATGGCAAACCTCATTCAGGACATCCATTAACAACTATCAATTCAGCGGTAAACTGCTTTGTTGGCTTGCCCAAAATAAGCTCATGAAGTGAAATCATACCCCAAGACAATACTCATTTGCTTTTTTCAATGTGAGAGGAATAGTGTATTCTGAATTTAAGCCACCTGGCCAGACTTTAATCAGGCTTTCTATTCGGAAGTTTTAAGAAGATTGCATAACAGAGTGGGACAAAAAAGGCTCGATTTTTGGGAGACTTTAATTGCATAGCTTTAAAATCATAATGCTGGTTATTTTTGGATACCCCCTCGTATGTACCTTATGCATTGTTACTATTGCCATTACTGGTTTTCATGGGTTCATGTTGTCATTAAGCAATTAAGCTATCTATATCTCTTTAAAAGAACAATAAGTTTAATTTTGCACTCACCAAAGTATTCCTCAGGATCATCTATAATAGGATGGAGAGTAAATGATAAGTTAGGGTATAATTGATTTGGGTTCAAGAAGAGGAGAAGAGGTTCAAGAAGGCATCATGTGTGATGCCATAGCATTAATCTATTTCCTTGATTTTAAAAAGGCATTTGATAGAGTGAATTGAGCAGAATTAATAAATATATCAGAGAAAATAGGAGTAGATTGGAGGGATAGGAGACTTTTCCGCAACCTGTACATGTGCCAGACTGCTCCGATGTGAGTGAGTGATGGAGAGTGTGGAAAGAGTGAGTATGTTGGGAAGAGGGGTGAGGTTGGGGTGTCCATCATCATGCTTTTCAAGGGATATGTGGAGGAAATGATTAAAGAGGCATGAAAGGAAGTGGAGACAAGAACAAAATTCAGTAAAGAATTCATCAAATCAGTTAGGTTTGCTGATGACCAGGCTTTAATTTGTCAGTCAGCCAAGGGGTTGCAAGCATTGCTGAGTGAATTGGAAATTCAGTATGACAGGTATTGGATGAGAGTCAATATTAATAAAACAAAGGCTATACCAGTAAGAAAACAGCTAAGCTAAACATTAAAACATAAGAGCCATAACTAGAGTAGCTGGAATATTTTGCGTATCTCAGAAGTGTTTTGGACCAAAATGGTAAAATAAATAGGGATATGAGATAAAGAATTGTATTAGATAAAGAAGCATACACAAGGAGGAGGTAATTAATGACAGGGTTGTTGAGTAAGGATGTTGAGAAAAGACTCATTCAAACTTTGATGCCAAGCATAGTTATATACGGCGTGGAAATATGAAGCACGCGGATAGACATAGTAGATTGGAGGCTTTTGAAAAGTCGGTGTGGAGAAGGATAGAGAAGGTGAAATGGGCGGAAAGGGAAACAAATGAGGAAGTGCTAGGTAATGCCGTGGAAGAAAGGTTATTCTTGGGAGAAACCCAAAGGAGATGTGCTGGATGGATGCAGATCATTTTGATTGGCAATGGAATGTTGAAGACTGTGATGGAGGGGAGAATGTTAGGTAAACAAGGGAAGGGTGGGAATAGGATAGGGATATTGGACGGAATGCAGGGAGGAAGGAAGTAAGCTGAATGTAAGAGAGGCTTATTCTAGTGTAGGATGTTGAGTTGTGTTTTCTTCTGTACTGTTGGTAGCTTGTGTCCATCCAAAACCTAACTTAACCTGTAAATTAACAATAGTAATAATCTATCTTAAGCATTGATTACAGTCCTCTTGAGATAAATTAAAATATATTATAAATTGCATTAAAAATACTGTAATGAATGCTAAAGTGCCATATTTTGGATAATATCTAGAAAAACAAAATTGTTTAAGAAATATTTTCACGTTAAAGCAGACAGACTAACAGCTGTAAAACTTATTAACTATCATACTTTGTGAAGATTGCATTCTCAATGTTTTATTGACTGTGAAAATTTATATCCATAAAACATATACGGCCTACCTTTTGACTATAATCAAAATTGATGAACGAAAATGATAAATTTTTCCTCCACAGCGTTGCCAGGCTCCTCTCTCTCCTGAGCTGCTTCCCCAACAAGGACAAGACGACGCCCATTGTGCTGGGTGAGCGCTATGGCTACAGAGTGAGCGAGCCAATGGAGGAAGAGTTCCCATCTTACTCATATGGGTACAACTACGCCACGGGAGGTGGAGGAGTGGTTCTGAATCGAGAGGCTGTCCGTTTGTTGTCCGAGTCTGACGTTTGTGTTTGTCCCGCACCTGATGCCCCTGATGACATGGTACTGCTCGGAGTGTGCCTGTCTCGCCTTGGCATCAGCGTCACCCATTCTCCGTCCTTCCACCAGGTACCGCAGTTGCATTGCCATTACCTCATTATTCACTCACTGACGGGTGGAGTAGACACTGTATTTATTTTTGTCCACCTAAATGAATAAATCGTCGCCCAGTTAAGCGGCTGAATGAAGTATTGCCAGTGGTAAATACAAGGGGGAAAGGGGGGGGCACTCCTGTAGAATACACGTATTTTAGGATATAATAAAATCAAAAATTAATATTACCGACTATATTCCCTACAAACATTAAAACTTAAAAAGTCACATATTCATACTTCATGCCAATGGCATTCCCTAGGTTTGAAAATCAACCATCAAAACTTTGTTGCCTAAAATCAATACATCCTTATATTACCTAATAATATGTCCGAATGACTTTAGCCCTGCAAAATAAAATTACCAAGGGTGGGGATGGCATGCATGCCCAAAGTGGCACACAGAGCTTGGAGGGCATTGCCACAATGAATTTAGATAACCAAGGACAAAACAGAGACTGAAATTGATCTAAGCTGCAGATGGGTGAAAGAGAAGAGCGTCATGTATGTACTTAAGTGGCATCTTCCATAAAGAGCAATCGCTTTCAATTTGAGCTGTCAAAAATTTTCTGCCTCAATACCATATGCATCAACGCACGGTAAACGTTGTTCTCATAGGGCATTGGTGACAGAGGAAGACAAGTAGATTGTCCTCATCTGTCAGAATGCATCCAATGCTTCAATATCACCTCTGGAATGCTATCTTTCTTTCATTGAAGTTTGTTTTATATATTTATTAATAATGAGTGAATTTCCTTTGGGGATAATTGACCTTATCTTCTCTGAAATTGAGGATGAATGAATGAACAATATGGATTCAAAATATCACTTTATTCCTCTGACAAAAGACAATTTTATATCTTTTTTTATATCTATATAATTTAAGGAGAAAGAAGTTCCAATAAATGCCTTATAGAAATTTTCTAAAATATTTAATCCATATAATTGTGTGTATTCACACAGGGAAACATTTGATAGTGATGGGGGATTGGAACTCAATGGTAGGCGAAGGAAGAGATGGTGATGAGGCCGGGGACTACGGTTTAGGCACGAGGAATGACCGTGGGGAGAAAGCAGTTGAGTTCTGCAGGAGACAGGGGTTAGTCATCACCAACACTTGTTTTAGACATCACAAAAGACGCAGGTATACTTGGAAATTGCCAGGTGACTCAGAAAGGTATCAGCTAGATTATATCCTGGTTAGACATAGGTTTAGGAACAGTGTGATAAATTCCCACAGCTTCCCGGGAGCGGATGCGGACTCTGACCACAATTTAGTTGTTATGAAATGTAGCGTCCGTTTCAAAAAGATAAGGCAAGGGAGGCGAGTTAGAAAATGGAATGTAGAAGCATTACATGGTTTGAAAAGGAAGAGATACAAACAGGCAGTAGAGGAAATCATGGAGGGTGGTAAAGAGCTAAGTACTATCAAAGAAAAATGGAAAGTTTCAAGAAAGGGTTGTCTAAAGCCGCAAAAGACACTATTGGAACCATTAACGCTAAAAGAACTAGGAAACCATGGATCACGGATGAGATGATTACAAAGATGGATGAGCAAAGAAAATGGAAGAATGTAAATACAGAGGTAGGCAAAATGATGCACAAAGGATTGAACAATAAATTGAGGTGGGCAACAAATAAAGCAAAAGAAGCATGGTGTAAGACGCAGTGCAAGGATATGTCAAGTTTGCAGAGGAAGGGTGAAATTGGTGCGCAGTACAGCAAAGTTAAATCTTTATCGGGATGTAAGAAAGGGAGATCTATGCTAACAGTTACAGGTAAGGCGGGTAAGATAATAGTGACAAAGGAAATATCCAAGAGAGATGGAAGGAATATATAGAAGAACTCTATAGTAAAGAACTTCGACCAACAAAGTTAGACATTGAAAAAGAATATGACGTAGAGGAAGATAGCTTTGGTCCAGGCATACTCCATGGTGAGATAGAAAGGGCATTAAGGGAGATGAAACTAAATAAGGCCGTGGGGGTAGATAACATTTCCGCCGAACTATTGAAATGTTTAGGAGAACGTGGGAGGAAGAGGCTATATGGGCTGATCCGTAGTATTTATCAGGAAGGAATCTGGCCGGAAGACTTTGTGAGATCAGTATTAGTTCCTATTCTGAAAAAGGTAAAGGCTACATCCTGTGAGGACTACAGGACAATAAGTTCGATATCCCACGCAGCTAAAGTTGTTCTTAGGATCATAAACAAAAGGATAGAGAGTAGGGCAAATGATTACTTAGGGGATGATCAGTTTGGGTTTATGAAGGGGAGAGGTACGCGTGATGCCATTGCAGTAATGAGATTATTAATCGAGAGGAATATAGAACACAACCAGGAGGTATTTGCCTGTTTCGTATATTTCGAAAAAGCGTTTGATAGAGTTCATTGGGGAAAACTAATGAGTATATTACAGAAAATAGGAATAGATTGGAGGGAAAGGAGGCTAATCCACAACCTGTAAATGTCTCATACTGCTCAGGTGCGGGTGGGGAATGGAGAGTCAGGATGGGCAGTGTTAGGAAGAGGTGTAAGGCAGGGTTGCCCATTATCAAAATTGCTGTTCAACCTGTATGCAGAGGAAATGATTAAAGAGGCATGGGAAGAACTGGAGGTGGGAATGAAAGTGGGCGGGGAATTCATAAAATCAGTGAGGTTTGCTGATGACCAAGCTTTAGTTTGTCAGTCAGCCAAGGGGTTGCAAGCATTGCTTAGTGAATTGGAAATTCAGTTCGACAGGTATGGTATGAGAATCAATATTAATAAAACAAAGGTTATGCGATTTTATAGAAAGAAAAAGGCTAAGCTAAACATTAAAATGGGAGGGCAAAAACTAGAGCAGGTAGAACAGTTTACGTATCTCGGTAGTGTTTTGGACCAACACGGTCAAAGTAGTAGGGACATAAGGAAAAGAATTGCACTAGGTAAAGAGGCTTTCACAAGGAGGAGGGAGTTAATGATGGGGACGTTGAGTAAGGATGTTAAGAAAAGACCCGTAAAAACTTTGATATGGAGCGTAGCTATGTACGGCGCGGAAACGTGGTTGTTGAAGCAGGAGGATAGACTTAGATTGGAGGCTTTTGAAATGTGGGTGTGGAGAAGAATGGAGAAGGTGAAATGGACAGAGAAGAAAACAAATGAGGAAGTACTTGGTATGGTGGGCGAAGAGAGGGGTTTGTTGGGAGCAATCGTATGGAGGCAGGAAAAGTGGCTGAAGGGGGTATTGACCGGCAGCGGGATGTTGAAGATTGTAATTGAGGGGAGAATGTTAGGCAAACGAGGAAAGAGTAGAACAGGACAAGGATGTTGGACGGGATGAAGGGAGGAAGAAAGTACTCAGAGATGAAGAGGGACCTGATGTAGAGTAGGATGTTGTGTTTTGCTAGGGGTCACAAATTATTTAATTAGTAATTATGTCCATCCAAAAACCTACCTTAACCGGTAGATTACCTAATAAATAAAATAATTACATTTGTTACACTTTAATGAAACATTTACACTTCAAAGAAAAAAATTGTGAATACCATTTAATGATTATTGTTTTTATTACAAAAATATCCTATGCATCTTATAGAGATAAAAATAATCAAGAGATCTAATTTCAATCAATGGGTTTACATGAAAGTCAAAGAGTCTATGTACTCTTATTTCACAAACTTGGGCACTCAATCATTTGCCTTCCCTGACCTCAGGTGTGTTGTGGTCCATTAATCTGTGTGCTTAACCATCAAATTCTGTATGAATTGTAAGCTTTCATTGCAAAGAAAAGGTTGCAAATTTTTCAGGCATTTTACAGATTCACTACTGCATAAGTGCAGTTCCATACAGAGTATTCCGGAAGTAAATTAGTGATTCAGGAAACAAAGTTTGCATACAGACCAGGTAAGAATCTGTGGTGAGTTCTCGAAAGGAGGCGATGAAAATAATCAATCACTTCTATTCACTGGGATATTAATACATTCTTCTATACTTTCCTATACCAAGCACAATTGAGACTAAGAATTTCTCCTGTTTATGATCACATCAAAATGTGTCGGAGCAAAGCTATCTGTTGGGCCATTTTGCTCTTACTTTGAATTTTAAAGACCAACATGAAAAAACAGTGAAGGTCACCAATTTCAAAGGTAATCCCAAAAGGAAGGCCTACAATTATTTTAGAAATAGAACAAGGCTATTTCAATAATTGACACATCACTTGTACATTAGTCTTAATTGAACATACCCGTATTTTATGACAACCACCGTTTCGTCCGATGCATTTTTGTAGGTGCTCGGGCACTTTTTGTATGCCTATGTCATACCCGCTCACTGCCATGTCGTTGAGGAAGCATTGGGCTTCCATCTTTCACCATGTCATCCTCACTAAATTGCCTTCTGACTAAATGGCTCTAGCAACTTAAGAAGTAACAAGTGGTAGTCACTTGGTGCCAAGTCCAGACTACAGGGTGAGTGGGTGAGGATATCCAATCACAAACTGTTGCAGAATAACAACAATTTGACAAGCTACATGGGGAAAGCATTTATCATGGAGAAACCTTTTGCATCTTCGCTCAACATTCCTCTTCTCTATTTACGAATCACCCGTCTGAATTGATTTAGTGTTCCACAAAACATTTCAACAATTATTTTGGTCCCAGGAGAGCCATGAAATTGACCAAACAATACTCTACGGCAACTGTGTTTTGATCGCAAAGCAAAGTGGTCATGATTTTGCCAGCAGACTGAGCTCCTTTGAATTTTTCCCAGCTTGGGTGAAGGGGAATGCAACCACTCACATTATTGCTGTCTGGTCTCAGGTGTGAAGTTGAACTGACCTAGTTTCATCAACATTAACTGGCGAATCCGACAAGGTGACAGATGGAAGTCCAAAGCTCCCTCCGCAAAATGGTCACAAATCATTATAAATACCACGTATAATAATCATTTCTCTTAATTGAGAAGTGACACTTAAGCATACGCTTTAATAGTTGGTACTTTCTCATTTCCCACCTGCACTAAACAGTGTCAATCTGCTCAGCACAAAGCATCTTCCGATCATATCTACTACAACATCTGTGCTAAGCGCATTGAAACATCCTCACTGTGATCCATCTGTGCTGGCAGATAACACCTCTGATGCTGAGAAAATATGTAGACTATGAAAAAAGAATGCCACAATATCTGAGTTAATTGTTATAGCTTCATATTTGTCATATTAGTTATTTTTTTATTCAAAGAACGTGTCGTACAATGTACTCCAGAAAAATTCAACATATCGTGGTCATTAGAGCATTATGCAAGTTAAATCTGGAATTAACAGTACCTTAGAAGGAGGCCATGGCCAAAGACTTAATGTAATATTGCATTATTTTGTACAATTAATTAACACAACCATTTAGAATTTGTATTCTGGTAATTTTTTTAGGCAAAATCAAAAAATATACATGGTTTGTCACTGGTGTTGCAGTCAATATTTCCATTTCATTCACTTGTCACACTGTCGGGCAATTCCAACTGCATTGATTATCAAAATAAGGGAACAGACGGTACTTGTATATTGATAATGATTAACATTCATATCTTTATGTGTCATAATAATAAATAAGCCTATCTAATTCTCACACTTTTATTGACTTTTTATCATTAAATTTTTGTTCCCCTTATGTCTTTCCACACAGAATAGTAGTATATATTTATTTAAACACCTCCAGATGTATGCATTACAATCTTAACAAAAAATGTAAAATGATTAGTTTTCATTTATCTGCGCAACCTGATTGAAAATCAACCATTTGTTCCTAGGCTTCTTTTATGGAAAAAAACGCTTCACTCGCAAATTTCAACAACGGTCCATAATTTTCATTAAACCCTAGAATTAAATTCCAAAGTCTTACACTAATGCACAAGGGTGAATTCTTCTCGGGTCTTCCACTGAGTCAATGGTTCCATAGCTGCCGACGTTTCGATTCCCGACTCAGTCATTGTCATCAGGGCTTCTGATCGAAACGTCGGCAGCTATGGAGCCATTGACCCGGTGGAAGACCCGAGAAGAATTCACCCAACTAATACGCCAAGAAAGCACCAGATCTTTCACTAATGCACATATTTTGAATTTAATTCTGTCATGATTTACAAATTTTCTTTGCCCTGAATTAATTATGGCTTACGTCACTTATCAGTTCATCAAGGAATTCTTTTTATATTATTCCCTTCCTCATTTTCAAGCGCAATGTCCTTCGGGTAATTAAAACTAACAAAGTGATCCTTTTTTTCTTCCAGGCCAGACCCTTAGACTATCCCGCAAAATATCTGAAACCACAGCATCCAGTGTCTTTCCACAAACACTGGATGATTGATCCCGTACACGTCTATCGCGAATGGTTTGCTGCTTCTGATCAGGAAATCAAGATGGAGAAATCAACCATACCTGTACATCACGAGCTCTGATTTATTTTGAATGGGCATTTTTATGCAAAACAAATTCAATTGGAATGCAGCGATGAATCATATCTATTGCATTCAACCTTGAAGCAAATCATAAACATATATATATTTTTCTATGACAGTGTGTTGCAACTAATGCTCAAATGAAAAAAATTTGTAATGACTGTCAGCTCTTGAGTGATGTGAAATGTTAATGCAATTCAAAGCGTTAGTTGGGCAATACTTTATTGTTTTAGCGACTGGTTAACTTGTGTTACATAGACACTCCTTGTGTGTGTGTGTGTGCCTTGTGAATTGAAACCGTTGTTATGATTTGAGAAGTTTATTGGCTGTTCAAATCCCTTCGAGTCACATATGTACATGTACACCAACTTATTGATGTTACCCCATTCAATTGAAAACATAAGTCATCAAAGACGACTCATCTGTGTGCAAATATGTACTGTTGAGCATGCCATATTGCAGGCCTCACTATCAAAGCATTTAAAATATGGAATATGTTATTTATTAATCCAATTGCAACATAAAATCCTAATCAAACTATTCCTGCAAAATGTATCACCAATATGAATCCTATAAATGGGTAATATTCTTTAAATATGTGCAATAAATGGTTAATTATTGGAAAGAAACAAAACATAAGACTGATTTTTTTGGGGAATTGTCTTTGATTTTCAAACACCACTGAGCATAATGTAAAGAATTACTGCATCTGACACTTACCTACATCTAAAAAATACCAGAATTCCACGAGCTATCGGAAGGAGTTTGGCAGTGGGGAATAAGGGTACCAGAGTCATTAAAATAAAGCAAAGCATGCATCAGATGGCACTTTCATTGATAAGTGTACGAAATTCAATTATTGAACATGAATTCTAACTTTATAAGGTCATGTAAATCACTTGGTTGGTCAACGTCATCACATATAACAAACAATATTCCCAATAGTTTCCTCCTATTAAATTGCGTCATCCCTAGGGATTGCCTTGCAGTAGATATGCTTAACTTGGCACATTAAAATAAATACAGAACATTTCAAAGTATATACCTGGGGTGGGGGGGGGAACTGAAATGTTATTTGATATACCTTTCGCTAGTCTTATAAAAGACAAAATTGAACTGTTTTGTTGGGCTTTACTTCCAGTTTTACATTTTTGTACTTAATATAATAACTTACATGCACTTGGTCTCTCAGTTAAGATGATGTAGCTGCAATTTTTGAATGAATTAATGCATGACTTGGGGGGGAGGGAAAGGTAAGCCAATTGCCAAAAGTGGCCCTCTCTAAAAAAGGCACGGAGGACAAAAAGAACACGTGGGAAAAGGGCTGGGTGGCACTAAGGAAAAAAACTATGGCACATATTTTGAAGCAAGCAATATTATTGAACAAATGGAATACTTAGAATAGAATTTCCTCATAAAACTTATACCCTGTTCTTTAATAAAAATTTTTGGAGATACAAGTTTAGTTTAAACCAGAATGTTTAATCTTTTGAAGCCACCTTAATCAATGGACTAAGACTGAAATTTGAAGCATACTGAATCGCCTTGAACAATACGAGCAGCATATTATTCATTTTCACCTCTTACATAGAGCAATTCATTTTAATCAATATTAACATAAATATATTTTAGAACTATAATTTAAAAAAAGCAGGAAGGGAAGTGAGACAACTCAAGCTGTCACTTATGGACATAATTTTCTACTACCCCCAAGAACTGCATGTAGAACTTTTTCATTCGAAATTTATCTATAAATAAATAAGTTTTCTTGGTTAAATGTTGGGTTCATGAATTGATGGCATAACAATAAGTGGTGCCACATGTTTTTGAGAAAATTCATTTCCTTTCAACTTATCTTCATTAAAAGGAATTTATTTTGGTCAAAATATATCAAAAACACATTTCCTCTGATTTTGGATGTTGCAATCAAAAACTTACTTTGAGTTGTTTTTCTATTATTACATACATTATCGCCAGAAATGCCATCGAGGATGCCAAAGCTCCTTAAATGTTATTAATGCAAGCGGAGCAAGCTTTCAGTTTTTCAATCTTGGTAATTTACCAATTATTCCTTGAAAAAAGCTAACAATTACATGAGTGGAGTTTACATTTTTAAACATGGTGGCCTTATGCATAATTGTATGGTAAATATACTTTTGAAATCTTCACACACCTGGCCTCGGACCTGTTACACAAGAGATCGGTACTCCATTATAAAACATTGTGGGCGATCCTTACATGAATTACACCAAATCGGGCACGACATTTATACACCAAGTTATTCTGATGGTTTTACCACAGACGGCAACATTTCAAATCATCATCACCGAATATTTTTGGAAATTACATCGCATATGAATGGAAAACATTTCTAGCGACGAAATAATTTATCTCTTTTAACATTGAATGCATGGAAATCGAGGAAAAACGGAATTGGGTGAGTTCTGTACGCATGAAAAAAATTTGAGAAGCAAAACTATCCCTTTACCCCACTCCCAGGCGAGAAAGGTGACAGAAGTTCTCAAATATTCACATTACAATACTTTAGGTCATAGCATATATGTTTGGGAAATGTTAGAATTCTGAAATCCAGGCGTGTTCAGGTCAAAATTCGGGGAATATTACAACACAGGGTATAACCTACTGAGACTTTAGAACCAACTGTAATATTCATCGCCACAGAAGCAGCTAGTCATCCAAGAGAAGGTAAGCAGAAAACGCAACACTAAACATACAAAAACCACGAGGCGATGTTGCATTGTATAAAAAACATTATTTTGATAAAATGTAATTCTCCAGGTCCAGATTGATAATTACAGCTTAGCGCTACCCTAATGACATGAAGGAAAAAGTTAGCTTATTTATTGCATTTTTCCGTCTTTTCATAATTTCTATGCCAAAATTCACAGAAATTTTATGTACATATGTGTACATGCAGGAATAATTCCCAATCTGCGAAAAAATACTGTAGATTTCAATTAAGATATCATATTTCCAGCTGAAATATAAGGAATCTCTGAAATATTGATGCAGTAACACGCACAAAATGTTCGCATTAGTCCAGTTTAACGTATGTCTTTGGGTACTTCTCCCACTTTTAATGCGTGGGAGTGGCAGTCAAGTGATATAACTTACTTCTCAAGACTTTTCTTTCGCATGTAGTAATCAAACGTAACAGGTTAAATCCGAGCATACTTATACCGTTTGGGAGAGGTATATCATGAAGGAACTTCAGGCTCCGTTTGTTTAATAAAAAATGTAAACCGAAACAGCATAATTTGAAATAACGTGCATTATCTTTTTGAAGTATTACCCTGAATAATTTCTACCGTATGTGTAACATCAAAATTTCGTCAAAAATTATCACCACAAAATGGAAGCTCAATACTGAAACTATGCATTATTTCAAACGAAAGCGAATGCATCTCTGGCTGATCAGTACTAATTGAAAGAGGAAAAAAGCCGGTGAGCTTGCTTCGGTTACGTTTTAGCCATTGGAATGGGTGTGGCGTCCCGGGTATATTGGAGCGTTACCTTAAATCTTAAATAAAAATAGAGCTAAAAATTATCGATAAATCAAGAAAGATTATCTTCGGATATGACAATCACTATCTATATGTGGTTCTTCAAGAGCATACCTTGCAGAGCATAAACACATGAAAAGATTGGTATGCTCTTTACGGAAGAATATAGTGATAAATCCATGACTCCGAAACGACAAGGGGAGAATCTTATATGAGGCAGTTTTTCTTAGCTCACTTGTGGCAGGAATATTAAGGAAGATAACACACCAAATCTAATCTGACCACAATTTATCTCGCCTGGAGCTCCAACAGAAATAACGCCAACTCTGTGCCACGTGCAGTACGGCTTTTCATAACGCAATTTCAACGTTCAATTGTTCATCGCCATGACCACTGCAGGCAGCAGTCAAAAATTTAGTTATTCTAGTACTTTAGAAATATATTTATTATCACTGTTGCTATTTATTATAGGAGAAGTTACAGGAATTGGTGAAGTTATTTACGCTATAAATGCCGGAGGCGAAGCTCATACGGACGTTAATGGCATTCGGTACGAGCGTGACCCTTTGCTTGGCAAAGTGGGAACAGCTTCTGATTATGGGAAACAACTTTTAATAAGCAGGGTTCCTCAGAATGATCTTATACTTTACCAGACTGAACGTTACCACCACAGTACTTTTGGGTATGATATTCCTATAAAAGACGACGGTAGCTACGTGATGGTGTTGAAATTCAGTGAAGTGTATTTCAATGCTGCAAACATGAAGGTGAGGCAGATCACCTGCAAAATGGTGTTCAATTTTAAGCTCCAGTTTTAACTTGCTGTTAACATTCCAGGTTTTTGATGTTGTTCTAAATGGTGATCACACGATAGTTTCTGAGCTTGATATATACGATAGAGTTGGACGAGGAACAGCTCATGATGAGTATATACCTTTTCATGTAGAAAAGGGAAGATTATATTACAATGATGAAGAATCTGATATTAGAGGAGGAAAAATAAGAGTGGAATTTATAAAGGTGAATCATTGTGAGAGAGAAAACAGTGAAGTTAGTTCGTATGTCCTGGTATTTAAGTTAAAATCTTCTTTCGTTTTCAGGGATATAGAGACAATCCAAAAATCAATGCAATATGTGTTTACAAAGGGAGTGTGGAAGGTAATTATCTATATTCATGTCTAAACTATTCTGTACCTTTGTAGAAACATTTTCTTCTTTGTACTTTTTATCGATTTCTACCTAATAATGGTTCACTTGCTCGTATAAACATTTTTCTTAAATGTATGAAAGTGATTTCAAATCGCGTATAATGAAAGAGCAAGGGATTGATGCGTTCTCAATTTGTTATTGCTTGCGAAACTTATGCAGTTTCTATTTTATTTAGATCCTTTTTCTTCAACTTTTAAGTCTGTCCCTTCAGGAGTTACTAGATGATGATACATATTGGTCTTTCATGTAAGACTAAAGCTATCATTCGACAATTAATTTCATACTGTGGGGGAATGCTACATTTCACAGAAAAAAATTGATATTAAAACATTTGCGTAATAAGTGCTCTTCACTGTAACAATATGAATCTTGTTGTACGAAAATATTAAATCCTGTGAACGTCTTCGTTCTTTCTTATCAATAGACTTACTAGATTATCTTAGGCGTCCTTGGGATCCTTCCACCATTTTGCATGTAATGTTTATATCTAATTCATTTGGCCGTTTACATCAATTACAAGTTTTATTTTAAAGCCCTTAATAGAAAACTCAAATTCGTATTTTCAATTACTGATTCATTTATTTGTTTTGTTGATAAATATTTTTGTTCCAGTATTTTTAATTTTGCTAATCTGATTAACGTTTGTTTTACTTTTAATAGAAGTGCCAAAGCTTATTCCACTGACTCCTGATCCTGAAGAGGAATTTCATGAAGAATTGGAAGATAAGAGGCCTTTATCATCAAAGAACCGACGACCAAGCGGTCCCCGCACGCCGGACCCGTATTCTATTGATGACTCGTCCATAATGCTCCCAGTATTTGTAGCAATTGGGTCTTTCATTCCCCTTTTGTTTTGTCTGTGCAAACTTTGAGGGGGTTTATCTCCACATGACTGTGCACATAGTCCAAACCATTCGTGAACCTCAACAGTTTTGTGGTCGAAAATGCTTAGCCAACTTAATATGATGCCAAATCAATTTTGAAACATTACAAGAGAACTTTTGGAGCCACCAAGTCAATTTTTCATCATAATAATTGACTGGGTCATATATCAGGAAGATACCACTTAGCTATTAATAACTGATCTCGGAGATTAGCGTGTGTTTTTGGGAGTGGTTTGTGACTTTGTTTACACTGAAGGTTGTGAGGAAGTGTTCATTCCAGAGGTGTCAATGGTGGTCATTTAATTTCCATCGTAATACAAATAAGAGACTTGTTGACGAGCAGTGATGAACAAGAAAAATTTTAAACTATTCTTTATTGTTACTTTGCATCAAAATTTTATCACTGTTTTATTTTAGATGCTAGAAGGCATTTACTTAAATAGTATTGTTTAATTGGACTTTGTTGAAGAAATTTAATTTTTTTTTTTTTAAAGACATGACTGAAGCTTGTTGCTTGATCTCGGATAGTATGTGGCACACAAATGCTTAATCACCTCTCTATTGGGTTTTATTTTGTAGGGAAGTTATGAATGTGGGTTGCAAAATAAGTGCTAGTATAAATGAAAGCAGGGAAAAAATCTTCACTTCTGGTTTGTGAGTAGGGCAATTGTACTTATCACATGAATAAGAAATCACGTTTTTTCTACTCATGCACTGAATGAATATTTGTACAAAATCACTTTTCATTTATTAGCTAGTCAAGAAGATTGAACTTTTAAAAAAAGTATGTTTTTGAGGTTTGATTTTTTTTCATATTTTTGCATCTTCATTTATTCACCAGTTTTCCAAATGTTTTTTTTTAAATTGAAAATGCCACTGTGGCATGTTTTCAACCGTGTACTTAAAAATGTAGTTTATTTTCCTTTTTTTTTCTACTTAACTGTGTACTTTTTTTTATTAATAGCCTTCGGTTAATTTTGTGTTGCATTATTCTGAAGGCAACCATTTGTGCAATACTGTTTACTGAAGCATTATTCTGTTGTGTTCATTTTGGGATAATATTTGAGTAAAATATCGATTGTGAAAGTAAATATTTTTATTTTAAAAATATCTGTGGTACATTTTCTTGTGTCCTCTCTCGGTGATATTTTGTATTTTTCACTGTGGGAAAACATTCCTGGTTTTTGCAAAACTTTTATAAAACCACAATAATTTTCTCATGAAGTCTCTTTAATCTCTTCCAATTTGGTGGGTTACCACAGGTCGGTCAATTCGATATATGGACTGTCCGAGGGAAAAGTAGCCCAAATATTCCACCGAGTCGGGCTGAGTATCAATGTGGTAATGGCCAACCTCGCCGTGGTGACTGAATGTGTGGAAGTGCTGCACTCGTAAGTCAAGGCCCTGTGAAACAATGGAGGTGTTTTAGTCCTTGGGAGAAGAATCGAAAAGATTCAAATGTTATTTCACGTGTATTGCAAAGCGTAGGATGAAGTATTTGGAGCAAACCCTTCTTAGTGTCACATTTGAGGTAACAAACTCATTAACGGCCACAAAAAGTGTCACATTTGTGGTGACATGCTCATAGGCGGCCATAAAAAATCACTGCAATGTAACAGTCCATTGTTTTCGTTGTTTTACTCTTAGATGAACATAAATGTGTTCCGTTAACGCATTAACTCATTGGTTGCATGTAATTCACTGAGGTGGTCAGAATTTTATGGATTTGCTTATATAAGGCTGTGCAAGCTATATCAAGGGTCCACAAGCAAGCTTAATACTATTAACATTTTAGTTTGCCTTGTTTCCATAATACTGAAAAGAAAAAAAATATGGTAGGTGTGCTTCTTTTCAAGTGCATGATACAATCAAGTCAATGTCCTGTTGGGCGAAGTCCATGGCGTTGTGTGCTCATCGTCAATCGGAAGGACTTAATACAGAAATTGGATGCCCTCATTACATTGTTCAAACATCCCATCACTCTTGCCCTCAGACCTCACACCTTGCCTATCTGATTTTACTGAGTGTTCGCCTAGTAACGTAGATTTATTCATGCTTACATTTAATAGTCTCTCTCTCTCTCTATCTCTGCCACTTTTTGATTATTTGGTGATTATGTGTGTTATTGGTCTTAAATCTATAGGATTTACCCAGGGATCGTGGATGGCTTCCGTGACCTAACACAGTAAATGAAATTGCGATAAATGTGTCTTAAATCTCTCTCGTGTTATAGTTGCTGGATGGATTGGTGCTCCCCACTTCTCTTTAAAAATTGAATTGTAGTGCTCGGCGGCAATTTTGCGGCTGATACTCTGGTAATCACCATCAGTTTAGGGTGATCAACTACCCTTGAAAAACTGAAAATTAGTAAATCCTCTTTAAAAAGGCCTCTTTAAATTTATTACCAAACTTGGAATGTTAGAGATTTTATTTTATTTTACTAGAGAATGGAATGGTTAGAGAGAATAAATAAATGTAAATTTGAATTCAGTATGAATCTGCAATCAAGCAATATTTTTATATTAGCATTTTACAATATTCAAAGAATTAAAGAAAATTTGAGAGATGTTTGAGGCCAATTACTTTGTGGGAATCCATTTATTAAGTATAAAGAAAGAATCAAAGGCTTAGCGTTTCCACAGGAAAAAAATTATTGTGTCGACTAGTTTCGTTATCCTTCACTTAGATGATGCCACATTTTAGCAACACTATCGGAAAAGAAAATACTTAGTTCTTCTGCATATATATTTTATTAAACACGACCTAGGTTTTGACTTGCGAAGTCATAATCGCGTGAAGTAAGCTTTGTTAGTCGGAATCTAGGTCTTCCATAATAAAATATATGTGAAAGAACAAAGTATTTTCTTTTCCGAGATGAATCGCTTTAACAAAGTGACGCCTCAATACAGACAACACTAGTGGACACAATTAATTCTTTCATGTGGAATTGCATGGTCTGATTCTTCACAAATTGCAGGATAACATCTTGATCCTTCAAAGCCTGTTGAATTCACTCATCCTGATTTGGGTTCATATCCCAGACAATCATGGATGACTTATACATTATGAAATGCCTGAATATCAAAGCTTACATCTCGTAGAAGTGTATTTTGTAAGAAGTTAAAGTATCATGCTTCACGTATGTGTACCTTGAAGGAATATTTTGGAAAATTCACAATAATAATCAAGTGCTTATAATTAAGCAGTGCCTGTTAAATTACTTTGGGGATAAGACGTGGCACAAAAAAGCATGAAAAATGAATTTTTACCATTGAAAACCTCGAAACCATCAGATATCATCTAATCGCTGGTCACTCTGTGAGTGTATCTATCCTCACAGAGATCACAATGAAATTGTTTTTTATTCAGCAACTCCATCTTGTATCCCTGTTTCGTTTTTTAGTCAGTCATTCCTCTTCCAATGTATGTCAGTACTCCAATTTGCCCCTATTCTCTTTGGACTTATGTTCGCTTCCAGAACCATCTTCTACAATCACTCTCTCCTCATGATATTGCCTGACTAGTTGGCCTCACTTGTATTCTGCAATATCTGTTCTTGATATTAACGCCACATTTTTGTGTGGAGATTTGTCTAACTTTGGTGGTCTGCAGAGTAACATGGCTTTATTTTCTTGTCTCCCTGTGTGTTGCCTTCAATGTTATATCATAATTAAATTCCTAGATTTTAAGTGTGTGCAGATAATTCCGACTTAGTCCAAGAGAGATTCAAAATTTACGCATTTCCAGGTTTATATCAATGGTGGTTTTGCAATTACCCTTGGCATTAAGAAGAATGAGGACATTTCATTTATGGGCTATGTCTTTCGATGATGGTATTAACTCCAGCCATCCTGCTGTCATGTTCATGTGATGGGTCATGATCAAATATTTTTGCGGCCTTGTATTTGGAAGGGGAGGGGGTAGACCAGTGTGATTCTGGCCAAAGGGCCCAGGTTGGATTTTGGGTGATGTGTTTGGGTACCCTCAGCTTCGACCAAGCTGTGTGATTTTTCAGTGCCATATGTTCTTGCCCTCCCCACCTTGATGGAAGGACTTTTGCATTCTGATGACCCCTAGAGCTGTGCTGGTGGGAGAATGATATTTGCTTCTTATAGAGTCACCCACGCCAGATAAGTCAAAAGGTATGACCCAGATGAAAGGTAGTCCATGCAGCATGTATTCCTCAGTGAGGCGGCTGCAAAGGCATCTGCAATGACCATCCGAATGGGTTGGCCATTTGAGTGATGGCGTCACATTAAAAACACTATTGAGGAAGGCGATTGGAAACCACGTCAATTTTTACATGAAACAAAGATGGACAGAGATCAGAGTATGATTATGGTTTAGGGACAATGAATTACCACAAAACAGAAGCAATAGGGTTCTGCAGCAGATTGGATTTATTATAAAAAACACTGGGTTTAAAAACCACTTAAAGAATATATGAAAAATGCTCAGGGATTCAAAAAGATTGATTCTGGTTAGGCAGAGATTTAGGAGCAGTGTGATTAATTTTTACAGTTTCCCCAAAGTGGATGTGGATTCAGATCATAATTTAGAATTAATAAAGTCATTTAGCAAGATTAAATGAGGAAGACGCTAAGGTAATAATAACATGTAGAAGCATTAATACAGAAAAGAAATGAGTATCAGCAGGTCGTAGAGAAAAATATGAGTGAGTACAGGGAGATGGGTACAAATGAAGAGAAATGGAAGCATATCATAAAAGGAATATCAGAAACCACAGAAGAAAACCCATAGGAAAAGAAAGCTGGAAAAAGTTAATGAAAACCATGCTAGCAGACAGACAACAACGCCAGAAGATAGACAGGGGAATGGAAAGGAAGACTTAAATGACAGACTTAGGTAGAAGAAAGTACAAAGAATTGAACGTTAATCATAGGCGGGAAACTAATAGGGTGAAAGAAATGTGGTGGAAGATGCAGTGCAAGGATATGGAAAGTTTACTAAGGAAGGGTGAAATTGGTGAAATATATAGGAAGATTAAAACAATATCAGGCCGTAAGAAGGAAAAATCAATGCACACTATAAAAGAAAAGGAGATAGCATTATTAATTGAACCAGGAAAATATTCAAAGAGATAAGGAAATTATATTTAGCGGAATTACATGGTTAAGACATTGGACCAGCAAGTTTAGTCATAGAAATAGATTATGATATAGACGAGGATGGCATAGGCATTCTTACTTGGGAGATCTAGGTATTTATTTAGATATTTTAGTACCCTGCAAACCACTGCTAGGGTTTGGAGTGTATACACCCTAGGAGATAGATAGGGTTTTAAGGGAAATCTAATCAAATAGCAGCACTCCTTAAAGTCCAAGGAAAATGTGGAAAGAAGAGCATGGGCTAATTCATAGCATGTTTGAGGGAGGAATTGTGGTTGAAATTTTCATCAGATCAATATTAGTTTCCATCCCAAATAATGGAAAAACCATATATGAGGACTATAGAACAATATGTTTGGTTTTGCCTGAAGCTATAGCAATACTCAGGATTATCAATAAGAGGATAGAAAATAGGACAAATTATTATTTATGAAATGATTAGTTCAGGAATTGGAGAGGTAAGTGTGATGCCATTATGAGGTCTCTAACAGAGAGGAACATAGAATACATACAGGATGTATTTGTGTTTTGTAATTTTCAAGAAAGTATTTCATAAAGTGAATTGGTAGAATAAATGACTGTAATGCCTTAAATAGGCATATATTGTAGGGATAGGAGAGTTATCCGCAACTTGTATTTCTCAGATTGCTCGGGTGCGAATGGTGGATGGAGAGTCAGGATGGGCTGTGTTAGGGAGAGGGGTGAGACAGCACTGTTCATGATCACCAATGTTGTTCAACGTATATGTGGAGGGAATTATTAAAAAGGGATATGGGAAGAAAAGGGGGTAGGAATGAACGTCAGAGGGAAATTGTATAAAAATCAGTTAGGTTTGCTAATGACCAAGCTCTAATTGGTCACTCAGCCAAGGGGTTGCAAACTCTTGAGTGTATAGTAAGGTCAGTTTGATGGGTATGCAATTAGAATAAATGGAAGCAAAGCAAAATTTATGCCGTATTTGAGAAAGAGAAAAGTTAAGTTAAATGTTGAAATTGGAATTCAGAAATATGAGTAGGTGGAAATTTACATAACTCGAAAGTGCTTTCAACCAAAATGATCAAAGTAGTAGGGACATAGGAAGAAAAATTGCATCAAGCAAAGTTCTATTAGAAGTAGGTGATTGATGACAGGGACGTTAAGTAAGGATGTCACAAAAAGGCTCACTAAAACTTTATTATGGAGCGTGATTTTGTACAGCAAGGAAACTGTCATTGAAGCAGGGCAGTGTGGGGAGGAGAGGGGATTGTTGGGAGAAATCAAAAAGAGGCAGGAAAGATGGATGCGGAGCGTATAGATTGGGAATGGGATGTTGAAGACTGTGATAGAGGAATGGTGGGAAAATGGGAAAATGAGGAATGCCAAATCATAGGATAGGCATGTAGGTTGGAATGAAGGAAGGAAGTATGCAGAATTAAAGGAGAAATTATTGCAGTGTCACATGTAATGTTGTGTTTTGTTATGAGAGGCAAAGACGATTAATTTTCCCATCGAAAAACTACCTTAAATGGTAGAACACCAATAATCATATATTTCTGGGGAACCACAGGTGGCACTGGGCAAGCAACTGACCCCTAAATCCCAGATTTGGAATTACTCTTGCTGTTGGACGTAGTATTGAGTGAGCTCTATCCTCGCCTATCAAACCAAACTTTGGATTGATAACTGCGGCTTTTGTACATGAGTTGACATGCTGTTCTTGTTGGCTCTGATTGCTCTTATCTCAAAGTGAAATTGGGGCCAGAATGTCCACTGCCATTTGTTGGAGAGAGGGTTTTGTATGATTATTCCATTGTGTGCATTTTGGTTTTTGGAATGTTTCATAATCTGTATTACTTCATAATAATAAGGCAGTTTGGGGTGGTATCAGCTTTCTGTGAAATTTACCTTCAAAGTTCACCTTGCGGCCTAAAGCGAAAATGTCTTTTAATCCAGTACAAGCTGGTCTGCATACTGGACTTCAAAGAAAGTGAAGTCGATTACAATGGTGATAACAAAATGCCCAAAAAGCTAAATCATTGAGAATTGATTCTGCATGGAATGGATTATGAAAGATATTCAAGCCCAAAACTTCAAGATTTGACCAATCAATGCCTGTAATTCACATCACTGAGCCCTAAAAAATATATATAAAAAAGCTATCAACCGGAAGGTCGATTTGGTAGGTGATGGTAGAGTTCACTCAGTACTAAGCCTGATGGCATGCGAAATTCACACATCAGGGTAAGGGGGCCAAATCTATTCCCAGTGCCAGTTATGGTTTCCGAGGAAGGTCTGGTACCAGAAAAAATAGCTTGGGTGGAGCTTAGGGTGCTAAGAGAGGCTTGCTCAGTTATCAAATGCAGGCCCTGCAGTCAGTAGTCCAATGCTTTTACCCCCAGGACTACCATGTCTCAAATGGCTCTCAAATGAAAAAAAATAAGATGAAAAATTCTTTCATTATTACTTCTGACCCAAAGATGCCAGCAGGAAGAGTGGAGTATCTTGTCATGAAAGGCAAATCATTGCTGGGAGAAACCAAAAAAAAATTAAGCCCCTTCATACTGTAAGATACCTGGATAACATGATGGCAAAAATCTAATGCTTTTGTATTCTATTCACAATGTATGCACTTTTGAAAATCCATCAATTGAACAGTTTTGGGCCATCAACACAAAAAAACCAAAATTATCAGCACATACTTGAAATCTATGATTCAATACATTGGTCTGTCTTGTGTAATTTAGAATACACTTATTACTCACCGGATCTGCGGTGACTAACGTCCCCACAGAGACTAATGGAGCAGTGAAGTTGTAAAATTTGAGCCAATTATTCAGTTCGTCTTCAGTATTCAGTGGGACACTGGAGAAATCGGGCATCACGTGATGCTTGGCCGTGCCTTCTTTCAGCAAAAAAGTTCCTCCCAAACCTGCGAAAGTACCATATCTATTAGAACCTTAATTTAAAGCCATTATGATGGAAGAAGATAAGTAGTTGAAAGTGCAACAATTCCAGAGTGTAAAAATCATTGGCATTGACCGGGATTCGAACCCGGATCCTTCAATGTCCAGCCGAGTGCTTTAGCTACTTAAGCTATTCAGGCATTGCCTGTCTGAAATTGTTGCATTGAAATGCACATTAGCGGATGACTCCATTAAAAGTTACTGCAGAGGCATTTCCCATGGTTCCTTTGGAATTAGTTAAAAGGTGTTTTAAGCATTCAGTTTTTGATCTCGTATGATAAAATATGGCTGTAGCAAACACAAATACCGCAAATCATCATGGTTCCCAAGCATTGGTTTACGGTATGCATATACAAAAGTACAAATAGTTTGGTATTTTCTCTAACCTTTTGGGATCATTTAATAACAGTAAAATAAAGTTTACTTCATGCATACATAGATGGTACTACCCTCCTTTTGTAACGGCACTATCAGAAATTAATTTAAATTATGTGCAACTGATTGAATAGTTTTAACAAATTGGTTGAAAGCATTGGGTTGTAGATTGATTGATTGATTTCATAATCACAATAAATATAATTAATAAAGATTTAAAAAAAAAAATGAAAATGTTATTTCTTTCTAGTTCATATAAACTTTGGGAAATCCACCAGAATACCTGAGAACAAGGACACTTAGCCATCAATCTTGATTTTTTTTTTTTATATGACCAATGCATAGTTGAGACGGCTAACTCCACTCCCAAGTTGGCTGTTGACTGTAGTTAGCCATGGAAACTTAATGTTCGTAAAATTTGTTGTCTCAGGCGTAACTTTATGGAATTTGCATAACACATTGAAATGTAATGAAATAATTGACTTTGTTATTCCACACACTTTATTTTAAAAAACACGACCCAGGTTTCGACGTTGAACGTCATCATCAGGTGGTCCTCATAGAAGCATGCTGGCTATATAAACCAACCTCCCTCTCTGACCAACCCCCTCCCTCCTATGATCAGAAGGTATTCAACAATCAGAAGGATCAAAAACACGACCCAGGTCGAAACCTGGGTCGTGTTTTTTAAAATAAAGTGTGTGGAATTACAAAGTCAATTATTTCATTACATTTCAAAATATTAATGTTGGTATTTCTGATCTATTCCATACGGGAATAGATCAGAAATAGATCCTTTATGCATCACATTTCAACCGGTCATCATTTGAAATCCCTCCTGATTAGAGTGGAATACACATTTTATTGACAGAAAGGCATATTAAAAATACAATTTTGGAAGCTGCCAATTGACTGTGTGCATTTTTGATTAATTTTGCAGGCCAAATAAAGCATGGAGATGCTCACATTAAAACCTGCATGACATTTCTGGCTTGCCTTAGAATCTTTTTATGTGCCTGAGGTTGAAATGACGCATTACTTCTCCCCAAATACAGTTTGACAAGATTAGTTTGATATTAAGAGAACTGTTACTTTTCTTTTCATTTAATCTTGAAATTCTCCGCCATATGAACTCCATTGGAACTCCTGGGAACCAGGCTAGCTTGACATCATGGCCATCACTTATCTCACACTGCCCACCTGAGGTTTTGTTTGTAACTGCTTTCAAAACTATCTCGTTCCCTGACAATATCTTAATTCCCTTAATAAATGAATGTGAAATGGATACACCATTAGTACAGGATAAAGAAAGGGGAACAATTTTGATACAAAAGTCGATAGGAATCATTTTTTTCCTTCAAAAAGTCCCCTAAAGAAAATAATCAGTATCATTTTTTAAATCTATATGATTAAATTTCGAAGCATAAAGTAAATTCCATACTTCACAGAGTCCCTACGATTAAGACAGGGTCTGTTTATTTCTAATGGCTGGTAAATGTAATATTTTACATACTCTTTACCACCAATGATTAAAAATTTGAATATTTGAAAAGAATAAAGTGTCTTAGAAGGATCTGAATAAATTCCTTCCACTTCCTAAAATAGTTGCACCAGTGCCACTAAGAAACAAATATGAAAGAAGCTTGTTATGCCATGATCATGCCGAGAGAATTGGTGAAAATCGAATCACCATACAGAATGAATGAGGATATGGTTTGAGAGAGGGGAATGTGGACCAAGGAAGTCATATGGCAGTAGCTGTCTGAAGAGACTCAGGAGCAGGAGATCACCTGCAGAACGATGTACCAATTTGACAGAGGCGACAGGAATGCAGGTTAGTGTGCAAGGTATCAATTTAAGTCTCCATAAATATTTCAATGCAACAATTTCAGAGTGTAAAAATCATTCGCCTTGACCGGGATTCGAACCCGAGTCTTTCAATGTCCTGTTGAGTGCTTTCGCCAGTTAAGCTACCGAGGCGTCCTCTTAAACTCTGAAATTTTGGGGGCTTTCAAAGGAACAAGATGTTGTGACGAAATACCGTACATACAATGTCACAGGCATTCGTAGTCGTGCGCGACGCGCCACAATCCACGAGGTTAAAGCCAACTTTTAAACACTTAGGCTGTTTATACCTCGACAAATTCCAAAGAAACTGCGGGACATGCCGCGACAGTAACTTTTAACGGAGTAATCCGCTAATGTGCATTTCAATGCAACAAGATATGCCTCGATAGCTTAACTGGCTAAAGCACTCGACCGGACATTGAGGGATCCGGGTTCGAATCCCGGTCAAGGCGAATGATTTTTACACTCTGAAATTGTTGCATTGAAATACACATTAGCGGATGACTCCGGTAAAAGTTACTGTTGCGGCATCTCCCGCAGTTTCTTTGGAATTTCTCCATAAATAGCTTAAAATGAGGTTTTTTTACATTGACTACCCCAAAATGGGAACAGTGTTAAGGGTAATTAGTAGGTACTAATGTCTATATAAGAATTCCTTTTTGGGAATATTTTCATGGCTATCGGGCATCGATATGAGCCACGTTCCGAGGGTTACATACAACTAACGAGTAGGCCAATGCCATCCTGAAGATCCTCTCACCGTTTTTCTCTCATATACGCATGGGGATCGATCAGTTTTCCAGCTATGCTGCACGCATACCAGGGCACAAATTTCTTTCCACCCTGTCCCAGGGAAGAGAAGGAAGCTGCAGGTCGGTAATTTATGAAAAGGTGCGTTGCCCCGGGAAAACTACAGTTCCCTCATGAGGTCATCGCTCCTTCAGCGACCAAAACCAAAGAACTAAATTTATACGTTGGCTTTAATATCAACCATTAAACCTCCATTGGCTCCTTACTTTTCGGTGAAAATTTTCGTCAAAAATAAAAGATCGTTTTTCCTCGCGAATGGCATCGGTTTCTCCTTAAATAAGCGCCGCGGATTATGACCGTCGGAATTTGGCATGAAGACGACGACTCATTATTCTACCATCTCAACGGACTTAAAAAAATAAAGGATTCATATCTGAGCCACAACAATTATAGTTATATATTTTAAGTGAAATACTAAGCAATTAGTGGCGGCGATTAGACGAAAGTGATACGATGCCTTGGAAATGGCAAATACGCCAGGTATTTTCACTTCATCCATGATCTCTGTTACCTTCATAGGTAAGTGAATAGCTTCTTTTGAATCAGAACCATTCCATTTATATGTACGAGATGCCAAACAATTTTGAGACAGCTAGTACTCTTCCTGATTTCTTCCACAAGACCGATTCAAACTTTGGGTGCTCAATCAACAAATCGCCTCCTTCCGACACACATTTATGTATATGCTAATAATATTGACCCATACGACAAGAAGCATTAATATTGGAAATTCGTCCGTGATTACTTACCCACTGGCTTGTCCTTGTAGAAATCTTGCAATGTCGTTCTGATGCTGGTGATAAAATCCTGGCTCCCAGTCCTCTGTCTGCAGTGCACCTTTACGACCTGTAATAAGTTAATACTAATCAAGGAACCACACATAATTATTGAATACTGTTACAAACAGTATTCTACCGATTAAGGTACGTGTCTGATGGACGCAAGGATTACACGATGCTAAATTATGAGGTACTAAATGGCCGAAAGCCATGCATTAGCGTAACCCATTTTATAGCCTAACAGAATACAAGTATTAATAATTCCTCTCTATTCTCCTATAATGCCTGCAACTTCTTCGCTTGCTTTACCTTCACTCAAGTAATTTATTTCATCCTTCTTCACAACCAAATCTCAAAATTTTACAATCTGTGCTTATCCTCTTGTCTTGACGACCAATTTCCATACAAAAAATACGCTCCACATCACAGTTTTCATTCATATTTTCTGAATATCTTTACTTCATGCCGTAATCATCAACTCCCTCTTCTCCTTTGCAGATCACAATTCTTTTTCGGTGCCACTTTTACCCCTATTAATTATTCAGTAATTACTTCGTTTGAGGTTTTCGAAATTCTTCCACTGGCGTACTAGATTCTAGAAGTTTCGAAAGTCATCCTTATTTTTTTTTCCTTTGGCCGGAGGAAGTGAGGAGTCATCAATCACTGTGACATGAGGTCAGACATTTATTCGTTTGTTAAATGATAATTTTGGCGATGCATATGGAACTTGAATGCCACTGCTATCATCCGCGCAGTGAATGTGTCACCAATACGATCATTTAGTAAATTTATTGGGACGTCAAAGTCATCCCTGCGATTTATAAATTAAATTTTGAAAAAAAACAGTAAATAACCAATCAAAATGTCCGAAATGTGGTTTCTGCATTCGGAAACCAGATTTCACGCGATGTCACTCCGGGAGCCCGCGAATAAAATTTATTAAGGAATTTAATTGGATTGAAATTTGATCGTGTAACAATGAGCACATTCTTCCAATCACAATCGCAACATTGGCTTAACGCAATAATGGCACTAATTCGCAAATTTTCGAATGCCTGACTATCGTAAAACTCCTCTAATGAGAATTGAAAATAATGTTGCATGCGAATAAAAGAATTTTTGACATCGATTTCTTCACTCTTAAAGTCTATGACCGTTTTGCTCTACAAACATCTCGTAGACTCTCAAAATTAATGTAAGTTCAGACCCATACCAATTATATTTTATTCTTTAAACTTTTTTGACACGGTCCCAAACGCAACCAGGTGGCAAACAGATGAATTTTGGGAGTTTTACTGTCAAACCCAGAACACCTAGAGTCACATTAATTCTAATATTTGATAAAGTGCGCAACAACCTCTTGAAAACTGCAGCTCTCCCAGGCCAAGATCCTAATAGTGTGAATGACCAATGATATTTATATATAATATACTATCTTCCCAGGGAAAGATTATTTATCGTATGAGACGGGATTAGTGGATTAAAACTCAATTAATCGGTAACCTACAATCGATGACCAGTAGGTTTGCTTAGTCTTATGAAATGTTATGCTTGGCATTCATCGAGATCAGTGCTGGCTGGAAGTATTCCGAACGAAGAGTGATAACTTTGAATGTCGTTATTCTCAACGGTCACAGCAAATAGTTGCGTATTCTCACCCGAGCAGGCCAATCTTGAAAGAAGCGACCCACTTAAGTCCATAAAAAAACGGCGAGTGATTGCGCTAAGCCTAAGACTAGAAAACGTTTCAAATAAATCCAAACTCGTACTCTTTAATGTCATTGATCCCAAGGGAAAAAACATTAATTTTATGGCCTTCCCTTTACCAACTATGGCTGTTGACGTCAGACAATCTCAGTGTTTTCCGGCATACGTATTCATGATCTCTTATAAATACAAATTCCATACCCTGAATAAGGCGGATAGCGATTTTTAATTGCCAATGCATTGATTCTCGAGTCAAATTCACATCCTTGTTGGCGTTTTCGTTCAATATTCGACCGGATACGAGACGACTTGAAGAAGCTAAATCTGCGGTCATGGATCTTGGGAATCTTGGTCGCGTTTTAAGAAGTGGCTCCCGAATTGTGAATCCCTCGTTCGATTCCCGGGAAAAAACGATTAATGAGAGTCAGGGGAGAGTCGCAAAACAATTAGAATAACGTAAGTGAAAAGAAAAAGCCTAAATGTTTCAAAATATTTCTAAGTAAAATTTTAACCCCAACAGCGCTTTTCATTTTGTCTTGCGAGTAACTTCCTTGGAATAATTCAAGTCAGTTGTCGACCAAATGCGGTGTGGACATGGGATTATCATTAAGTAATCTGCCGGTTAAGGTAGGTTTTTGGATGGACACAACTACCAAATAAGTATTTAGTTACTCCTAACAAACACAAAACACAACATCCTACTCTACATCAGGTCTCTCTTCATCTCTGAGTACTTTCTTCCTCCCTTCATCCCATCCAACATCCCTATCCTGTTCCTTCCCTTTCCTCGTTTGCCTAACATTCTCCCCTCAATTACAGTCTTCAACATCCCGCTGCCGGTCAATACCCCCTTCAGCCACTTTTCCTGCCTCCATAGGATTGCTCTTCGCCCACCATACCAAGTACCTCCTCGTTTGTCTTCTTCTCTGTCCATTTCACCTTCTCCATTATTCTCCACACCCACATTTCAAAAGCCTCTAGTCTGTCCTCCTGCTTCAATGACCACGTTTCTGCGCCGTACATAGCTATGCTCCATATCAAAGTTTTGACGAGTCTTTTCTTAATATCCTTACTCAACGTCCCCGTCATCAACTCCCTCCTCCTTGTGAAAGCCTCTTTACCTAGTGCAATTCTTTTCCTTACGCCCCTACTACTTTGACCGTGTTGGTCCAAAACACTACCGAGATACGTAAACTGTTCTACCTGCTCTAGTTTTTGCCCTCCCATTTAATGTTTAGCTTAGCCTTTTTCTTTCCCTAAAATCGCATAACCTTTGTTTTATTAATATTGATTCTCATACCATACCCATCGCACTGAATTTCCAATTCACTCAGCAATGCTTGCAGCCCCTTGGCTGACTGACAAACTAAAGCTTGGTCATCAGCAAACCTAACTGATTTTACGAATTCCCCGCCCACTTTCATTCCTACCTCCAGTTCTTCCCATGCCTCTTTAATCATTTACTCTGCATACAGGTTGAACAGCAACGGTGATGATGGACAACCCTACCTGACACCTCTTCCTAACACTGCACATCCGGACTCCCCGTTCCTCACTCGCACCTGAGCAGTCTGAGAAATATACAGGTTGCGGATTAGCCTCCTGTCCCTCCAATATATTCCTATTTTCTGCAATATACTCATTAGTCCCGTAGTTGCCAGGACTCAAAATCTTTTCTGTGACTATCATATTTATCTTGGGAATGATAATTGAGGTGGTTTCCCGTTGCCTTCCTCAATAGTGTATTTAACGTGACACCATCACTTACTGGCCGCCCCACTGGGGTCAGACGCCAATGCAGCCGCCTCACTGAGGGACAGACGCTGCGTGGACTACCTTTCGTCTGGCTCCTAACCTTCGACCTATCTGGCATGGGTGACCCTACCAGGAGCAATTATTATTACTCCCGCCAGTACAGCTCTAGGGGTCATCGGAACGCGCAAGCCCTTCCACCACGTCATGGTTGTAGTCCGGGGAGGGCTAAAATATATATACAAACAAAGAAGTACCTACTCGGCACTGCTCCATTTAGGTGCACTTTGCACAATTATTGACGCTGAAGGGGTGTCTCACCGAAGCAGCGATTTTTTTAAGAGCTAACGCCCAACCATTTTGAGTACCGGCTGGCTGGCAGGACCTACCTTTCTCTTGTCATAATTCTTCGGCCAGTGGAAGCAGTCGAAAACTAGCCTTATCTTCATGACGACCTGGCAGAGCTTCAAAGAGTTACGTTAACAGTCAAAAGTCCTAGACCGAGCCTCCATTAGGTATAAGTATTTCTTGAGATCATTTTGGAACAGAACTTGAATTGAGATCAATGTCCAGAACAGTGTGCTTTACTCATACATGCAATCTATCCAAGCCAGTTGGATAACGGAAAAGCTATCGAAATACAATTTTTTTCAAAGCACGGATGGCAATCAAGAAACGAGTTTTCCTCTCGTCTCTCCACCCAACTTATCCACTCCTTTTCGCTAGTACGTCTCTTCCCCACCCCCATACGGGTGCGACCCCTTTCTCCGACCACCCGTTTTATGCGATAGCGGTAACAGGCGCAGCCGTGAATTTGAAGTAGTCAGCAAACCCGGGGATGAAACAATTGTTTTTCGACTGTGCGGAACTATTGTTAGATAACAATCAGACATAGTCGATTACAATCAAATCGAAACCAGTTGAAATGAATTCACTGATCAAGTCGCACGCGATGTACGCATTTCAAGTCGAACCGCCTCGCATCCACATCTCTGCTTAGGATCCTTTCTATCAGAGAACTAGATCGCACCACCTTCGACGAGCTCACGAATCGAAGTGCTTCGTTAGAGAGTACAAATTTCCGATACATCGAATGGCATAGCACACAACGGCCTCTTGCTGAGGGCCGTGTTTCGAGAACGACAAAATCGTCGTATCAGATCAGAAGGAAGCTTTCGCGCTGGTCATTTTCGACCGCTTATTTTTTTGACTCCTACGACCTTCATAAAGATACTAAGATACGATTGAGGGAGTTGTCAAGGGGGAGGATGGAAGACAACGGCCCCTCCCCTAGTAAAAGGGGCTGAAAAATTTTACCCTACCACAAAAAAGGCTCTGCTATGCCAAGCCAAGCACAACTTGTCATGTAGACTTATCAGTGTACAGTACATTGCGGAGAGTGGGAGACCTAGCCCAGGTCTACGATGACAGGAGACGGCCTCAATGGGTTATAATTACTGAGTGTACGCAGAGAAACTACACGAGAAAAAGTAGAAATTTGATAAGGAAGTGCTGACAAAATTCCAAGGAAAAAATCCTAGAAAAATTCATTTGAAATATTTTTTAGTAAGATGTTCTTTGTTATTTTGGATTATATTTGTTTGCTTCATTGCAGTTTTTTAATTAATTCATACGAAAAAATGCACGCTCTTCGTAATTTCGCAAAATATAGTCGTTTAACTGCATGAAAGGTAACCCATGATATCAATTTTTCTGTTAATTATCTAGTCTTCAAATGACTTGAGTATTTTGACGGAATTTTCTAAGAACCCGAGAGCAAATGAAAGTACGTAATTCAAACCAACTATCGTCGAAACATATCATTTAAAGAGTAAAAATCGGATTTACATAAAGTGCTTTGTATTGAAGTTAATAAATAGTAGTTCCTTATTTTCATATCATCGCATTTATACATTGTTCAAATAAACTAAATTGAAAGGCAACTTCATTAAGCGGCATTAGCTATATGGGATAAAATGAACCGAAAAAATTTCAAAAATCTATTAATAGCTTGTCAGATACTCAAATAAATCAGAACCGACAACGTCACTTCATTGTTGATCAAGGATGATCAACAATTCTTACCAAATAAACGCCCACCGAGATAATTGAATGGCAAACCGTGTGACAAACAAGCTTGAGGTAACTCCTGAACGCCTCACTCCTACAACTTGAAATGTCAAACCCCCCCAACTACTCAGCAAGAGGGTCTTCAACGGCTGAGCCCCTTGAGACACACAGACCTTGCCTCTTCCAAGAAAATTACAATCCCTTCTCCTTCCAGTAAGGCGGGACTTGATTTATGACGTCTGCCCCCGGAGGGTCAACCATATGACACATGCGGCGGAGGGTGCTTGTATTCGAGAGGTGAGGAGAGGGAGGCGGGGATGAGGGCCCGAAAGAGGGACTCATACGAGGGGGGGTGTGGAAAGACCGGCGGGGGTAGGGGGTGGGGAGAGACCGGCGGGGGCAGTGACTACTCCAGTCAGTCGCGCGCTCAGCTCAAGATACAGCAACGGCAAAGCTATCCCTTCGAGCGTGTGTGTCGGGTCGACAAATACCATTACAACGCCCTCCTCAACTGGACATTAGACCTGAGCGAGTGAATTCAGACGGGCGCTGAAAAATCACGAAGTGTTAGATCATGACCGGAAAAGGATAAGTGCTGGGTTCGTGCCGTGTTCTCCAATGCAGTACGAAGAGTATTCTTGAAATAAACCGTCGACGGATATTTTTCTCCTTCGTCAGTTTTTGATGATGGAAGATTCCAAAGAGTCATCGGAGAATGGCTGAAGATGCACGCAGCAAAAGGAGGAAAGTTTCCCCCAACGGATTCCTTATTGGTTTTCGTGCCGTCTTGAGTTAAACTAATAGCACTTCGCGAGCCTCTTCAGTCTCGAACGCCGAGCGATGACGAGGGGAACTTTACGGGAGATTTTGTGGCATTCGTATGTATCTCACTGAAGTTTTTCGTCTCGTGCCATAGAGTCATGTGCCCTAGACTGGTTCGTCACGCAAGCATTCGGATGCCGAATTGCAGCAGCATTGAAAAGGTGAATTTTTTTCTTTTTGCGGGATTTCAAATCGACCTGAAATATTATCGCGTCAGTGTCGTAAGTCCATTCGCATTATGCAATCCCACATTCATGAAGGAACGAGGCTAATAATTCCTATCCAACTGTTTACTGTCGATACTTTCAAAAATCATGGATCTTAAAAAAGAGTTGTTTTCTGGTTTAGACCGCACAGTTATAGAAAATTCAACGCGTCCACCGGAGAAAAAAGAATTTTACTGTGCATCTATATGTAAGTCCTCACTGAAACTGTGGGAGTCTATCTAACTAATCAATCAACCATCAATGTTTCTGCTGTGGATTATTTTCCAGATATGTAGACCAATGTTCTGGGCTATCTCATGCATTTGGAAATTTTGCCATATTTTGATGAAGTGATTGCAAACGATTTTGATTAAAGTTAAAAATGAATTGAATGTGAATTATATATATATATATATATATATATATATATATATATATTTATATATATATATATATATATATATATATATATATATATATATATATATATATAAACACACACACACATATATATATAGAAAATTTTAGATGACGTTCAAAGTGGTGTCAAAATTCGTATGTCACACTGAAAAGGTAAAAAATAAATGCAAAACGTTTTGTCATCATGTTTATTTTTTGTTGTCATTAATTACCGTAATTTTTCCATCGATAACGCTCACGCGTTATCGATGCGCGTTATGTAATGAAAACTGTAAAAATCCAAACATGGACGTATTTTTACACGCACACATCTGACATAGACGCATTTTTACACACACTATAAATAATTTTTATGCGCATATTTATATGTATATACAGATGCGCGGCATCAATACACCTTCAAAACATAACTATGAAGCCCTGGGCGCGCGGTATCTATACAAATTCACGATAACTACCAAGTTCTGGGTGCGCGTTATCAATGGGAAAAAACTGTAATCCTTTTTATATAAAATTACGCTCTCAAAACTCTCGACTACTGATCAATTAAATGAATTTGATGATTTCCTTAATGTCTTGATGATTTTAAGAAAGTATTTATTTTAAAATTCTGATAACCTTGCCAGAACCCCCTCATTGCACATCCATATCAACTGCTCTTACCTTACAGAAATTCAAAGAAACTATGGACAATGCGAATGATTATTACACTTTAAAATCGTTACTATGAAATGCTTCATTCTCCTTTCTTCCAAACTTTGCACAAAATATTTTTGACCACTATTCGTTTTGCCTTTAATTTTACCTAATACGTATCTGTTGAAGAAGAAATATTTGTCACTCCATACGGTTATTTAAAATAGATTGCCCTTCTTTCTTTCCTCTCCATCCCTAAAGGCACAGATGACTCTGCTGTCAGTTGCCTCTATAAAAACTACTACTAACTGAGTAACTTCCTCTTTTCTCTGGCCAGATTCAAACTTGTCCTCATATTCCTGTCTTGTAGCAGGATTAACCTTAATATTGATCTTGAATGTGGATATAGAACTTTTCTTCAAGATACCAAGCTTGATGACATGTGGAATCATGCATTAAGGGTAATGGAACTAATCCTATTAAAATAATTACATCTCCTGTGCAATGTTTGGTAGTACCCATAAAATTAAACTCCTTAAGTTTATCAACGACATCTTACACAGGCAAATGCTTAATATGTGTCAGAACCTCTCCGTTCAGACAGTCATATCTCTAATTCAGCATGGCCTCTTTTATACTGACATGATATAGTTTCCCATGTAAGAGGCAGTTTTCAGATTCATATATAACAAATATAATTTTTCATGTTTCCATCTACAATATATGGTTTTCGAAAATGAGGTGCATTTTTTGGTCTTGATGAACATATTTCAATTTTCCATATCTTTAATTTCCTAATTATTCAAAGGGCAAGTGTCTGATTTTTATTTAAATGATGCATATATCAATGGAAGGACAATAAAAAAATATTCCCATTAATATGGTCGCAATCACAGTTAAAATTTTCACCACGTTTACATGTCAACTCAACTTTTTCCAGGAGATGATTCATTTGATTTAAATCTCTCTTGAATAGTTGAGGAATGCACCAAAATCACATTCATAGATATTTCAAAGACATATGAATGAGCAATGGGAATATTTTTAAGATTTATCCCTGAACCCAATATAAGTACCTAACCATATTTTTAAAAAGTGAATTATTTTCAAAATGAACTTATTATTTCATTACTTTTCTATGTATTTTAAAATTATTAATTTCTGCAAGGAAATAGCTAAAAATGGAAATAAAAAAAAACATTTCTTGATGGACTCAGACGTAAAGGTTGAAACACTATTTCAACATTTAGGTCTGAGTGAGTACGTATCCTCTAAATCTGTTTCCTTAATTAGGTTCTTAGTACGCTACTAATTAGATACTTAGTAAGCTTGATGTGATGTAATTTAATGGTTTAATTAACTTTGGCAATATTTTCTATGTTTTAATATGTCCTCATTGTGCATTATTATTTTTTTCCATCAATGAATTATCCTCATATATGATATTTGATCAACAATGTTACATTTTATCTCACAAAATTGCCTCCATCTCCTAGTTGATGGACACTGGTCATTATTCTTTAAACATCAGGCTTAAAATTGATGAAAATTAGCTCACATATGAAGTCATATGGTGGCAATAGAACATAGCTTAGTTCATGATAAAATATCCACCACTCTTAAGATTGGGCTAAAAAATTTAAATTTTGAGTTAAATGTTGAATACAATACAAATTAGCCTGAATCATTGGTTAGAATATAATAATATCCACATATATAATCCAAGGCAATAGCTTCATTGGAAATAAAAATATACTACCAAATTATATGCATCAGTAGAGGCAATTGGTACTCAATCTAATATTAAAAATGGTTGTCATTTAATATTTCAGTGCTTACCAGTCCAGGATTCCCATCACTGAAGTAAAGGTTAGACAAGAGAGCATGCCTCATCTCAGTGCTTGGAAGCTGTGAAGCCATGTTACTTCCATCTTCGGGATTCACTTTTCCAATCCAAGTAAGGTTTTTTGTTTTGCCATCTTTTATGTGTAAATTTGCAGCCATCTAGGAGGAGGAGAGGAAATTGTTTTTAGACAATACTGGTAATAACTAATCAAATTAAGTAGGACTTGTGATATCACAGATATCCACTAAAATTAAATATGCTATCAATAAACGATATTCTAAGTATTAGAACTCTCTTGGGAACTGAAGGCGGCACAGTTAAAGGTATCAGTGCCCTTTATTACCCTGATCTCAATGTGAGAGTTTCACATGCCTCATGGCTTAATTAAGGATGTGGTCTACCTCATCTGTTGATGCCAACATTCAGATGGATTACTGTCGTTTTAATGGGGAGTTAAATTGTCTAATGGATACCCACTCTCCAATAGTGTTTTAAAAATGTATCGCCTGATCACAATGTTCAATTCTTACGAGCTTTAATCATTATAAAGGTACAATGAATTTGGGACATATTTGGAAAAAATACCCGATACATGAACCTATGTATTTTCTGAAGATGAGCAAAGGAAATGTTTGAACTTATTTGAAAATTAAGCCAAGTAGTCATCAGAAGTAGAGATTCTTAATTAGAAAAATACATTCAAATTACAGTGAAGTGGAAGTAATAATATATGAACAGCATTTAATGACTCGGAAATTTTAAATATTAGAAAGGGAAAATGCCTGATACATGACCTAAAGCTCTTAACATTCACCCTCAAGGGCTAGTTGAAATGCAAACATGAGGTTATCCTGAAAACTGGGTTTTTGGCATTTCCAAAAGGAAAAAAAAATCCTTTTCCCTCGTCTCTGTGCCACAAACTTTCATTTCCATGTGTGATTTTCATCATTGCCATGCAATTGACTGACTTTTGCAAGGTATGAATGGAAAGGATTCTGTGAGAGTGAAGAAAATGAAATAATGAATATTTTAATGAATTAAGTGATGATTGTGGGAGATGCAAATAATATTAATATCAAATGACCCACCTCACAATTTGTGTTTGCAAATGGCCATGGTCCAGCTCCCGCTCCAATGATAAAGGCTGATGGTGAGCCAACTGCCTTGGCTATTTCACCGAGGTCATATACTTTGGTCCGATCCACAGTGGGCAAAAGATATGGCGGACCTCCAACTTCAATTATCTTTGGATTGCCACTCAAACCTGCAGGAGTAGTACACTTTTTTATTCTCTATCCTTGGGAATGGAACAAAGGGAGGCTGGAAGTAAATTCATGAATTTTAGGTATTATTTTAATCCTGGTTTTGGAGTGCTTATTTAGTTCAGTGTTAGGTGAAACATTGAAGCTGAGGTGGAGGATATACCAAAAACTTATCTCGACTGGTAGACTACCCATAGCAACAAAAAAAGTGTTTTGGCATAATATTAATCCAAAATTTTCATTTTATTAATGCACATGAAAGAGCAAATAACTATTGAATTGATTCATATTTCAATTATTTTCTAGCAAAGGGTTGATATCATTGGAACTTGGAGGGCAGTGTGAGCAGTTACCAACCCAGAAGTTTTACTCAACAGTTAAGTTAGTACATCTACATCAGAAATTACAATTTTACAGGAATATATGAAATTGCTACAAGCTGGGCACCCCTTCCTAGAATTAATTACTTAGTCTGAGCTCTTAAAAGAAAATGAAATTTTGAAGACTAATTTCAATCACGATGAAACTGGATGTTCAAATTTCTCACCTCCATTTTGGATAATGGCATCTGTTTTTAATGAAATGTTTGAAGATAATTTTAAATGGGAAGGATGGTGTCTCAGAAGAAGCTAGGGTTTATTTATCATTACTAAGAGACTGATTAAATAGGAATAGTGGATATTATAATATTTCTAATTATAATCATGCATTTATCATAAAAATTCTCAGAATGTTTAGGCAAGTTTCATTGAAGGCACAAATTGAAAAGATGGTACAAAGCACTCAATTCGCCTATATTTTGATGAAGATCCTACTCGGAGACAACTGAGCATTTACAGAAACAAGATTTGGTTGGAATGGGAGGTCTGGGAATTTTTTCAAGGTCCCTCTTCAGCTCAGAGTACTTTCATCCTCCCTTCATCCCATCCAACATCCCTATCCTGTTCCTTCCCTTTCCTCGTTTGTCCAACATTCTCCCCTCAATCACAATCTTCAACATCCCACTGCCGATCAATACGCTCTTCATCCATTTTTCCTACCTCGATAGGATTTCTCCCAACAAACCCCTCTCTTCGCCCACCATACCAAGTACTTCCTCGTTTGTTTTCTTCTCGGTCCATTTCAGCTTCTCAGCTTGCACTTAAATAAGTCTTTAATTTTCTTTTGTAGAGGCTAGTGATTATTGGTTGATCTATTTGCATAGGGTTAAAATGAAAGCATTGCTTTTAGGAAATTATTTCATTTATTCTGTGCTCTCTCTGTAGCCATCATTATTCTAATGATAGGACTTTAAAGAAAGGCTACCCGATATGTACTGGCAACTTTGTGCATAGGATGATGGAGAGTGTGACTGAAATGTTAAAAGCAACGGGCTTGGAACATTAAGAAGTGAAAGAAAAATAAGCAGACTTTGTGGAATGTTCCGTTTTCTGAACGGAGAGAGAGCTCGGGCAGATCTTAGGAAAGAGGTGAGAAATCCAAATTTCATAGGGAGAAATGATCACAAATCCAAGGTAAAATGCTGCGCACAAAGAAAAAATAAAAATAAATTATCATTTCTTAATAAAACAATTGGAACAGTTTACCTGCAAAACTATTCGAGCCCTTTCCTAACAGGGTAAATACTTTTAATAAAAGATGCAAACAATTTATATAATAAATCGATTGATGTGCTGTGTAAAATTGTATGCAACAGCTTAGTTTTGATATTTTTCTTGTTAATTGGAAAACTGATGTTTATGAGATGAGGATTTTCTTTTTTTGTGTTATAGATTGTTGGAGATTGGTGTTTGGAAGTTTCCTTTAAGTGAATTTTTTTCTGACTGATTCTATTCATTATCTTTTGTGATACTGATTGGATGTGAGAGATCATGATATTTTTCCAAGGCAAGTTTGAATGTAATACTTGGGACTTTTGTGCCACCTGACATTGTCTATCTCCACATGTAAGTTTCAATAGAAATATAATTAGGCATTTGTGTGTTCTACACTATGAACCTGAGACAGTGATAAGATGATAGGGTACATTGAGTGTATTTTATGATTTTTTTCCGGCATTTACGGCATGAATTATGTAAAAGTTTAAGAAACTGGCTCTGTCCCAAGGTTACTGACAATAGACCTTGTTTATTGCACACTAATATATGCAGAATTTTAGAAGTGGATAATATGATAGATAGTATTATGCCTGGATAATATGATGGCCAAACCGCAATCAAGCAATTTGGCAAGACCATCTTTGTCTGACAATTTTTCATTAAGATATGACTCCACTCAGGGAAAAGCAATATAGTAGGAGGGGATGGGATAGAGTTAGATGAGATAAGTTAAATCCAAGATGATAATTAGAATGGGGGGAGACATTGGGGCCTAAGTCTGTATTTAAACTAACGCTAGATTTTTGGATGACAAAACATTCGTCAGGGTCAAGGGGATGGTCAGAGGGGGACTCTTTCAGAGATATAAGTCCGCCACAGGAGATATCCATTTTGACAATGATTACTCCTGCACATCCTCCTTGATCTCACTAGGAAGGTAGGGTCGGTGCATTGGCTAATGTACTTTTAGGCTTCCCACCCCGAGGGACCAGGTTCCAATCCCAGGGGTAGGAAGATTTTTTGGTGGCATCCTGATCCATTATTTGGGTGCTTTTTGGAGAGCACAAAGGGGCACGCTATCCACCAGATGGGGCAGTAAATTGTGGACTCCATAAATCTACAAAATTACATCCCTATCCCTAAAGGCACAAATGACCTTAGCTGTCAGTCGCCGCCTCTAATAACTGATACTAATGATTTGTGCTCATTAGTAAAATACCGTTGGGTCATAGGTTCTTGGTTGCTTCAAAGGTTTTTGGACACCACACAGACTGCAAAACTAATGAGAGTAAGAATTTTTTTCCACAAATCATTTTTTTATTATTTCCGGGCCTGAATTCCATTCTTCCAGTCCCTGGGCACCCTCAGCCCTTCACCCTAGCTGTGTGATTTACAGGTCTTCCTGAGAAACCACAAACAGCACAGGGAGAAGGAACTAGCACACATTTTATTACCCAGGGAATTCATTGATTCCATATGCCTTTCGGCCTAAAATTAAGTGAGCTTCATCCTCTCATATCAAACCATTCTTTAGCATAATGCATCATAATCTAGTCCATTTAATCCAGATTTAGGAACTAAGGTGACTTTTTCTGTTCTACTTCTGCATCAATGCAACATTTTGCAAGCTGCAGCTATATGGCAGGGAATGCAAGGACGCCAGCCAGAAAATATGTAGAGAGGGAGACACCTATCAAGGGGCGATATGATTTACTTATTCAGTGTAACATTTTTAGTGTTCTGATCTGTCAAGAGTGGAAAAAATTTGGAAACAAGAGAAGATTAGGAAGGATCACTGGTGGATAGTTTCAAGGGATGGTAGGTAGAACCATGGGAAGCATACCGGCAAGGTTTCAGATCCGTACAGTGAGAGGTATGCTCCATATCAAAGTGTTTACTCATATCTTATTTACATCTTTACTTTAATACCAATTATCACTTCTCTTCTTCATGCAATGTTTCTTTCACCAGCACTGCCCTTCTCTCGATGTCACCACTACCATATCTATTAGCCTCAGAGATAATTTTGAAATCGGATTTTCTATCCCTGTTCTATTTTATTCAACCCTAATACAATATCTGTCTTAGATTTCTCACTTCTCAAGAATCTCATCAATTTCATTTTCTTGTAAAAGCTTCATCGCTAGTTTACTTGCTTGTTTGAATACAAATATGATTCCACTAAAATTTATTAAAAAATAATGATAATATTAATTTTAATATGCAATATTAATATCATTTCCAAAAACTATTTTCAGTTAGAATTTGCAATTTGAATTTGTATTTACTCTTAAGACCATTAAGCATATCATCCACCGAAAAGTTGAATACCAAGAAGTAATAAATTTCATTGACTAATGATGAGATGTTAATCAATGTTCTCCTAGTTGCAAGGCATTTTAAAGAGGTGATATTTGTCAAAGGAATGCCAGGTATGTGACTTTGGTGGTAATATTCACAATACTGAGAGCACCTGTCAACAGGAGGAACTAGATACATCCTGGTTAGCTGCAATGAAAAGTAAACCGATGGTTTTGAATTAAATGGTAGTCAAACTTTAGAAACATAGGTGGATAGTCAAGTGTATCTTCTAATGGGCACATACTTTTTCAGTAAAGGTGCATGTATACTTTAACCCAGAAATGATAAAAATATGTCACAGTGAACGGAGTACAGTACAAAGGCATTATATTGGCCGATAGTAAGAACCTGAAGGACTTGTCTTACGTTGCTATTGTCAGAGACAACATAAAATATAAATTTCTAGCATATTTGACAGACATTTAATTTTTCCTTTTTATGGTCAACAGGTTAATGAAACGGAAGAGTAAATTGAGAGAATTGTTATCATAAAAACGTTTGTTGTTGGCCTACCTTAGTTCGGGAAAAACTTCGTCTCAGAATGTTAAAGATGACTTAATCCTCAATTAACCACCGAATGCATGCGCAGAGGCTTACCTACCTTTGCAAGCCAACGTGAATGGATGTTCGCTGAGGTCGGGACAATCAACTACTTCAACTGTTACTTCAGCGAAGTTGGAAGTCATTCCATTGGACAGCACTAAAATAGTAATGTGTGGAGTTTACTATATTATATCAACATCCGTTGGTATTTACCCACCAAATATTTGAACCCATGATGAGAAATTATGTAGGACAAAAATACAGACAGCGATGATGAACACAGCAAGCACACATATAATTCAACCGCAACAGTTTTCGACGAATTGAGCTATAGTTTTAGATTTGTTGCTCAAAAATGTAATGAGTTTTACTACTGAAAGCGTAACACACAGAGTGATTTTGAGCTGCAAGAATGGAGTGTGCATTGTCAAGCTCACCTTGAGCGATTTCTTCTAAAGAAGGAACAAAGAGATTTCTTGTCTCAATCGGAAGTTTGGTCATTTTGTCTATTGCTAGATGCAAACTTAATATTTCTATTACGACGAACCAACTTCTAACTCCAAGAGTATAACGTTAATGATTGCTCTCCTATCACCTTCTTCCGTGTGCCATGGATCAAATAAGTCAAGGACGATATGATAAGGAACTGCGTTCCTTTGCAACCCAATAATTTATTAATAAAATACCTTATGATCTACTGATAATGGTATTGTTCAAGTAGAAAGGCATTAGGAATTTCTACAGTATTGACAATGTTTTCCATTCAAATGAATATTTCTTGAAGTGATAAGGTAGAGATGGGAAATGAAAATAAGTGGAACATACGGATGTACTGCCCCACATTTCCTGGTGTAAAAGGTAGACTTATTTTTTTGCCATTCTATTCATGCTATACGTATAACTCTGCCTCTTTGAAGAATTAACATGTATTTCTGTGATGGTTCCTCAGTAAAAGAGGCCCTTGGATAACGTAGTATCTACCAATTCATTAAATTTCATAAATTTCTACCAATGTAAATAAACAAACAGCTGGTCTAGCAGACAACCCCACACAAAAAACTGATTACATAATGTACTGTCATTTTGATACATTTAAATATTAGTTATACACTCGTGAATAATTAAAGGGGAATTTTTTAACCGATTTGGTTTTTATATTCAGTAAGAATTAATAATTCTAACTACTCGGGTTATTTTGATGCGGACAACGATAGCTACTTGTTTTTCAGCGGCAGGTTAAAGTAGTTTTTCGCGGCGCCGCGTTGCATATGGTGAACATGATTTTAAAAACATGTTTGAAGAATTCGATAAACTCCGCCAATATTTTTGAGACGTTGCTTGTAAAATTATTCGAATAAAGCGAATTCAATTATGATACATTCTATTAATGCATCACGATCGTTGTCGCTAGTTAGCACATCGCCTCGATTTTTTCAACTGACTACCGGAAAAATCTTATTTCGCCAAACATCTCAGTTACTGCGTTCCCGAGTTTTCCCTCGCCAACCCTATCCCTTTTGATAGTAAGCCAAGTATAAATGGAAGAAATGGAAATCTTGCATCACAAGGAAGTTTATAACCTGGCTAAAGAAAACCTCTTACCCTCCAACTTCGTTCTCCTAGATATCCCGCCGCGGATTCATTCTCTTCGCTGTCCTTCGGTATCCTTAAACCCTCACCCAACATACACATCACCGACTTCAATCACAACATGCAATTAATCCCCCCTTCATACCCTTCTTACTCTCTTACCTTCCAGTTAAGGTAGGTTTTGGTCGGACACTATACAAAGGAACATCAATATATTTCCTTGCCTTTCAAAAAACGTCATATCCGATACCGCCATCAACTCTCTTTGATTTCCACATGCTCCCTTCATATGTGTAATGTTCTCAAAACATAATATTTGATTCCAACCTTAAGGTCCAATTATCTGATTCCCATTTTTCTATCTTCATCAGAAGTACTTACTTCAGGTCTATTATGATACTTCTATAGCCTAGTTTGTTGACCAACTTCTTCTGATTTATTTGTATTTATTTCTCTGTGAGTATAGATATTCACTGCTTTCAACCATCATACAACCTTGCTTATAGTCATTATTCATGGTTCTATGAATGTGCCAATCTTTTGCCTTGTTGTTCCACTTTCAGTTACCTTTCACCAAATACTCTCTTTGATTATAGATTCTTTATTTGCAAGATTTCCAAATTATTTTTTGGCCATGCTCAATAAGTAGGCATGCAAATGAATTTGCAACTAATATTGCACACATGGGAATTCTTATTCTGTGCATGAGTGTAGCAATTAACAGCAGTACTCAATCTTCTTTTGATCACTTAAAAAAACTAATCATCAGTACGGTAAGTATAAGATATATTAGAAAAACAACTGAGCTGAGGAGAAGCATTTTAACACTTATATTGATACATTAAAATTGCCAAAAGCAGATTACATCCCTAGAATCTACATAGTGCTTACTTTAAAAATTACATTGATGTGTTGGGTAAAATAAGTACAAGGGTACAATCCATCTTCTATTTCATAGCAGAAGATATCCACTTATATTTAAGTTGCATTTATTCATGAAATTATACAATATTGTTATACACTGTGCTCATATTATATCTGGCATTATTTCCAACTCTACAAGTTGGTACTTATTTATAGGTTGCCACGTCTATCTTGGTCCAATTCAATGGATTCGAAGAGTGCCTTGAAATTTCCGGCTCCAAATCCCTGCCAATGGAAAGATCATTTTTATATTGAGTTAAATTTTATGGTACTTGGGAAATTCTTAGTGGTACTTGCTGCGAGTTGAATGAATGACCATACCAAACTCTAATTATAGATAATAAAAATATACCACCAATTTACCTTTGAGCAAATACCAGTACCAGTACAATTGCTTACTAATCAAACTTTTATACAAGTTGCTTAGAATCTCGTTTTAGACTTGCAGCCCCTTTACTGTGCTTCTTGTTCCATTTACAAAGTGTTTAAAAATACATATGAATAAATGTTTATTGGTGTGTAACCAGGTGTATTGGTGTATGACCATCCAGGGATTAAAACAGTGGCAATGTGAAACATAAAGTTATCAATGTAAGCATATAAAAAAAACACAGACATAATGATATGTACTCCTCCTTCCTGTAAGGTTTATTTTATCATATAATTTATATAATTATATATATATATAATATTATATATATACTCATTTATATAGAGACAGATATAAGGAAAAGGGATAGGTATATATATAATTATATATATATATATATATATATATATATATATATATATATATATATATATATATATATATAATATTATATATATATATATATATATATAATATTATATATATATATATATATATATATATATATATATATATATATAATATTATATATATATATATAATATTATGTATATATATATATATATATATATAAAATTATTATATAATACTTTTATTTTTTTATACTCAACTACAAACTCACTTGAACCAGTTTAATGAATCATTTTGTACAGCTAGTAATTGATAATCATCTGCTATGTAAATTTATACTTAAGTAAGTAATCCTAGTTCATTTTTGGATGAAAAAGAGAGATTTTCATCATGTTCACATTTTAAAGAGTCTTTGAATCACTCTTAATTTAAAGAGCACAAATCAACAGCATATCAATTGTCTGAAATTGACAGCTAATGGAAGAACATTGTGAAAGTTCCCAAAGGAAAGATGTCCTGTATTTGTATTTTTTTATAAGTGAGCTTGAAAACCCTACTAAAGCCAAAGATTAAATTCAGTTTGCTTTTATTCTCATTGTATTTTTTCAAAGTAATTTTGTGCATAATTCTTTTTTTTAATATTGTCACTGTTACTGTGATCAACCATTTTTGAATAATCTATTGATCGATACTCATGTCCATTTCAATTTCTGTACAACTTCCTTGTCTAAATGGCATAGTTGATTTTAAAGTTGCTAAATGAACTTTGGAAAGATATTACCAATGCTTGGTTGAATGGGCTATTTAAATATATTGATTTGAAGTCAAAATCATATCAGTCCGTCACAGTTTCTAGAAGCCATAAGGTATTTACAAATTCTTTATGGCATCTGTTTTCTAGTTTACAATATAAACTTTAACCTTCTTGGAAAGACTTATCGGCCATGCATGCATGCAGCATGTACGGGACATAAGGTACTTCGGTTTGATTTGGGAACAAACTTTTGGTGGTCATACGCAGTAACAGAATTCAAAATGTATGAGTACAAATTACCTGTTGATATCCATTATTGAAATAGAAAGAAAGACTCGTACTTTTCCACAGATTTTATTATACGGCACGACGCGTTTCACCGACTTGCGGCATCATCAGGTACCTGATGATGCCGCAAGTCGGTGAAACGCGTCATGCCGTATAATAAAATCTGTGGAAAAGTACGATGCCGCAAGTCGGTGAAACGCGTCGTGCCGTATAATAAAATCTGTGGAAAAGTACGAGTCTTTCTTTCTATTTCAATAATGGATATCAATTACTTCCACGAAGTGAAGCCTGAAACAATAGAATATATTACCTGTTGATGTTTTACTTAAGTTTTTAGAATTCTTAAATCCTCTTAGGTATAATGTGCTCGATGAACTTCCCAATATATCAATGAAAATAACTTAATGGGAATAATTATAACATTTGAATTACCTTAAATGCCATTGTATTCAACATTTAATGCTATCTTTCTTAAAATAACTGGAAAAACCCTTTGAAAATATTTCTTAAAAAACCTTAACATTGATCTTGAAGGTGGAAACAGGACTGCTCTTCTAGATACTAAGCTTGCTGTCATGTGAAATCATGTATTCAGGGCAATGGGACTAATTTTATTAAAATAATTAAATCTCCTGTGCAATGTTTGGTAGTACCCATAAAATTAAACTGCTTAAGTTTATCAACGACATCTCACACAGGCAAAAGCTCAATGTGTGTCAGAACCTATCCTTTCAGACAGTCATATCTCAAATTTAGCATGGCTTCTTTTATACTGACATGATATAGTTTCCTATACAATATTTAATTTGCGAGGAATCTTTCATTTTTTTATTATAATTTCTTTTGAAGGGGGAGGATCATTAAGGGTCTCCCATACTCACATTGTGGTTGTGCCTCTGAATGACTTCCAGAAACACTGTCGGTCTGTCTTGCATATTTTTAGTAAAAATTTGAAGTAGGTAGCCATCATCATCATAATCTATAAGAATTTTCAGTTCCTGTGAATGGGAATCAGAAATTTAGCTTTGTACATATGAAGGTGTTTACTATTCCTAGCCAAAGGAAATATTTAATTCTCAATTATACAAGAACACTAAGTGGGAACTCAATACATTAAAAGTTTTTGATACAGGTATTAAGAAGATGGAAAAGAATAATTTACCTGAAGCAAATCAATGTCTTCCGTTATTTTAACCTTTGATGACTTAAGTCTCTCCCGAAGTGTTTCATAGTAAGTATCAGGGATGTTCAAGAACTCCATGCCTCTTGCCTTGAGATTTCTTATCTGGAAAAGCATAATGACAATGAACTTTCATTGTATTATTTTGGGTGAATCAGTTCAATTAGGAGTAGTTAGCTTGGACTGTCAAACTTAATCTATTATGGACTTCTGCAATTGTAACTTCTAGAAAAGGAACTGTTTGGGGTTCATTAAAGGAAATATGTTCATGCATGGAAATGTGTTTGATTAAGATATCATGGTCAAAATTTAACTATCTTTAATATTTACAGAAGCCTTGCTTTGTACAATTATGAATGTTTGCAATAATGGTATTACAGCTGTTTGCAATACATAGTTGCTAATAATATGTAGCCATCTTACAGCTCCTATGATGTCTTTGGTGTTCAGCGCAATGTGCTGCACTCCTGCCCCTCCATAGTACTGCACATATTCTTCAATTTGACTTCTCTTCTTTCCTGGTGCTGGTTCATTGATGGGCATCTTCAAAAAGTAAGAGAATGGCATAAATATCCACGTATATTAATACATTCATACTCCAGGACCTTGCGTACTCACTGACCTGACTGGCTGGTACCTTTTCATCCATGGAGACAAATGCACAGCTTATGGTTTAGAAGTAATAAGGAAATTTTGATTGAAACATTTTGAGTTTATGCAACTGTTATTTGAAATATTGTAGTAAGATAGTGTGGAGGAGTGTTATTTTCTGGGGTTCATCCCCACATGCCATATCCATTTTTAAATTACAAAAAAAAGTTGTGCGATTGATAGCTAATGGAAGACTAGGGGCATACGATGCCCCTAGTCTTCCATTTTTTAGGCAGTTTAACCTTTTACATCTTCCGTGTATTTCTGTATTTACTACTGTAGTATACACAAGAATGAGCCTAAAGACTTTCCATACTAATGCTGATGTTCACACAATCACAGTATCTGCAATATAAATAATCTACACGTCAATTTTGTGGGCACAAGATGCACCAACCAAGGGCCCAAGAACATAAGACTTAATTTGTACATATTTGGAGGGCACTTTGAGTGAGTACACCGTCCGTCGGATGGGACGTTAAACTGCGGACCCCTTGGCGCCTTTCGTAAATAGTAGGCCAATGCCGACGCCGGGTTTCTCTCCACCCTTCATCCTTTTCTGTCCATGCCCTATGGCACAAATGTGCCTACCTACCTACCTACAAATGTGTACATTACCTATTGGCGTACAAGTTCAAGCTGAAAGAGCACTTGGACTGAATACTTCTAGTATAGTTTGATTAATATGTATTCGGAAATTTTACTTCGTTTAATATCTGAGAGATGTTTCCGGCCAGTTGTTACATGGCCAATGTACTCACAAGAGTTAATCTGTTGTCATTGGAGGACTTTGAAATGGGTGGACCGAATATATTTATTTTTAGGGGTCATGGTTTAAATTTTAATTTATTGATGACTTATTTACTAACGATGAGGACAGAATATTGGGTGATAAAGAAATTCATTATAATTTGTATTCAAATTGCCAACCATTTGAAAAATCGTAAGTACTGGTTTTACTTTGATTTAAAAAGAAATATAACGGTTAACGCCGTTTCTGTTCGGCAAATCTGGGCTGGTGACAGGTCAAGGTATGTGCCCAGAGTGAGATGGACTGATCCAATATGATTTTTCAACGTTATGACAAGAGTGAAAGGTTTCCGGATAAAACATCATTCAGCAATTACCCTTCCTTCAGCTAATGCATGAAAATGTATAACATCTGTGTTAACTTTTTGCAGTCGAACTGCAACTTACATTATTGCCCCAGGGCTGTCACAAAATCAGTGAAATCAAGAAATATCGTGGTCACGTAGAATTTTTTAAGAAAATTCTTCATGCTAAGGAAGAAGCCGGAATTTAATTATTCGAATGTTGTATACATAGAATGCGTTCTTCTGAGAGTTTTCAGAAAATATTTCCATCAATTGATAGACTTAAATAATATTGTCAAGCTGAAAAAGTAAATTAATTACTGGGGAATCAAGACAATGCACAAATAAATTCCAGAAATCGCATGATGCAAGTAATTTTGATTTGCTAAAATGCAATTACTGTCTGGCTTGATGTGCTTTAATTATGACAGGTTGTACGCTAAATATTACATCAGAGGGATAGAAGACTGAGAGTTCTTATTGTATGGGACCTTGTATGTTTCATTTACATTATATGAATTCATGCCATCAGTTACTCCTTTCCTATTTACACTTTAAGAGCAATTTCTCCTGAATATGACTTTTCTTAATTTGGTCACAGTTCCCCCAGTTTTATCCACGGCAACAATGGCTACCGTTGTAGCATTCTTAATAAAAGAGATGGCATGTTTTGAGAAAGGCATTTTCTATACCGAATGAAATCGCATCCCGTCGTCATGGACATTGTTGAAATTCAAACCTTGGGCTGTTTAATTATACACTTGATTAAAATACTTTGGCTGCAAATTGGGGCAAGCAGTTACCTTGACAGTTTCCTCCCAGTTGGTCATCACGATTGAGCGCAAGGCAGAATACTCTGTATGCAGCTGCGTATCATCCACTGACCAAAATCTGTGGAACAACAAATTTCTCTCATACCTGGAAAGATATATTAAATGTTCCATTCAGTTTTGTCCTCTTTCACTCTCCTTTGACATTGGATATATTGAATAAGATTAAGGATAAATAAATGGAACTGACCACTGGGCAGCTGGCTCCATTCCCAAATCTGGTTGATTCCCCACCACATGGTCAATGAAGTCAAGTTTCCCAGGAGGCCTTCAAACAAGAAACAGAAAGTAGGAAAGAAATGCAAGAGTTTTAAAGAGTGTAAAAATAATTCACTTTGTCTGGGATTCTAACCCATTTTGGCACGATTTTCCTCCCAAGCACTTTTAACCAGTTAAGCTGCTGAGGTATCACTTTATTTACACTATTAATATCTTGGGATTTTGAAGGAACAAGATTTTATGCAATGAATTACTATGCATACAATGGCACAAAGTAGATGCATATTACAGCACAGTTGATGAAGTTTAAGACAACATTTATACAAAAATGCTTTTTCCTTGAAAAGAATCAAATAACTCTGGAAAATGCTGTGCCAGTTAATTATGGGGAATGATGTTTATGCTGCATAATACCAGCATTTTCATGTCCCACAGTTCTTTGAAGGAAGTAGTAGCTTTTGACATTTTCTAATGATGAAGAGTACTGTGTTCTTCCACAAAATGGCGTGCTTAACTTAAGTAATAATAATACTTCAGTGGAACATTATTCCACAGAACAAGTGATGTTGATAAATTATAGTTTACTATAGTTTTTACTCAGATTTGATGCATCCATAGTTCTTTGTATTTAATACATTATGAATCCTTGCTTAGGATCCTCTATTCAGAACTTTTCCCTGCTTTTGGCTCATTTGTATGTATGTCTTGTAAGCTCAATAGTAATAAGACTACAATCTTATTACTATTGAAGTGATCTTTCTTTTACCTCAGTTAAATGGTTTTAATCAGGCATGCACCGAAAATATTTACTTGGTATTTCAAATGCCAGACTTATTTAATTTTAAATGTGTGCATTTCCTCCAGAAATTTACTTTCTTAGTTACCAAACTTATGCTTTGGAAATATCTTTAAGGTGTGAACGTAAGAATCTATTGATAATTCTGTGCTTGCATTGCATGACCAATACAGATGCTTCTGGCACAACACCTTTTCTGCTACACTTTTATGAATAAAAAATGAATTTTAATTGATGGTGAATGCTAGAAATATCATAGAGCCTCTTAGCTCCAGAAATGATCATTTCTGAGTAAAAATTACTGATGAATAGGTGGTTTCAGTTGAAACGTAACAAAATATATTAAAAATAAGGAAGTTGAATATGATAAACATACTGTTTAGTATGTGCACAAATTAACTTCAATGCAGCTCAATGATTTCATATGCATTGGGTGGTTTTCTGTCATAATTTTATCATGGAATTTGATGTTTGCTCTCTCTACTCACAGTTTGTGACAGAGTGCATCTCCATGTAATGGCTTGTGATATCCCGGCAGAAAAACGCCCTCGTAGTTGAATCTCTCGATAAAGGTGTGTGTGGTGTCTCCATACTGAAATGAAATACATGAAATGCATGTTTAGTTTTACTTTTTAGGTTATTTTTGTCTTGTATTCATTTAATAGATACAGATGGAAATTACATTTATCTGCATGAGTAAGCATGCTGTTGAATACATTTACACACCGTTTTCACAGTTGCATATCTGACTGTTCCATTGTCGTCACTCTCTTCGGTGATGCCTTTTACTACAGCTGCTCCTCTCTCTTTGGCTTTCTGTAGAATTAATCACATCAATTCTTACACAAGACATAAAAATCATCTAGGTATGTTTATGTTTCTAGAATTATACACATGTGACAGTGGGGTTAGTTTTCCATTGAGTCATCACTTCATGTAGTTAAACTACTTGAGAAATGTTTTACTAGCGAATGCATGTCCTTTTTTTTCCTGCATATGGGTAAGAGTCAAAGATTTCATGCTCTTCAAAGAATCAAATAAAAAGCTATTACTATTGTAATATTTGAAACATCCACATTTAATAAAATACTATCTAAATTCGTTAAGTTCATTATGATTAAATTGATTAATATGCATTGCTTATGAATGCCCCTGACTTGGTGATGTGAGAAAGTTTACAAATCAAAGGCATTTCTTCTAGAGACATTGACGAACCATTGTGTATGTATGTAATTTCAATTGCAATACATATCTATTACATAATCTATTGCATAATTTATTACATAACATTAGCATCAGAGCATAACATAACATCAGCATCAGAGGGACGACTTACCTGGAAAATGGTGTCCAAATCTTCAACTGTGAAAGCAATGTCCTTCACTCCATCTCCGTGTTTCACCAGATGTTGCCCCATTTCCACATTATTTGGCTCATAGGCTGATTTGAAGACAAAAATGATCTGAAATACACACATGATGTACTTTTAATATCTCTTTTATCTCAGTTTGCAAAACTGTTTGAGTTAATTTTTTATTAGATTTGGATTAGTAGGGTTTCTAGATAAATTCAATGTTATTTCTGATTTGCAATGGGGTTACCGAAAAGACAGATTGACGGAGTTGGCTCTCATGAATGCATTAAATTCCATAACCAGTTCCTTGGATAACCAGAATTTAGTTCTTGTTTAGTTCCTGGATTTTGCTTGTGCCTTGGCCTTGTTGACCAACCCCTCCTTTTGAGTAAAGCTGATCGAGTGGGTGTCAGAGTCATTCCCTTACAATGGCTAAAGTCTTATTTATTTGGAATATCACAAATAGTGCTAATAACATTGAAATCTATAAAATTAACATCAGATTCCTGTTCTATTAGTAAGGGGAGTTCCGCAGGGCTCAAATTGGGACCTATTTTATCTTTGTTATTTATTAATGACTTACCATTAATAAATAAAATGACCAACCCAGTAATGCCATAATATTTACTGATGATTCAAACTTCATAATTCCTGATAAGATTAGTCAAAGACTTCTGGTTTAAAAGGAAAAGTTTTTAGACAGTGTCTGGAACTGGTGCTTTGAAAAACTTAAATTAAACTGTAAAACGACACAGGTCTTGGCATTTAATCGAGCAGTATTGCAAGAGGAAATGAATTCAAACCTTATCAATGAAAGGATTAATTGTTCATCGTATTCTAAGTTTTTAGGTCTATATGTCCAGCAAGTTGATGCGTGGAATATTGAGGTCAATAATCTGTGTTCTAAATTGCACCCTGTGATGTACACTATTAGGTTCCTGCATAACAGAGCGTCTTTATAGGTATTGAAACTTGTGCATTATTCGAATTTTTACTCCAGGGCATCGTATGGAATAATGTTCTGGGGATCATCTGTATGCATGTTGCACAAAGTTTTCTTAATTCAAAAAGAAGTTAATATATGCCTCTTATAGAACACCATGTAGGCCCATGTTCAAAAAATTAAATGTACTTACTATTCCATCCATCCATGTATATATTTGCCATTTCTGGCTTCATCAAAAATAATATCAATCTCTTTTATGTAAATAGTGATATTCATTCACATTCAACTAGAAATCATCACCACATCCACCAATATTACCATTAATCAGCAAATTTAATATAAAAGTCCAATGGCAGTGCAAGTAAGAATTTATAACACATTACTACAGTCTTTGAAGACGGGTTATAAATTAAGTAGTTTCAAATTGAAACTCAAGAACTTTCTCCTAATGTAGCATTATTATTAATTTAATGGACTTTTAAATGATGCAGTTGTCATGCATTGTGTTCGTACTACATACTTTAATGTACATGCTCTTCTTTTACTAGGCATATTCAGAGTACTAGAAAGGTATTTATATTTTACTTTTGTTTGTAATGTACTTTTGTTTGTGTTTGACAACTCATATGCCTACATGATATGTATGTTCAGTGGACAATAAATATATTATTATTATTGTTTACTAAATCAAAAGTGTTTTCCTTATTTTGCCCATACTTCCCCCTTCTATGTTTTTTTTTATAGTTTAAATTTGTGTGGCAGTTGCAGTACATAAAGCTTCATGCTATTTATGTCTCCTTTAATGTTGATTGGGATGAACTCAGAAGCTACATGTTGCATTGAGATAACAAGGGAATCAAGGAATATGTTTTTTTCTATGTCAGCATGTGGTCACACATGATCATTATGGTCTCCTTGTAGCTTAAACATCTACATTTTACTTGTGCGCATACATGATCAACAACATTGGGAAAATGTTTTGATAGGATTTTTATATTTAATTTTTGAATTAAAATTCTGGCGGGATTTTATTTAATTTATTCAACAGATATTCTCCACTCCCCATTATAGTTATGTCTCCTCTAGTTTAGGTTCTAGGAAGACAGTTTGTTGTATGTTTATAGTAATATTTCAAAGAGGTGAGCATTTTCAAAGAAAACCTTTCTCATTACAGTAGTGCTGAGCCACGTGTGACTTTTCAGCTGGTGCCCATGTCAAACAAAATATTGCAAAAATAATATATTATTATTTTTGCAATATTATATATATATATATATATATATGTATGTATATATATATGTATGTATATATATATGTATATATATATATATGTATATATATATATATATATATATATATATATATATATATATATATATGTATGTATATGTATGTATGTATATGTATGTATATGTATGTATATGTATGTATATGTATGTATATGTATGTATATGTATGTATATGTATATGTATATGTATATGTATATGTATATGTATATGTATATGTATATGTATATGTATATGTATATGTATATGTATATGTATATGTATATGGATATGGATATGTATATGGATATGGATATGGATATGGATATGGATATGGATATGGATATGGATATGGATATGGATATGGATATGGATATGGATATGGATATGGATATGGATATGGATATGGATATGGATATGGATATGGATATGGATATGTATATGTATATGTATATGTATATGTATATGTATATGTATATGTATATGTATATGTATATGTATATGTATATGTATATGTATATGTATATGTATATGTATATGTATATGTATATGTATATGTATATGTATATGTATATGTATATGTATATGTATATGTATATGTATATGTATATGTATATGTATATGTATATGTATATGTATATGTATATGTATATGTATATGTATATGTATATGTATATGTATATGTATATGTATATGTATATGTATATGTATATGTATATGTATATGTATATGTATATGTATATGTATATGTATATGTATATGTATATGTATATGTATATGTATATGTATATGTATATGTATATGTATATGTATATGTATATGTATATGTATATGTATATGTATATGTATATGTATATGTATATGTATATGGATATGGATATGGATATGGATATGGATATGGATATGGATATGGATATGGATATGGATATGGATATGGATATGGATATGGATATGGATATGGATATGGATATGGATATGGATATGGATATGGATATGGATATGGATATGGATATGGATATGGATATGGATATGGATATGGATATGTATATGTATATGTATATGTATATGTATATGTATATGTATATGTATATGTATATGTATATGTATATGTATATGTATATGTATATGTATATGTATATGTATATGTATATGTATATGTATATGTATATGTATATGTATATGTATATGTATATGTATATGTATATGTATATGTATATGTATATGTATATGTATATGTATATGTATATGTATATGTATATGTATATGTATATGTATATGTATATGTATATGTATATGTATATGTATATGTATATGTATATGTATATGTATATGTATATGTATATGTATATGTATATGTATATGTATATGTATATGTATATGTATATGTATATGTATATGTATATGTATATGTATATGTATATGTATATGTATATGTATATGTATATGTATATGTATATGTATATGTATATGTATATGTATATGTATATGTATATGTATATGTATATGTATATGTATATGTATATGTATATGTATATGTATATGTATATGTATATGGATATGGATATGGATATGGATATGGATATGGATATGGATATGGATATGGATATGGATATGGATATGGATATGGATATGGATATGGATATGGATATGGATATGGATATGGATATGGATATGGATATGGATATGGATATGATATGGATATGGATATGGATATGGATATGGATATGGATATGGATATGGATATGGATATGGATATGGATATGGATATGGATATGGATATGGATATGGATATGGATATGGATATGGATATGGATATGGATATGGATATGGATATGGATATGGATATGGATATGGATATGGATATGGATATGGATATGGATATGGATATGGATATGGATATGGATATGGATATGGATATGGATATGGATATGGATATGGATATGGATATGGATATGGATATGGATATGGATATGGATATGGATATGGATATGGATATGGATATGGATATGGATATGGATATGGATATGGATATGGATATGGATATGGATATGGATATGGATATGCATATGCATATGCATATGCATATATATGTATATATATGTGTATATGTATATGTATATATATGTGTATATGTATATGTATATATATGTGTATATGTATATGTATATATATGTATATGTATATATATGTATATATGTATATGTATATATATGTATATATATATATAAATATGTATACATATATAATAAATATATATTTATGTATATATATATATATATAAATATGTATACATATATACATATATATATTTATGTATATATATATATATAAATATGTATACATATATACATATATATATTTATGTATATATATATTGTATATATATATATATATATATATATATTATAAAAGGTTAAGCATATATATATATGAAACTTAACCTTTTATAATGCATTTTATGATACAAATTAATCATTTTTTTCATTTAAAAATGAAAAGCTGAGGGATTACAGGAATTTAACATTTACAAAACTTGTCCTGAAGTGAAAACCTTGTCAAAATTCTTTTAAGTCCTTTTGTGGTCATAAGAATTTTAATATAATTCACTTATATTTTTTGGTACCATATTAACTAATGTTTGTTTACCAGCTGGATTTATGGCATGAGACAGTATGTTTGACCTGTTATTGATTGGGATTGAGATGGTGTGGGGGGTAACGTACTGGCTTCCCACCCAGAGGGCTCGGGTTCAAATCCTGGCGGTGTTTAATATTTTTCAGAGGTATCTCGATCCGTACTTGAGGTGCTTTATGGAAGGTACTTAGAGTGAGTACACCATCCATCAGATGGGACATTAAGCTGCGGACCCCTTGGTGCCTTTCGTTAAGAGTAGGCTAATGCCGACGCCGGGTTTCTCTCCACCCATCCTCCTTTCCCATCCATCCCTAATGGCACATATGACCTCAGCCGTCACTCCCCTCCCCTGAATACTACAACCAGTTATTGACTCTGAAAATATTTTTCGATTGATCTTATAATTTTCTTGTTTTGTTTGTTTTGTTGCTTGGGCATTTGGGAAATGATTATTAGAGTCAACCCATAACTGTGAAATAATAAGTGAAAAAATGAAATGTTGTGTGCTTCCCCTCATTTATACCAGATTGTTGTATTTCGTGCAATTTACTGAATCAGAAGTTTCATACCTTATTTTGTCTGACAACATGGGCGGCCACTTTTCTTGATCCGGTTTCCAGGCCTTGATATGCTACGGGTTCAAAACCCATTCGAGCACAGTAGAATGATGCTGCCTGTAAAGTTAATTGAGAGTTACCATTCATTTAATTTAGTCAAGAGATTGCTTCATGAAATTTTCACATTTCTTTTTATATACTCTTCTGTAGAAGAGAAGTTTTGCCTTAGTTCTTTTGTTATCTTGATTTACCATGAAGAAAGTGTACTATGAAGTAATCAATTGATTTTTTATGTCTTCCAGGAATTGAGAACTATAAAGAATCCCAATATTCAAAGACAAATGCACATCGTTTGATGACTGGAGTGCTGTAAATTATTTAGTCTTTGAATAAGTTCATGGCTTTATCAGTTCTGATTTCCTTTTAAATTTAAATTAAAGAAATACTGCTGGTTGAATGCTAATTGCTTGGATCAATACTTATTTGTCTTTACCATAGCAACATCACCAAACTAATGTGTACTTTTGTTATTCATAAAAATGAGTTGTTATTTTGATAATTGCATCAGCATGGAAGGTGTTTTATTATTAAATGATTTTAATGCTGATTTTTTGTTGCTTACATTCCACAGTGTGACTTTATGTCACTCTGTCGAATGTAAGCAAGAATAAGTGTCATGGTGTACTACCTATGTGCTCAAACGAGGATTAGTTCTTGTCTTTCCCAACATGAATTTTGTTGAAAAGTAACTAGTTTGGTCAATATGGTGATACTAGGCAACGATGGCTTTTGAGAAGTGTTGCATTATCATAATTTCATCAGCTCCAACGAGTTATCAATACAAATCATCTCAATAAAAGGAAAACTGAAGTTCAAAGTCAGTGCATTACTTTGTCAGCGCAAATGGTATTCCTATCAAATTCGTAGTTAATCAGTGATGTTTTTTTCTTTCATTGATTTTCATGCAGTAGCAATGCCATTATGAGTAGCCACTAAGTCAGTGAAATATTATGTATTAAGCACTTCCCACTAGGTTATTGCCTTCATAATTCCCTCCAGTAAATTCTTTTTATCATGATGATATAAGAGAAAATGAAGGACCCTCTGAGATATTGACATGATAATAACACGTTTAGTTTTACTTACTCTGTGAGCTCAGTTTAGAACATTTTCGGTCATCATTAGTGTGTGAATGTAGAAAAATGCATTTAAATAACCATTTTTATGGAAATTCGTCTGACGAAATCGTTGAAAATTTTGTGCAGAAGTTTTAATCACAAACATGCAACATTGTTGTTAAAAAATGAATAATAAATTAAATTGCTTAATAAATTAAAATGCTACCTATGACTGTTAGAGAAAAATGTACCACCCCAAAGCTATAGAAAACATTTTTCGAAAACTTTGATGTCATCCTCCAGTTCGAAGTTTCAAATGATAAAATAAATGAACAGTAGGTTTAAGAGTAAATTTTAGCTTCACTAAGAATTGTTCTCTGGCGGATTCACTTTGAGAAAATTCTAATCAAATCCAATGTTAAATTTCGTGTTGCTCCTGTCAATTAAGTTTTCGTTATTTTCCCCACAAATCCCAATTGCAACAACGACGGAGATATTCATGAAAATAGTTACAGCTTGCATTTTCGCTGGGATTTTGCGTTCGCTTTATTTTTTCGAGCAAACGATACTACAAACGAAGGGAATAAAGATCTTGCTGAAGTAGTCTCTCTTTCTACAACAGTAGAAAGAGAGACTACTTCAACCATTAATGGACACAAGAGCTTCAAAATATCTTAAGAAAACCTCGTGGAAAAATAAACTCGAGATATGAACACTTTATTCACTTCGATCAACCCATTTAGTAATGGTGACCGACAGTGTTTCAGCCCGAATCAGCTTTAAAATACAGCTTTTTAAATCTACGTTAAATATACTCGAGATAAGAATGCTTTAATTCCATTTGTTTCCCATTTGGGAGATGTGACCCCGATGCATCTGCATCGATTAGTCTTTGATCGTCATGTCTGTCACGTTTCCGCCTGCATCGGCGACGTAAGACTATTCTAGATCGTCCGCTTTGTCTTTCCACGTGCGCAGAACCAGACTGGAAACTAGCCAGGGGGACATGTGACTCTTGGGTGATGGGCATCAGTCCTCCCAATTTTGCGCAGCGCTTCGACCACACCATCATGTATATGTATCACCATGTCCCGGAGCTGGCGAATAGCACGCATGCGCGCTGCGCGTGCTCCCGGCCTTGGTAACTGGGGACAAGTCAGCTGATCGGCGGCTAAGGTGACCGACCAACGCGGCCGGTGAGGTGCGGCGGCGCCTTGGATCTGGCGACGGGACTCGACTGATTTCTGAGATGGAGACCACGGTTTTTGCGTGTCGGAATAAGGACGCGATGCCTTCTTGGAATATCCGTGTGGTTTTCGCCGAGCGCCGGCGCTTACGTCGGGTCGCAAACACCCACGTAGTATATCTATCCATCCGAGTTGTTCGCCACAGCCCTCGGTCCACCTCCTGATACAATTGGGTCCAATTACATCAAATCGCCAAATTGGGTCCAATTACATCAAATCGCCAATTAAACGATGGGGAGTATGTTGTTCCTCCCGTCCTCATCTCATCTACTCATATTAATATCGACAAATCTATCCGGTTAAGGGCACAAGCTACCAAACGATGCAGCGGAAATTCCCTTGCCTCTTTACAAAACACACCTACACATCCTACAGTAGCATAAGCCTCTCTCTCTCTTACATAAGACTCTTATTTAGCTTACTTTATTCTGCCCTTCATTCCATCCAACATCCCTCTCCTACTCCCATCCCTTTCCTCGTTTGCCTAACATTCTCTCCTCTATTGCTGTCTTCAACATCCCACTGTCGATCAATATGCTTTTCATCCGTTTTTCCAGTCTCCTTAGGATTTCTCCCAACAATCCCTTCTCCTCCCCTTTCCATCAATTTAATCTTCTCCATTCTTCTCCACACCCACATTTCAAAAGCCTCCAATCTACGTCTATCCTCCTGCTTCAATGACCGCGTTTCCGCGCCGTACATAGCTACACTCCACATCAAAGTTTTGACGAGTCTTTTCTTGATATCCTTACTCAACTTCCCTCTCATCAACTCCCTCCTCCTTGTGACAGCCTCTTTGCCTAGCGCAATTCTTCTCCTTACGTCCCCATTTCTACTACGCATTTGCCTATCAAGAGACAAGGTCCATTTTCCCCACAATCTATGTCGTTGAGCATAATATCAAGTTGCCTATCAGATTACTTAAATGGTCCAAAGAAACAGGATCTTTCAATCAATTTCACCCACGTTAGTGCAAAATAATATTTCAAAACCGGGACAGTTATACGAATTCGGTGTGACGGCTGAACGGCTTCTGTCGCTCTTTTTGGAAACGTGCGAAAATTTCCCTGGCGCGCTCATTGAGGAAAACGACCAAGGTCATGGAGGTGAATTTGACGGTTTTCGAGCTCACCGGGAAGATATCGGTTAATAATTTGACTGCGAGCCCCCTCTTCGGTCGCCCTTGACCATCTTCGGCGGACTCAAAAACGGTTTTCGATGGTGGGGGGGGGTTGGAGGGGGGGGGAGGAAGAAGGAAGAATGCACTTAGCCCCCGGCTCGCAATCCCTTCGACTTTCCTCGGCTTAAATACCACGCTCCATCCCGGTGAACGACACAGAAAGCGACTTCGCTGTCGAAATTGAATTCATAACGAGAACTCTGTTCAACTCGAGTCAAGTACCTCCGCTACCAACGTTTGTTGGACGGATCCGTCTGTATCTTGGATTAGCAAGATGTAGACGTCTTAATGAGTCGCTAAAAATAATTAATTATTTACGTGGACTGTGCAATAAATGCACTAACTGGTACAATATGGCGGACATGACGCGGACTATTGCCCACCCTCTAGCGGCGCTAGTTGCCTGAGACCCAATGAGCCGTCTGTGCTTGGGGGATCGTCGAGCTGTACGAATGGTGCCAATTATGTCCTTGTTTTTACTGTTTGTCGAAAATGGGAATCGACGAAATCACGGAGCAACGAATCAACATCAAGTTTTTTGGTGAGGTGCGGTAAAAGTTATCAAGAAATTACTGACACCTGTTTACAGTGATAATGCTCTGATGGAAACATCCGTTTTCAAGTGGATTATAGATGGCCGACAAGACGCCACGGATGATGCATGGCTAGGACGACCTTCAACCACCTTTGTTGACGACAAAATTGATCGTGTGCGGTCCCTTGTCCCAACCGATCATCGACAAACTGTCCGAATGATAGCTGATGAACTGAATTCAGGAAAATTAACATCGCACACTATTTTAACCGAACATGATGGATAGATCCTTCACCATGGCAATGCACCTGCACATTCAGCATTGATTGTTCGCCAGTTTCTGGCAAAAGATTCAATCTCCTTGATTCTTGATCATCCTCCTTATTCGCCAGATCTTGCCCCCCTGCGACTTTTTCCTATTCGCAAAATGCAAAAACGTGATGAGGGACACTGGGAAGATGTGGAAGACACAATAAAGCAAGAAACAACGAAAAAACTAAAAAGGCTAACTGCTAAGAGGACTTCCAATGGTGCTTTAAACAAGATGAAAGAGAAGAAGATGGATGAGTGCACAACAAACGAATGGAGAGTACTTTGGAGGGAACAAAATCGATGTAGATTAAATTTTACCAAATGAAGTTTGTATTTCAGTTCGCGTATTTATTGGACAACGTAGTAGAATACTTATTGTGTCTCTGGTTATGAGTATTACGCGAAATAGCAAGGGAAACAATGTATATGTAATGCAAAAAAACAAGTTATACAAAGGAATTAAAGGGTGAAAAATAGACCAGATGGCGCAGTTTTTATTTCTCTCTGAAGTATTCCGGAAGTGTTTTGGACCAAAATTGTCAAAGTGGTTGGGACCAAAGTAGAAGCGCCTCAGGAAAAGAAGCTTTCACAAGCAGGATCGAGTTGATGACAGGGAGTAAGGATGCTGATTGTGAAAACTTTGATAAGTAGTGTGGTTTTGTACGACACGGAACCATGGTCATTGAAGCAGGAGGATTGACGTAGATTGGAGGCTATTGAGAGACGTGGGCGTGGAGAAGAATGGGAAAGATAAATGAAAACAACCAACGTAAAATGATGGCAGGGGAAAAGATAGAATCATGTGGAGAAATCCGAAGGATGAGCAGCATTGTGATTGGCGATGGGATGTTGAAGACTGAGATAGAAGGGAGAATGTTGGGTAGGCCAGGAAGGGGAACAAAAGGATAGGTATATTATTTGGAATTATGCTTGGTAGTTATGCGAGTATTTTAGTGAAGGGCATCTTGTTTTTACGTGTCAGGCAAGGGTTAAAACTGAAACCGTGGTTTGCCCGCGTCGTCAACTAACTTTACCGTTAGACTGCCGTAATAATAGTTGTTGCTTTGATGGGCGGGTGCACAATGATGGGTGTACTATGGTTATGAAGTGGTGAGATGATTACACATCATGACTACTTCCCCATGATTTGTTTTGAATTGTTATGAAATGAATGTGTTCAGAGAATCCTAGGGAAAGTAGCGAATACTTCATGAATTCACAATTGCTACTTTTTAAAACACCAAAGGAACTATCAATATGTTGGCAGAAACATGCCGGTTAAAGTCAAGAGAATGGTATTTTCTGAAGCTTTACAGAAGCTTTAAACTGCTAGATGTTAGGATGTGGTTCAATAAAGTTAAAACGCGGACTTAAACTGTGCTACGGCTGTAGATCGGAGAGCAGAAGATACAAATCGATGGAAATGTGCCTTTACAGAAGAAGAAATAGGAACAAATGTAGAAGTACTACGATGAGTGGATAAAGAGTATTATCCAATGGAGGACATACAACTGAATGAATAATTCGCACACTCTCAGCCTACCGAGAACCTCTAATGAAGGTATCAAGGAGTGGTGGACATGAAGGTAACTCGTGTAGGTTTCAGAGAGGAAGGCCAAGGATGAATGACGGTGAACAGGAAATGAAAGACTTGTGTGAAGATGATTACGAAGAGTAGAATAAATTGTCGGAATATATTGATTGAAGAGTCGGCACAAACGAATCCTCGAATTTAACATCCATATTATTCGTTACCATGCATCAGAGAAGTGAACATTATCAGTTCCGCTTACGCTAGGTAGATGTCTCCTCAAGTTAAATTTTATTCTCAGAGAGTTAATTTACAGAAAAATTCAAGTCTCTGCAATTCAAGTTATTTTTTTATCCCTCTATTTTAACCCTTGAGACTATATATTGGATGTATCATGTTATATGTCTGCATGCATCTCTATTACTTTATATTCATGATGATAAATGGGTTATTGTGCGAATCCGCAAAATATCGAAATATAATGAACAATAAAGTAATAAACCAATACCCATTGACTCCTATACTTTTATTTTTCCCGAGGAGATATTCGAAGACGTTCGTCACATAAGGATAAAGCTCATATCAAGACTTCGCGGTTGATTTTCCTTCCACCACAAAATGTATCTAGTCCGGCTATCATTTAAAATTTAAACATTAAATTTCTGTACTTACTTGCTTGGCATTTCCGACCCAGAAGGTTATGTGGTCAAAGCACAGGAATCTCCCTCCGTCGGGCTGGAAAAATAATGATAATTTCATTAATAGGCAAGGAACGTCGGGGGTTTAATTAATTTAACATGGAACTTTGCCTTTTTAGGAGATTGCCTTTGTGCATAAAAAGAAACACGTTTTCTTCATTCGGGAGGCCAATGAAGGCCATTCGAACCATTAAATAAAAATGTAAGCGCTATAAATTAATCATATAAGTTTGGATTACGTGTAATCTCTCACTTTGGGCGACGAACGCCTTCAGTGTCATTGCCGTATATTAAAAGCGAACTCGATTGATTCTCCCGAGGTACCCGGAATCCATGATTTTTGCTAATTTTCGAACGAAGCAATCTCTACATCCGAAATGGAATGTGACAAATCTATGGACCATCATGGCTTAGTTTTATTAAAAACCCTTTCCGTCGCGTCCAACTTCCAGATTTTATTCCGCCCTCGCTCGTGGTCCTCATTTAAATTTACCGGCGGATCGAGCGCGAATAATTCTTCGATCGAGAATTCTAGTCCAATCAAACAGCGATATGGAGCGGCAATCGAGTTATACGCATTTAAAAGGAAACGATGGCGGAGAAAGCGTAGGAAAGAGGCAAGGACAAGATCGTGTTTTTTTAAATTTCAGTCATTTCTGCGCCGCGCAACAACTCTTTACCTTCGCCCCGACGTAAATAAGAGGGGGAGAGAATTGATCAGGGAAATACATTATCCTGGAGGCACAGGAACACACTCATTCCGAAGTTAGTCACTTCCCATTGGTCGTGAAAACCAAACCGCTGTGTACACCGAGCTCTTTGAGACCGGTGACCGAATGAAAACGTAACAGTTACCTGACTAATACGTGAGTATTAATTAATATTCAGTGTCAACGTTAAAATGTACCCCCACTCAATAACAATGTTCAAATTACTTCAAGGAGCACAGGGTACATACCAATTATGACTGTCCATGGTTATAACACACCATTTGATCTGTAATTCTCAACTTTTTTTGTTTGTTTACCTTCTATCTCCGTGGAAACGAAACGAAAATTACCGCGTTCGTTACTCGCAGTTTTTTTCATCACGTTTTCTGATTAATTAATTCGAGTGAATTAAATTGATGGGTGAAGGAAGAGTGGAATACAATGACGGAAGTGAAAAACTAGGGTTATTTCATTAGTTCCGCGCTCGCGAGATGTACCGTATCCAATTTGGTTCAAGGGGTACGACCGAGTGTTCCTCCTCCCCTGTATCTCGATCATTTCCCTCGATTCCGATTTGCTGGGAAGGGAGGTGTCCCAACCCGCACCAAATCTGTGGTGACCCACGGTTAATGGCTGACCTTTGGGCCCTTGTCCGTGTAGGTCGTCTGCAAAGAGAGAATAGGATCAGTAGAATTAGCCGGGATATTTCGAAAACTGATGGGTCGGGGATGCCACCACTCCCTTCGGACTAAGAGGATAGCCCTGGAGGGTGGTGTAGGGGGGCATTGATTTCGTTTTTACCATCGTCGTTGGCTCGATCCGGTCTTCCGACGGTCTCCTGGTCTTTGAACGAGTCGCCGTTTGGGAATAACGCAGGGACAAATCGCTTTTCCTTCCTCTTGCGTTCGCTGTCGCAGCGGCGAATGGTCAGTGGAAGCTCGAACGCAAGCCGATTCCTCCGAAGGTGTGGTCGAGTGGGGGCCCTCCGCTATTGGCCGAAGCGAAGATCGTAATACTACCATCTCCTCCTCTCGGCGACCTCTTTGAAGGTCAGATCTCACCTGAGGGGCGGCTTTAGTGGCGACAAACAGGTCGCGGACGGGAGGGTGAGGAGGGGAAGAGACGTCGGGTGAAGAAGCAGGGGAAGAGATGTCTCAGGGGTTGATGCGTGCGTGGAAAGGGTGGGGGGAGTGGAGATAGGAAGGACGGTCGGTCCTGGGACCGGAGATGAAGGTATGCGGAGAAAAGTGAGAATGTGGAATGGGGCTAGAATAGCTTACGTCGAGAGAGGATTCTTTTTTTTCTTAAAGCTCCTCAAGGACGACTTCTGAATGTTTACGCGCTCGAGAATCTCATGTTAATTAAGTCGACCGTATGTGCAACGTACTCTTTATGTTTAAACCAAAGGCTCCCGGGTTCGATTCCAGTCCAGATTGTTTCGTCAACTAACTCCCTGTGATTTTGCCCGTTTGGGGAAACGATTGGCTTTATTTTTTAATGCCTTTAAATTGTCCTTCCTCAATAATGCGGAGGTCTTGACGTCACAGTATCGCCAAAGTCGATTGTCGTTCACTATCTAACAATTACGATCCATCGACGAAATCGCCATCATGGCGTATCCTTCCCTAGTGGAATATGCGTATGTTTCTCTGGATTTCTGTTCGCTCGCTCTATCACTTTTCTCCATTTAAATAATATACGAGCAGGTTTATTAATATATTGGTATGTACTTTCATACATATCTATGTGGGTCACGGTAGACTAGGGGTAGAACGTTGGATTTATGCTCAGAGGGTTCGATTCCCGGGAGAGCCTCTCTGGGCACCTGCAGCTCCACCCAAGCTATGTGATTTTTCGGGTTCCAGGGAAACCTTAACCGGCACAGGGAAAGGAACTGGCCCCCCTACCCTGATGTGTGAATTTCACACGCCGTATAGGGCTTAGTACTGGGTGATCTCTACCATCTTCTACTAAAACGGCCTCGGTGGCGGCGAGGTAACGTCCTCGCCTGCCAATCCATGGGTCGCGGGTTCGATTCCCGCCTGGGTGGGTTTCTTCCACCTAGGGCTTGGGTGTTTGTCATCGTCTCCATTGTTATTCTTTGTTAAAAGTCCGATGTAAAGGCCAGAGTGCTGTTTTCGGACTAAGGCTAAATAAAATAAATAAATAAACCGACCTTCGGGTTGATTATTGTGTTTATGGTTTGCATATACGAGGGTCATCCGGAAAGTAGTACCCGTTCGTGCCGCATGAAGTGCTGACGACGCGAGTAGCCGCTGGACGAGGTCAGATAGCTTCAGTGGCTTGTCTGCCTTCTCTGAGCCAAGTTGCGTGACGCTAGCATTGCCTGTGTTGTTTCTGTGATTGTTTACAATGTTTAAAAAAATTGAGAACGCCGCCAGTTGTGAAGTGAGGGCAGTGATTAAATTCCTCAATGCAAGAAACGTTCGCCCATGTGATATTCATCGCCAATTAAAGGAGGTGTATGGAGACAATGTAATGGACGAGTCGTCTGTTCGGCGGTGGTGTCGCAACTTCAACATGGGGAGGGGGAACACACACGACGATGAGCGTTCGGAGAGACCGTCTGTCATTACAGACCAACTGGTGAGCTCAGTTGACGAATTCGTGAGGAACGATCGGCGCGTCACAATTGATGACATCTGTGAGCATTTTCCCAATGTTTCTCGAACAATTGTTCATGAAATTGTTAAACACCATCTGCATTATGCAAAAATTTGTGCAAGATGGGTCCCTCGCGTATCTCAAAGAGCTGGCGGCGAAGGACTATGCAGCAGGAATACAGAAACTTGTCACACGTTATGACAAATGCCTTAATTTGCTTGGAGATTATGTTGAGAAGTAGTTTAAAGTATCCTCTTTCAAATAAAATTTTTTATGTTTGTTAATATTTACTTTTGTGTCTTTATTTCACGAACGGGTACTACTTTCCGGATGACCCTCGTATATATATATGTATAGCCAAAAACAGTCACATAGCTTGGGTGGAGCTGCAGGTGCCCAGAGTGCCTTGCCCGGGAATCGAACTCGGGCCCTTCCGTTCGGTAGTCCAACGCTCTACCCCTCTGTGGAAGTCGGAAGAGTTTTTCGGTGACGGAATGAAAAAACTTGTTACACGTCGGGAGAAATGTGTTAGCCTTAACGGTGAATATGTTGAAAAATAAAGATATGACTTTGAAACTGTACTTGATTCGTTTTTGTTCGCGCTCTACAAGCATGTATACATTTATTTTCCGCCTACCCTCGTAATTCATAATTTGTTACTTTCTTAATATCCATTTCAGCTTCAGAAGCACCACATTTACCTTGCTTCTGTTCTTCATTTTTATTAACCCCTATTAACCACGTCTCAAGTTCAAATAAAAGGAGACTTCGTGTACATGCTTTAATTAATCACCTCCTTATAACCTCACTGGGACTATTTGCTGTTAGTGGTTGCTTCTTCGGATAGAAATTAGATTCCTTCGCCATTTTATCTTGCTTACTACACCCCTCTTCCTTCTGCCGATTGCCAGGGATCCTGCTGTCTAAGTAGCAAAACGTTTTTCCCAATGTCTGTAGTCTGAAGACTCTAGTCTTACTTGGAGATTATCTTCCCTACTTAAGAGTGCAGACCATTATTACCTTAATTTTAACCTTGTTTATCATGAGGTTTTACTTTTTCGACCTTAGATTTAAATCCGTCTCTCTCTCAAGGTTCGAAAACATCCTGTCCATTCTGAATCCTGACATCCTGAATCCGAAAACATCCTGAATATTAACTCCCAATTGCCTGCTTTGGAGAAGGAAAAGTGCCTGACTAGAGACCGGTAGTTTCTAAAATCTAATCAAATTTTGTGATTTTCTTGACACGTGGTCATCCCACTGTATGGATCAGTGGTGGCAAAATGGCGAGATGTAACGCAGAAGCGTTGACGCTGGATACAAAAATAAGAATAAGCGTTGCAAAATTTGAGCGATGAAAACCCTTTCCTCCCTCCATCTTGAACACGCGTTCATGTCTCCCATTTAAGTACCTCGCGGGGAAAATAGAATCGCGTGAGGGCGTGTATATTCCATATATTGCGATGCGGCATCAACCGTTCAATACGAGAATGACAATCTATTTCTACATCTACTTCATGACCAGCAAGCCGCCGCAAGAGCGTGTGGCGGGAGATGTTAGGGCACCGCTCGTAATTAAGAAAAAAAAACGCATGCAAAAGCCACAACTTTATACAATCCACGAGCAAAAGATGGTAAACATTCATGCCAAAACCCTTATAACTCACACATATGCAGTGAGTTTTTAATTTCATTAGGGTGACCATTAGTTATAGGGTGTATTCCGAAAGTCAAAATTTTGCTGCTCCCACCCCCTAATCTTATCCCAATTAACAAAAAAAACAGGCTGTACAAAATTTCACTCGAATCAAACAACTACTACACGATCCTCAAACGTCTTGAAGTAGGAATAATCCTTGAAATAACATGGAAATTGTGATAATATTATGCTTTTTTAATAAAGCTAAAATTTTACTAAAGGGAAAGGCATTTTTATTTAGAAGAATACTTTGTATAGAATCAAAACATACATACTCGTATGTGAAAGAACGCCATCACACTCGCATCTACAAAACATTTCTACCTGATTTCTTTGCAATGTTTATTTTTGTTCCGACTTTTCAATTCAATGTTTTCTATGCTTCTAAAGTGGATTGTGTTTCTTAATATTATGATTTCTGATTGTCCGGGGGAAAGAATAAGTTTTTGTATCGATATGTACTGGTATCTATCTCCCTTATTTCATCTTTGTGGTCTGATCTACCTGAATAGTGGGGGCCATTATATAGTAATTCTTTCGGTGTTGTAATTAAACTCGTTTGTTCTGAAACTTTCAAAAGGTCTAAGTCTCGCTTGTTCTCTTCTTATATCATGTGGCTCCAAGCCTAAATCCCCTAAGAGGCAGGTCACACATGTGTTCTTATCATAACAATTTTTGACGAATCCGAACGGGTTTTCTCTGGATAGTCATCACTGAACGAGAAGAATCTCAATATGGAGCGTGTTGTTTTGTAGAGTGGACACCTGGTTTAAGAGATGGAAAAATAAGTGTAGACTTGCGATTTCTGAGATGTGTTTCTTGGGAAGAATGGAGAAAGTAATTAAGAAAGAAGAGAAAGACAAGCAATAATTTTTTTAAGCATGGCGGGCGAAGAGAGGAATTTGCTGGTGAGAATCAGAAGATGGTAGAGAAAAGCGTGGAAGGAGTAGACGTTGAATTTTGAGCAAAATGTCTGAAGGTCGTGTTGGAAGGGAGTATATCTTTTGCAAAAGGATCCGTAAACTTTCAATTATTAATAAAAATAATCAAGATAGAAATATAATTTATAGTGCTTAAAAGTTTTTTTGCGTCCTGAATATTTGTTTGCATCGTTGAATATTTCGCATTGAAGCCAAAGGAGGGGCACTTTTCATGGTGAAATGAGAAAAATAATAAATTCTAACAATGGAATAATTTGTTTTAGAACACCTCAAACATTTACACCCAAGCAGTTGAATGTCGTTTCATGCATAATTTTTAGAAATATGCGCCCATTTAAAAATTCGGAAAACGGTACAAAAGCATTTATTACATTCTACATTATAGCATAAGGTTTTTTCAAGTGGTTGAGAATTAATTCTGGGTTTTATTGGTTTACATGGTAACAATGAACAATGATATAATTTTTTAAATCAATTTGATTTCATTTTTTTCCATCAAATATTTCGCTTTTAAGCCAAAGGGGGGGTTATTGACACTTTTCATTGTGAAATGAAAAAAATTAAAAAATCTAAAAATGGAATTATTTGTTTTAAAACACCTCAAACATTCACACCAAAGCAGAGGAATCACGCATAATTTTAGGAAATATGCGACCATTTAAAATTTTGGAAAACTGTCCTAAACATTTATTACGGTTTTTTCTAGTGGTTGAGCATTAATTCTGGGTTTTATTGGTTTATATGGTAACAATGAACAATAATATAATTTTTTAAATCAATTTGGTAACATTTTTTAATAAAATATTTCACTTGTAAGCCTAAGTGGGGGGTATTGGCACTTTTCATGGTGAAATGAAAAAAATAAAAAATTTTAAATGGAATTATTTGTTTTAAAACACCTCAAATATTCACACCAAAGCAGAGGAATCACGCATAATTTTAGGAAATATGCGACCATTTAAAATTTTGGAAAACTGTCCTAAAGCATTTATTATGGTTTTTCTTAGTCGTTGAGAATTAATTCTTGGTTTTATTGGTTTATATGGTAACAATGAACAATAATATAAATTTTTTAATCAATTTGGTAACATTTTTTAATAAAATATTTCACTTGTAAGCCTAAGTGGGGGGTATTGGCACTTTTCAAGGTGAAATGAAAAAAATAAAAAATTTTAAATGGAATACTTTGTTTGAAAACACCTCATAATTTCGCACCATCCTTCGTTTCACGCATAATTTTAGGAAATATGCGCCCATTTAAAATTTTGGAAGACTGTCCTAAAGCATTTATTATGGTTTTTCTTAGTCGTTGAGAATTAATTCTTGGTTTTATTGGTTTATATGGTAACAATTAAATATAAAATAAACCTTTTAATCGATTTGGTTACATTTTTTTCCATCAAATATTTCGCTTTAAAGCCAAGGGGGTTTAGAACACTTTTCCTGGTGAAATGAAAAAAAAATTCTAAAAATGGAATATTTTTTTTTAAACGACTCAAATATTGACACCGAAGCAGAGGAATTTCGTTTCACGCATAATTTTAGGAAATATTCGCCCATTTAAAGTTTTGGAAAACTTTCCTAAAGCATTTATTAGGGTATTTTCTAGTGGTTGAGAATTAATTCTGGTTTTTATTGGCTTATATGGCAACAATGACAAATAATATAATTTTTTTAAACAAATTGGTTACATTTTTTTCCATCAAATATTTCGCTTATAGGCCAAAGGGGGGGTATTGGCACTTTTCCTGGTGAAATGAAAAAAAAATTCTAAAAATGGAATAATTTGTTTTGAAACAACTCAAATATTCACACCGAAGCAGAGGAATTTCGTTTCACGCATAATTTTAGGAAATATGCGCCCATTTATAATTTTGGAAAACTTTACTAAAGCATTTATTACGGTATTTTCTAGTAATTGAGAATTAATTCTGTGTTTTATTGGCTTATATATATTGGCTTATATAACAATGAACAATAATATAAACTTTTTAATCAATTTGGTTACATTTTTTCCATCATATATTTCGCTTATAAGCCGAAGGGCTTATTGACCGAAGGGTGGTCGAATTTCTTTTATTAACTGAAAGTACATATTGAATAATACAGGTTTGGTTCGGAAGACCATTCCGGAACCTTTTCGTAAGGTAAAGTAAGCGACAGAGATATCCACATTGACATTAATGCAAACATTAGATAAATTTAAATCGTTGAGTAGCAGGACTGTTTCTTGAAGGCCGAATAAGGCTGAATATAGTAAGTTTCTGCTTCATTGATGTGGTAGTCGGGAGGAATCGGGAAGGAACGGGACAGTTCCCAGCGCGGGATCACCACTCCGCCTTGGGTGAGCGTTGCGTCCGTGTAGACTTGTATGACCTCGTCGGGCTGGGGCAGGAACACTTCTTTGTGCAGGATGTCGGAATTTAACAGGGCTTTCCAATACTTATCGTTGCGCTGAAATACTTGAGAAATCATGAAGCTTGGCAGCCGAAGTATCCACGCAACCCAGGCGAGATAACCCGCCGCCTTTGGGATGTCTATCTGTCGAAGTCTGGTGAGGATCGGGATGAGAGTTTTAACACGTCGCACCGCTTTTTCGGTTAATCGGAGAGATTGGGTGACGGTGTCTATATGCACTCCTAAGTATTTGATCTGCTGAACGGGAGTTAGGGTTGATTTCCGATAGTTGACGGTGATGCCTAGCGTGTTGCTAAGGAAGTCACTGATTTGGTAACCACACATTCTCCTTGGCCCGTAGATGAGCCAATCGTCTAGGTAGATAACAGATTTAACGCTGAATTTAACTGAAACCAAGAGGAGTACGTCCTCTGTCCATCGTTGAAGGATGGCCGGACTTAACGGGTGTCCCATAGGTAGACGTGTAAATGCGTAGGATACGCCGCCGTACCGAATGCCGTAGTGCTTCCAATGTTTGAAATGGATGGGGATTTGGTATTGGCACTTTTCATTGTGAAATGAAAAAAATAAAAAATTCTAAAAATGGAATTATTTGTTTGAAAACACCTCAAACATTCACACCAAAGCGGAGGAATGTCGTTTCACGAATACATTTAGGAAATTTGCGCCCATTTTAAATTTTGGAAAACTGTCCTTAAGCATTAATTACGGTTTTTTCTAGTGGTTGTGAATTAATTCTTGGTTTTATTGGCTTATATGGTAACAATGAACAATAATATAAACTTTTTAATCAATTTGGTTACATTTTTCATCGAATATTTCCTTTATAAGCCATTAGGGGGGGTATTGGCACTTTTCATGGTGAAATGAAAAAAATAAAAAAATTCTAAAAATGGAATAATTTGTTTTAAACAACTCAAACATTCACACCAAAGCAGAGGAATGTCGTTTCACGCATAATTTTAGGAAATATGCGCCCAATTTTGGGATACTGTACTAAATCATTTATTACTGTTTTTCTAGTGGTTGAGAATTAATTCTGTGTTTTATTGGTTCATATGGGGGGGAAATAATTTTTAGAATTTTTTCTCATTTCACCATGAAAAGGAACAATTCCCCCCCCCCCTTTGTCTTATAAGCGAAATATTTGACGGAAAAAAATGTAACCAAACATTTTTCATCAGAATCTACGCCAATTATTGCTAATAAAGTCTAAAAAAGAATACCCCTTCCACATATTTAGTAGGGCTACAGAGTACGCATTTAAAGGAAGAGAGTAGGCTTCTTGTAAGACGTGAAGTAGGCTGACAGAAAGCAGGAAGAAGATGTAGCAGGTAGGATGGGACCGACAGGCATTTGCCACGTTGGGGACCTAAATGGTTAATTTGGTAAGGACTTTGTTTTTGTGGGATCGGGGAGGAATGGGTGGGTAGAGAACCTCGGTATTTGGCTTCTATATCTTTGGAAGGTGCTCTTCATCTGTCTTCACAGCAAAATCCTTCCATCGCTGGGATGTGTGAAGTATTGTACGGCGAAATGACTTAAGGTGAGCTTGAGTTTTTTAATTGATATTCCAGAGCTATTGTAAGAGTGTGTTGTTAGAGATTCCCTAAAGCCTATATAGAAATTGACGAAAGAACTAAAACTAGCAAGCGTTTCGGTTCGAATGACTTTTTCCCTTTTGATACCATTCTTCACATCAATATTGTAGCAAGAAGGTTTTCCTTTCCGTGCTTCCTTGATGTTTGAGCGTGGTTTTAGCAATGACAGAGAATTAAAAATGCGAAGACGTTCGTCTAAATTGAAAGCCAGAGAACACGTGGTCGGCACTGAGATCATTGCATAATGCACTTCGCTTCCAGTATTCTAGTCTTCCCTAATCTAGTATTGTACTGAAATGATGACACTTTGAGGAGAAATGGAAGATACCTGGAAGCTTTGCCTCATTGGGAAAAATTTGACAGATATTATTGGAGTCTATTTAAGTTTTCTGTTATGAAAATCATCACATTACAATAATGAAATCCAGCAGCAAGTTAAAATAACCCTAACCCCTAAAGTGAGATAAATTTGACGCAAATTAATTTTCCATTTAATTTTTTTGCCAATCATTAAATGATGGCATAATGTTATGACATTTTCCAGAATGACTTTGTTGAAATTAATATATTATATTATTATATAATAATCTATTCATAAATGTTAATAAAAATTAAATTCTGCTGCAAATACTGATCACAAAAGTCGTGGAAAATGATAAGTTATTAGTTCACATAGACCATAAAATGAGGAAACGTTTGACTGCTCTCAACAAGGTTTTAAGTGATATCATATTATAAATGTTCATATGCGAGGAAAATGAAAGACATCAAGGACGTTTACATCCTCATAATCAGTAGAAAGATTTTCCAGAAGAAGAAATGCACTCGTGTAAGGTCCGTTATTTTATGGAAAAAAATTGTGCAAAAGTTTATTTAAAAATAATAATGTGACACAAAAGACTAAAAACTCATTACTTAATTATTCTGATTTAAATTCACTCTTCTACGCCTATATTTGGACTTGTGAATATTGAAGGGTAAGGAAATTTCTGTTCATTTTAGAAAACTTATATGAGCAAACATTCGTTTATTTCAGTTGACTTAAATTTTAATATATCCCTTCTATGTTGCACATAATAGGACTAGCATAAACTGAAATGGCGGGTCTCCTTTCTTCCGATGATTATAAAAGTTGGACATCAAAATATAAACTACAAAAATGACCAGTGCTTCGTCCCGTTGTGAGACGCGCGCCGTTTTTGTGGCCCTAAGTCCTGAATTGAAACTATGGCGTTTGGAAATCTCCTGAACGAAGCAACGTGATTTTGAATCAAAAGGTTATCAGACTAAATATGTAATAAAATGTGTGAGAAACAGAAACATTTATCATTAAATTATGTTCAAAAAAATTACTTCGCGCTCGATTTCTAAAAATTAAACAAAGCACAACAAATGATTTATTCTGCGATTGTTTTTCAAAAATTGCCAAGCGCATATGAATGGTGAAAAATTCTAACATAATAACTAACATAATTCTAACATTTTATATTATATAGATAAAATTGAACCAATTATACCTAGAATCTAACATTAAATTATAAATGGTCAAATAAGGGATTACCAAACATTGTCAAAGTATTCGCTTACTGTAGCGTGATGGAAGCGGGTCCCATATCTCTTCTTTCTTTATTTGACGTCTTCCGTGGTCGACGTCTTGCTTACTGACGTGATTCCACCTCAAGGATCTAACTCTATCCTCGCTGTACTTCATTCCTGTGGTCATTCTCCGCGTATCCTTGGTTTCTTCAATCTTCTGTCGATTTCTTGGTTGGTCCTTGTCTTGCTGGCTGCAAGAAAACGGATTATTACACACGGTATAGTACACACTGGATGTGATTGGTTCCGATACTCCCTCAACCATCACAGGATTTGCAGAAAAACGACGTGCCGAACAACGTTCCATATCGACGGATGAGCACGAACGAATCACTCAGAGCTACACACAACAAAATGTAATCCTAATCGCGGTATTACGCCTAACCTTAACCGAAAAGAATTTCAACCCTAAAGGTCCAAATCTAAATTTTACGTATCCGCGCCTTTGCGTTCGCAGTCCTTCTTTACTTCTTTCTTCAGGAGATGTCTCCTGCTCCCTGTAAGAGAGCGGATTAAAGTACATTCAAACATAGATAAATTAAGGCTCAACATACATATCGTGCAAAAAACCATTTCGTACTCCCTGTCATTTTTATAACCATAAAATACCACTTTTTCATCATTCGATGTCTTTGGTATTTGCAAACACTGCAAACAAAATGCTGTATGGTGATACATATTACCATACAGAATTTTGTTTGCAGTGCACTGTCTTTTGCAAAGGGCTTCATATAAATTGGATGTACCCTTTTTGGTCTACCGTTTTTATCCCTATATCCAACAGATCCATGGATTAATAATATAAAAGCACCTTGCTTTTGTACCATTACATAACTGTTCTCATTTAATTTTCACTTTTTCAAGCTGGAAATAGTATAGAATACACCTTTCAAATAACATGCACCTTTTTTTGCTCTGAGTATTTTAAGACAATGCGTTCCAATTGATCTTCTTTTACCATTCAACAAAAATGGCACGACCATTGCTGAAATGCCAGCTGACATTTAATGCATATTATTCATCCCTCCAACTCCATTTCTTCATTTCAAATAGTTTTCCTTGTTAGGTTATTCCCTAACAGGGCTTTTTTTCATTGATTGAATTTTGAAATGACTAGCAGTGATAGTGAGTTTTGTTTTTACTACACAATTCAATCTATTCTTTCTTAAGCATGTTCATTATGTCTAAATGTACCTTACCGTAAAACGTACCGTACTTTGTACTTTTCTTTGTATTTGACAACTCTTCAAGGTATTGAAGTCATCAAAAACAAAGAAAAGTATGCTGACTTGTAAAATTTGTACAAGGTCAGTAAGATATAAAAATTATTATTTAAATTTAATTTGAATAGAATGGTTTGAGGCCTCACTTTGAGATGACTTTGTAAGTCAAAACCTAGGTCGTGTTCAATAAAATATTTGTGGAGTAACTAAGTATTTCTTTTCCGATATAAATTTTATTTAATTAAGAGAGTCTGAATGGGTAGTTTCAGGAAGAGGTGAAAGCTTCTTTGCCTGATGCATTTATTTTTCTTATTTCCCTGCTGCTTTGATCATTTTGGTCCATAACAATTTCAAGATAGGTAAGCTGTTCCACATGCTTTCATGTGTCCCATGTGTTTGTCCATCTATTTTAACATTTAACTTAGTTTTCCTCTTCTTAGAAAACTGCATAATCATATTTTTGTTTACATTTATTCTCATCCCTCATTGGCTTTCCAATGCACTCAGCAGAGTTTGCAACTGATTGTGTGGGTGACAAACTAAATCTTGATCATCAGAATACTTACCTGATTTTATGAATTGTCAACTGACTTTCATTCGTATCTGGAGGTCTACCTATTCCTTTTTTGAGTTCTTTCCAAGCAAGAACAATTATCATATCACGCAATAACAATTAAGAAATATAAAGGTAGAAAATAATGTTAATAGAATCTTATTTTTATTGAGATAAAGAATTTTAACATGATAACAGGGATAAGATAGAGATATGAACATCTGTTGAATAATAACAATATGGTAGTGATATAAAAATAACAATGGTGTATTATTTAAGCCAAAATGTATTATTTGGTAAAGTCACAAGATAACCATGCACCCTTAATTAGCCAATACAGGAAAAAACCAAACACCAGGATCTAACATTTATTTTTGATAAAAATATGTCTAATACTAAATACATGATTAACAATTTCAGTCAATAGTTGAATCACCTGTAACAATAATGACTTACTTATTATGATAGAGTGCAAACAGCAAAGTTAGGCTTCTTTTACAGTTATCCAGCAACGTTACAATTGACAAATTTATTTGGGAAATATTGTTATAATATTAGGCCCATAAATTGATTAAGAAGGAATAAAAAAGTACATGGTTATTACTGGTCATCTTATTGATGCAGAAAATTTTATAGTGAAGGGACAGTAAACATGAAGAAATATGCTGTAAAACTTTCAAAAATTGGGGGAAATGCTGAGCTTATAGACATCGCAACACAAACAAATATACCATATAAGAAGTAGTAGGTTCATAGCCAGGATTAAATGGGTAGAGGAAGAGAGAGAAAGCTGGAAATCCACTTACTTACAGATCAAGTCAAGCACCTTACACTTAAAGCAATTAAATTTCAGAGTGAGACCCCTGCCCCTGGCTATGCACCTATGGAATATTCTCCAGTGTCCATGATGACTGATAACACTGATAAAGGGAAATGTCTCTCAATTTTTTGTTCAAGAGTAATTATTAATTCAAGGCACACTTAAATAATAAATTGTTAATTATCACATATACATACATTGAAGTCTGGTCATTGAATGTTTATTCAAATTGCAATTCATTTGGTTAGATGCTCCATAAATGGACAGAGCTTCCTTTATAAAAAGTAATTACAAATAGATTTTAGCAAGTCAATGAATAAACACAGTCTGTTTGGGATGCTTCAAATGAAAATTGACTAAGATAGGTCATTCTCTCAAACATTCTCCTTGGAATTTTATATAAGTTTACCAATTTTACTTCATGGTTTCTTATCATGGTAGGTATTAATAACAAAAACATTTCAAATGGATAATTCAAATATTCTAGTTCTAAGGTTGTGATGCCATTCGTATCCTGGCAGACTCTCTTGATCGATGATGAACCTCAGCTGTACGAAGTGTTATTCCAAAGATGTCTTCATGATACCTATTTTCATCCTGTAAATGATACAACAAGCACTTGACTGATGTGAAAAATACAATGCATTTTATTTGTATTTTTAGTGCATTATTTTAATGCATTTTTATTTTATTATTTTAGTTTGCCTTACTGAAAAATGCAAGCAAGGGAAATACTGGGGTAGCATATCATGCCACCATTCTTTTCTCATTTTTCTCCATTTTCTAATACGTCCAAGTAAAAATGTTCACACAAAAGCATAAATTGAGTTACTCCTTGTCACTCATTCAATGTCCAATGAGGAAGGGGATTCAAAGTATGAGGAAAAAAACATACTGAATAATGGAACTTAATGCTATGCAGAATAAAAAAAATCAGGCATTACCACACTTTCCTTAATCTTTAAGTAGTCCCGCAGGCATATTGTCAATCCACGAGGCCTTATTTGATTTCAATTCCCTAAATGCTCTCTCAACCTCACCATTGAGTAAGGCTGGACCTAAGGTACCCTTTATCCACTTCACATTCTCTCTATATGTCCAATCTCACAAGCCTAATTTATTTATCACACTACTCCTCTATTTCTTATTTTCCTTTCATCTCTCTTAAATCTTCTCCGGGTCAACGAATATTTGGGAGAAAGAGTTTTTATAGACTAATTCATAGCATTTATGAGAGAGAAAATTGGGTGGAAAACCTCATCAGATCAGTAATAGTCCCCATTCCTGAACACAGAAAGGCAGCAATATATAAGATCTACAGAACAATATGCTTGATTTTGCACACAGCTGAAGTGGCTCTCAGGATCATCAATAAAAGGATGGAAAGCAGAGCAAATGAATCTTACGGGATGATCAGTTGGGGTTCAAGAATGGGAGAGACAATAGTGATGTCATTGTAATGAGGTCATTTATAGGATACAATCAGGAATAGAATATAATCAGGATGTATTTGTATTTACCTGATTTGTAGATTTTGAAAAAGCATTGAATGTAGTGAATTGAGTGGAAATAATGAATGTATTGCTGAAAATAGGGGTAGATTAGAGGGATAGGAGATTTCATTGCAGCCTGTACATGTCTTGGACAGCTCAGGTGTGAGCGGCAGATGGAGAGTCTGGATGGATAGTGTTACTTGGAGGAGTAAGACATAGTGCCCATTGTAATCTGTGCTGTTCAACATATGTGTGGAAGGAATGATGCAAGATGAATTGGAAAACTGGAGATACAAATGAAAGTCAGTGGATGATTCATAAAATCAGATTTGCTGATGACCAAGCTCTAGTTTGTCAGTCAGTCTAGAGGTTGCAAGCACGGCTAAGTGCATTGGAGAGTAAGTACAATAGGAATAGCATGAGAATAAAGATAAGCAAAATGAAGATCATGAGTCTTTTCAGAAAGAGAAAGGATAAGCTAAATTGCAATGTAAGAGTTCATAAACTAGAGCAGGTTAAACAGTTCACAAGGAGAAGGGAATAGATGACAGGGATTTTGAGTTAAGATGTTAAGAAAAGGCTTGTCAAATACTTGATATGGAACATAGGTTTTATGGCATAGTCACAGAAGCAAAATGATAAGCGTGGATTTAAACGCAGGTGTTGAGAAGGTGAGAGACAGACAGTCAGGCAAATAAGGGAGGAAGGAGAGTGGAGTGTAGGGAAAAAACATAAAAGAAGCAGGAAAGATGGATACAGAGCCTTATGATTGCAATGGAATGTTGAAGACTGTGATAGTGGGGAGAATAAACATTCTTTCATAGGCATGCCATAGGTAAGCATGAGGCAGGAATAAGATAGGGATATTGTATGCAATAAAGGGAGGAAAGATGCGTGTAGAATAGGAGCGAGGCTTGTTGCTTGATGTTGGGTTCTATTTTGTTAACAGAGACAAAAGAATCATCACCAAACCATTTGGTAGTTTATGTCCATCAAAAACCTACAAGGTTTTTAATGGACACAAACTGATTTCGATGGTCTGTAGATTATAGACAATAATAATAATGAGTTACCATGATAATCAATTTGGAAGGAAAAATGTATGGAAATTATTACAAGGGAAAACCATGGACCATATTCTACCTTAGAATAGTACTTAGGTAGAATTGTTGTAAAGAAAGATGAGAGGTATCATTTTGAATGTGTAGTGAGATAGTGAGAGAAGAGAGGAGAAAATTTTGTCAAACTAATATGGTGAATTTTGATGGACATTTTACAGATTTCACTTTTTCATAGGGAGAATATTTGTAATAAGTTTAATGGCAAATGAGAAATGGACCAAGCATATAGATATTCAGCATTCAGATGCATGAGGTGGGAATTTTTAAGTCTTTTGCAATGACTAACTCAACACACACCTATTTCTAGCATGTGCACAAAGGGAAGGTACCATGTCTATACACACATACACGATCTTCTCAAATAATGCAAAACTTACCCTCAGTGTTAGCATGTAGCTTTCCACATCAGCATCAGTCATACCTCCTTTCTCTTGGATAATTTGTTTCAGGGTTTGGTACACATGCTCTGCCATTGTGCAATCACCACACACATAGAAGTGACCTCCTTCATCAACCAGCTGACGGTAGACTGCAGCTGATTCCCTGTGAATCATTTCCTGGACGTAGGTCTATGTATTTAGGATTCAGCAGGAAAAAAGGATTAGAAGCATTTTTCTTTTACTGGTAAATACAGTGGTCTGTCAGATTTTCTGAAATTGCAAATTTATCTTTATTAAAACTTCTTTCAAGATGGCTTTGTATGCCCTCATTTAAATTACAGAATTAAATTGGAGACCCTTTCTTCTTTCATTTATTTTTCACAAATTTCAATAAAGAAAAAAATCTAAAATGCTTTATATACGTCCCCAATTTTTGTTACAGTAATCTGGAGCAATTTAAATTAATTCTTATTTTTATTATTTGCTCCTCCTCACAAAAGGTGATATTACATACGACAGCATACATTTAACAGCAGCAGAAAAGACAATGATGATAGTAAAATCTTTTATTGCTTTGAAGCCTGTGGAGAAGATGAAGTAGACAGTCCTGGTCTACAATAGCACAGCTCCTGGTCAACTCTTTTCTTTTAAATCTACATTTTTTTGAGATTTTTAGTTTTTATGGCTATCCAAGAAAATCCCTACAGCCATTTCAAATGAGAATCATATTGGATGGTATTCAATGCTATGTTCCGTTTGTTTGGTTTCCTACAACTGGCAAATACAATGAACAAGCATCAATATTTCAATCTCCATATTGTAAAAAAGTTATCAACATGTGATGTGGTAGCATCAATATTCTGTTCTTACTTGAGACCCTAGATGGGTTGATAGAAATTACAATACAAATTATCATTGTAGAGGGCTATAATAATATGCTGATGTAGTAATAATATGCTAGTGTTACCTAAGAACCTGAATCTTGAATTAGGTCCCCAATTGACATAGATGACATGAAACTTCAATGGAAATAGACAAGATTCAGTAATGCTATAAGATTTGATTGATGATAACTACATTTTCATGATTGAAATATTGCTGGCATTCACTATAAATAATGCTAAAAAAAGACGATGAAGAACCGTGGCCACATTTGGAATACTACCAAGCTCATGGAAGTAAAGAGCAGCTTGTAAATTTCTGTGAGGCCTAGAGCTGTTGAAATATGAAACAATTAGTATGACCTCTTGCCTTGTGAATGGTTCTCAAAAATTATTTGAAGTCTTCTTTGGGATTATTTAATACCACAGTAGTCAAATTACTTTTCAATTGACCACCTTGCCAATTTTTTTTACTTCTTATGACTTTTCTAAGTTATTGTAGCAGATAGCTCCAAAGGGATTTTACTCCTTTTGGGACTAAGGAAACAGAGCAGACTATGGGTATGTATCCTTTTGTGATTCATGGGGAGCCTTATGGAAAGGGTTTATAAGTAACTCAAATGTAGGTACATGTTGATTTATGGGAAATGAATAATAATATGCATTTTTTGGACTATATTTTAGAAATTACTGCTATTTTCTACTTTGGCTGAACAATATATGTATATTGATGATTGTAATATAATCATGCTACATCGTAGATAAGCATTATTCAGACTGTAAATTTTGTTCTAATGCCTACATTTAAATTCATCCTACCTAGATGATTTTTCTCCAAACCTTTTTTCCTTTAAATGACATGAATGTGATTGCTAAATGACTGTTATTAATCTATACAAAACCTATTTTTTGCTGTAGAAATTCCTACACTTACTCCCCATTCCATTTGTACAAGTGCTAGGAAATAGTTACTTAATGATTGTTAGTTTTTTTTGTACCCTGTAAGCCACTGTTAGGTTCTTTGATAAGGGTAACTTTATGAATAAATACCAGACTAATTTTGACCTAAATATTTTTCCCCTAGTGTGGTCAGATAATGTCATTCTGAACCTTTGTTGTTAGTATTGCTAAAGATACATCCTTCCAATTAAGGCAAGAGATTTCAAATGTTATTTAAACTTTGCTCTGTGAGTGATTCCCAGCTTAGACCCTCTAATAATTTTGATTCGCTATTCATTTAAACATAACAATGTTTTGCATATCCAGCTCCAGTATGCTACTTGTGATCCAATTTGGCAATCATTCCAACTTCATGAGGATTGCATATACTATCAGAATATTCTAAAAGAGGCCTAACCAGCAAAAGATAACATTTCTCTCTAACCTTTTCATCACATTTACCCAATACTCTTCTAATAAATCCTTTTCTTATATATCTTGTATATATGTATAAGATATGTATATCTTGTCCACATATTGGCCATATATGTTTCACACATTATAAGCTGTGAGTAAGAGTAATGCCAAGCCTACATTTCCGATTTTGGTGTTCCTTACAGTAGGCATTCGGGAGGGAATATGCTCTCTTTCCAAAACTTGATAACTACAGGTATTCACTTTTGTAAGTTTAATTACCAAGTGTTGCACCAGCATTGGATAGTATTCAGCTAAAGATGGTCATCAGCTAAAGATGCTTTTTTCTCAGTTGATGTCATTAACATAAGAAGGGCATAAGGGAGGTCTGATAATACTTCCCAAGGGAATACGCGAAATGACTTCTGCTGAATTAGAGCGAGCCTCATCTATGACTACTCATTGTACCCAACCATTCAAAAAGTCTTTCGTCCAGCCCAGAATATTTTTATCTATGCCATATGATTCCAGCTTTGTGAGTAGTTTACTATGAGGCACTATGTCAAAAGCTTTCTTAAAATCTAGATAAACTGCATCCACTGGAACATTGTTCTCTCCTGAACTAAGGATATCATGATCAAATTACTCAAGTTGTTCCTTGAATTTACTCTTCACCATGCTGGTTATTCAATAAATACTCCTGCTATCAAGGTGTCCCCCTATTGAACGAGCAACTATATGTTCCATGTCTTAACATAATATGGAGGTGATGGAACTGCGTCTGTAATTGACTGACTGTAACTGACAGTTCCTCCTTGACTATGTTTTCAGTGTTTTAGATGTCATATTAACAGTTTTCTAATCACTGGGAACCTTGTGATCCACTAGAGATTTTTTAAGTATGATTTAAAGGTACAGAATTATTGATCTAATAATGATCATATTTTAAAAAAGTTTATCTATTAGCAGCAGAAGAGTACCTCACTTATTTGCCCTGCAATCGATGATCATTGAAAACCAAAAACTACAATAAAAAAGTACATTAAATAAAAGATATGTTAAAGAATAGATATGTTACAAACTGAGGAACAATCTATTTAACGAGCTACTGAATGTGATAAGTAGACAGCAATGCAACTCATATTTTATATTTTGAGCATAATTTGGTCCAAAAAGTATAATTTTTGGGAAAAGCTCCAATACCAATTTTCAGTTTATATATTGCATTGCAAATTAAATTTTGATCTCTAAATTCATCATTGGAGAATTGTGAATGAAGTTCCATCACCTTGTTAATTTACTTTACATGACAAGGATATCTAATTATTTTTACTTTTTAACAACTAGTTCCTACAATTTTCTCTTCTAAGGTTTTCTGAGAAATTTAAATTGGGTCACCTATAGGTACTACATAACATAACATATTAGGTTTCCAACTATAAACCATGCTATTACCCAGATAAAATCTATCCAGTAGAAATCTATTCATATATAACAATATCTTAAATTATTTAATAAACGAGATGCATATAAGACACAATAAACACATTAATAATTAAGGTTACAAGCAGTTCTTTCTCTCTATGGATACTAATGCTCTTAATGAGGAATCCTTGTAGCTGTTTATGAATATTTTGCTGTCAGTAACTAGTTTCATGCATTACTGTTCCAATACGGTCGATGAAATATATTTATATCTTTTTTCATGTACAAGTCAAATTTTTTTGAATAATTTATTTTATTATGTAGGTCCATAAATTTATGAACTTCGAACATTATAACATGTGGGGAGTTTTGTCTGAAAAATATTTTCTCTGGCCCTTTTGATATATATTTTATATATATCCAATTGATATATATATATATTATATATATATATATATATATATATATATATATATATATATATATATATATATATATATATATATATATATATATATATATATATATATATTTTTTTTTTCTCTATATATTTTATAAAAAAGTGAAATATATATATACATATTTCAATTTTTTTATTTTATGGCAAATTCCTTGATTCATTTACAGTTGCTATCACTGCTTATACATAAGCTGCTCTTAAATTTTGGCTTATATAATGTAAGCCAATACATTTTTTTAATTTAATCACCATTATTCTCAAGAGAGGCAAGTGAGAAGCAGCATTTAAATATGCCCTTGCAGAGCGCATATTATTTTTGAATCATGTGTATTCAAAGATTGCATAACTTTCAATCATGAAGTAAGTAATACAGTCCATAGGACTCTTGTGTTACCTTGGGAATTGATGGTTCACGAGATAATGCTAGGAAAACTCTGGAAAGTATCCCCTCTTTCAACATTTCTGCTTTTTCTTCTCTGTACAAGTCCAGTTCCCTTTGTCTGCATCCAAAAAAGAGCCATGTTTTGCCTAATTCAGGTCCTCCTTTAAGAAATAGGTGTTTTGTGTTTAAAGAAAAAAAACATGTGCTTTTGGTTACCGACAGTATGAAGTAACTCTTGTCAATTTTCCTACCTGAGGGAGCTGACCTTATCACACTCATTCGGTGCTGCCAAAATCCTCTAAATGGTGCGATTCCAGTGCCAGGACCAACCATTATTATTGGCCTGCTCTGGTCAGCTGGCATTCTAAAATTGGGAGCACTTGAGAGGAAAAAAAAATTCTTAGCCATAATTTTGAAAGAGGTCTATAAGAAAATTGTTTATTGCTCTGTGTTAACCTATCATGTTATATGCATGGGTACCTAATGACATATCCACTAAATATAAATTGCTAATCAACATGCAGCTACAGTCAAAGGAGTTTAATTGATTAGAATTATCAATTAATAAACTAGGAAAAATATGAGATTGGTTTTGCATATGACCCAGTCTCATATAAATAAATGTTCATGAGCTATATTTGTACTAATTTTTAATAAATGTACATGGCCAATGTGGAAATCATAAGCAATATGAATTTAAAAGTCATGCATATTTAGGTTTCTAAGAATATAAGTACATATTCTATTTTATTGATGCTAAATACATATTCCCATAAATGCATTTCAATGATTCATGATCTTATATCACATGATAGGTAGACTTTAAAGAAATTAGGTAATTACATTGTATTATAAAAATTCTAATTAGGAAATGCATGCTGATTTTAGAGATTTTCAAAACTGCATATTTTCCTCAAACATCACAGCTCTATGAGAAGGTTACAAGATGAAAATTTGTATTTCCATTCAGTTCTAGAAATTCAATAATGAAACAATCAATATACGAATATAAGCTTCACTTTTCTAGTACTAAGAAGTTCTTCAATCTGTCAAATTCTAATTGTCCATATGTCAATCAAAAATACTGATAGTTAAGTAATTCATTTGGCTGTAAAGAAATACTTGTTGCATTCTGGATTTTCACATGATGAACTTAAAAAACTTCCTAAAAAACTTTCAATCTAAGGTCTTTTTTCTGTCCCAGTTTAAAGATTGTTGCACATGAAAATTTGCTGTTGGAGATAAATAAGAAAATATTGAAATTGCATTGGCTTCCTACATATGTAGAGTGCCTTAGAGCATGACATATAGGTTAATATAAATAGAACAAAAAGATTAATAAGGCATAAGCATTAGAAAGAGGCCAAAAACCTTAGAGGAAAAATGCATAATAGAAAGATGCATTTCACACTCATTCGGGGTTTGCAAAGCTTCATAATTACCAACTTTGAATAGAATCAGTCAAAAATCTAATGAAAAAATCAGGCCAAAACAGATTCAGTAAACTGAAATTGCTGAACTGTTGCCAGCCTGCTAGGGAACTTTCTTTATTACTGAATTTTTTCTTCAGAAAAATTGTTAGTTGCATTGGTGTCTGCTTGAAATATCACATGGTGCATGTGACAGATGATTACAACTATTTTCAAGAAGAGTATTGATTGTAAATATGTACCCCGAAGGTTCAAAAGACTGTAGATTTAATGATTGTGTAAAGACAATTTTAGACTAAAAGAATATATTCACTGCATGGAATCTTAAAAGCATAATCATTAGCAAATGATTTGAAAAAATATTGAATTATATTTTGAAGGTAACTCTTCCGCTAAATGTTGCGTCTAATGGAAACATTTGCCATCTGAGAATTATTTGTGCAAATTGGATACCTATGTGATTATATCATCTCAAATGGACAATATAATTATATCACTTGATCATTTGCACAAACAACACTTGCAGATTTTGAGCAATATTATGGCTTAATTGTTGATTTTTCCTCTTGTTTTTTTATGGACTATTGCCATTATTCATTGGGTAATATGAAACTGAAACAGGCACCACTTGTACTGATTAGATATTGATCTATGGATATTTACTCCTTATATATCAAGTGCTTTGCCAGTGCAAGTGTAGCATAGAACCATTTGCCCCGGACTATTTCAGGGAATTCGAAATATCGTTCAAATTTTTAACCAATACAAGATAAATAGAATTTTCACTTTCTCTGTCACATTTCTAAAGAATTTCCAATCTGATTGGCCTGTACCCTTGTTCACATACATGTTCACATTCACATTAATCATTTTTCCCTCACAATATTCAGCAATTTTTCACTAAATGTAGAGCATTACTATGTCCATCATATCACCCTAATTTGACTATCAATGACATCAATTTCACCACCCCAACAATAGCTTCAATTATTTCAGTAACGTAATGAATAACTGATTGTAGCACTTTTCCACTTGATTAATTTTTTTTAATTTTACGACCGGGTTTTTTTTTATGACCGGGATGTATTACAACATCATCAGGTCAATGGGCCTGATGATGATTAATACATCAAAATCAGGTCGTAAAGTAATAAAAAAATTTAATCAAGTGGAAAAGTGCTTTTATCTGGGATTCATTATGTTCGACTTCCACCACATCACGCCTGAAGCTACTCAATTTATTTCAGCAACCTTTCTTTATTACACACTAGCATTGATTCTGCACAACCAATTACAACTTTTTAAAATGAAAAAACAAAATTTATATCTTTGAACTTTGCTCCCCTATCCTTACTTAGTTAAAGTATTTGACGATAGATCCACCAAAAAAGAATCTATTTTTGAACTGTGAAATCCTTCTTTCCAATTGATATTTAAATGTTTTCAGATTACTTTGTGAGACTTTTAGAGGGTTATTTTTTATGATTTCACATTAGCAGTTATTATTTAGCATAAGTAAATTCTATCACACAAAGCCAACAAGTGAAACCATTTATGTATCATAGATTGCAGCATTAAACCATGTAAGTTTATGCCACATGTACTTCAAATTGTACGCATGGATGAATTTTGTTCATTCACTAAGATGAATTTTACATCTTAAGCTGTAATTTCTATCAATGACAAAATGTCTGTTATTTTCATTAAATAAACATATAATTTTGGCTTTTGAAAAAAATAGTGAGGAGTAGAACTGAAGAGTAGTAAAAAAAGAGTGTTGTGCCATTTTAGAATGCTACTTATTAACTCCAGGACTAGCTGTTTTTTAATTAATTGAAGTAGTGAAGTCACACTTGATCAATCCTAAAGTAAAATCCACGTACATAATGACAAATTGGCTGATTTGATTAGTTTATTGTTTACTAAACAGGAATAATTTGAAATTCGCTTCATGATTCATTATGTTGGAAAAAACCTGCTTTGCACACCCATTGTCTAAAAAGAGAAAAGAGAGAGAAAATGGATCATAATTAAAAGAAAATAGAATTATCTGAAGAAGTAACTTCAATAATTAAAGAAAGGATAACAGGTTTTAAGAGTCTCCATGAATGAATTCTTGGCTGAAGATTACAGAGAACATTTACTGAAGAAAGAAGAAGAATCCTTGCATAAGAAAGAAGAGAATATCAACCATCAAAGAAACTAGGTGACAAAACACACATAAAAAGTTATGGAATCAGGCAATACAAGAATGAAACAGGCTTAGAAGGAATGAATCATTCAGGAGTTAATAATAATATGAAGAAGGATAAAAATGTAATAGCACACATGGAAGTTAGTAAATGGGCACACCTGGGAAATTATATGAAATGCTATAACATCAGTGACACAAATGTAGCATAACAAGAAATGGAGACTTGGGAAACAGACGGATTGAGTTTATCAAAGACACCTTCATGAAAGGTAGGAGGTGTAAATGTAAATGAGCACAATTGAGGCCCAGGTTTAAAGAAAAGTACACTTGGCTGGGCAGAGCAGTAAAATAACTGAAGAGAACACATGGGGAAAGCAGCTGAGAAGACATACAAGGAATTTATAACCCTGATTATAGTGCTGCATGCATGAAAAAAGGTGTGTGAAGATGAATAAACTGAGGAAGGTCAGAAGAAAAAATGAAAGGCAACCTGCAAGAATACCAGTTCAAACTCAGTCTGGACAGGGAGGCTAAGAAGAGAGAGTATCTGCCCAGAACACTGGTCGAAGAAATTAAACACATTTAGTATTTTTCAACTTTACTTTTATGAATAAATTTGACCTTTTACTTTTTATTAATGAGGAAAAATTTTGAAAACACTAGTTTGAAGATGATTGAAATGTAGAAAAAAGTTAAGGGGAATAAAATGAAACAAAAATATTCTATTAACTGTAACAATTATCATCAACCTAGCCCATGGATTTTTTTGTAGTAGCTCTCCAAACTTTCCTGCATCTTGCCAATCACTCTGCTCCTTCACAGTAGCTTACAATGATATTCTTCACCTTTTTGTAGTTTATCTTTGACCTTTCTCTTTAATCCATCCCCTCCATGTAGGCTTTAATTTAGGTCTTCAGTTAGCTATTGAACTTCTTAAAATGTTCAATTTATTTTCCTCTTCTTCTTGCAAGTTCCCTCCATAAGGATCTCTCTTTACCTAATCCATATAGTACCTACTTCTTCATTCATCTGTCTAGCCATTTCATTTTCTCCATTTTTTGGTAGCAACATATTTCCCTTGTCCCCAAATATTTTGCCCACTGCTTCTATTGCACATGTCACAATGCTGTTGAAAAGTATTCTCCAGTGAATTTTTACAGTCATGCCATTGGCAAAGTTTAAATGAATCGCTTCCAATTAGCTAATAGTACTATTTGCAGTTCATACTTGCTTATTATGATTAAAAGCCTTCATTACCATTCCTATTCATCTTCCTTCATCCATCACTCCTGCCATTATAGAAAACTCTTCCACCATTACCTTGGATTGGACCTCAGATTAAATTTTTTTTTCCGAGGTTTTACTTTTCATCACCATCTACATGCCAGCTAATATCCTTGTCATGTCTTTTATCATCTCTACTGTGCAATCAGCAAATCGTAGGGGGCTATTAAGTTCTTCAAACAATTTCCCGTGAATTTTTATGCCCCTCTCATCTTTTTCTTTACCTTATCAATTGCCTTCTCAATGTATAAATCAAATGTAAAGAATGATAATGAGTAACACTGCTTTGCTTCTTTTTTCATTTTAACTTCTCTGCTTTAGCCACATGTAATCACAGCCACCTCCTCTCTGTATGGAGCTTCTGTTATCATATTCAATTTGATTTTCTGATAGAATATTATAGAGTATTATATCCGATTATAATAATTATTACATATCCTGAGTTTCCTTTGATGTGAAATCACTCTTTCTGGTGTCCTTATGTCTTAAACATTTAAGTTCCTTGAAGATTGGCTTTCATCTAAACAAATCTCAAAAGAAACCCTAAATTAATACTTTCTTTTAACGAATCTAATCACGAATTGAAATTTCTTTACCTTCAACAATTAATTCCACAAACAAAACTTTGGCACTGCTATGGGTAACTCCCTCCCCCTTCCCAGCCTATTAATTTATGTCCAATTCCAAGCAACAGTGCCAAAGTAAATTTAAATATTTTCCCAATATCTGGTACAGGTATGTCAATGATATTTTTGCAATTTTTGACTCAAATACCTGCTCCATTGACGACTTCCTCAAGGACCTAAATAACCAATACTCATCCATTAAATCCACATGTGAAGTTTAGAATCACAAGTCACTTCCTTTTTGGACCTTCTAGTTACTGGAAACAATCATCAGCTTTCATTCAATATTTACTGGAAATCAATCCATACTAATAACTACATTTATCATTCTTCCTTTGATCACCACACCCCACAACCATGCCACCTTCCATTCTCTAATACACCAACTTGTAAATGTACCCTTGAGCAAATCAGACTTTCAAAAAGAACTTAACTTCATGAAAGAGACTGCCAAGTCCAACAGCTACACCAAACAAATTATTGACAAAATACTCAAGAAACTTAAACAAAAAAACTATTCAAAACCAGCACCATTTGCAAGAAATGCAACTACAAACCCTCTTTCTCATCCAATAACAAACTCAAACATTTACTTGGAAACCCTAAATACTCCATAGAACCCCTTCTCAAATCTGGCATATACCAAATTTTATGTCCACAATGTCATTCCTCATGCATTGAACAGACCAAAAGAAACCTCATTATCCATTTTAAAGAACATGCCCCTCGTTTCAGACTAGGGAACTTTCACAAATCCTCCCCTACCCAACATTTGATCCCTGAAGGACATAAGATCACAATTGACAACATTAATCTCCTAAAACATACCCCAGACTACATGCTAGACTATTATGATTGCATCTACATTGAAAAGAACGGTACAAATATCACAAACAGCAACCAAGGACCCATTACATCTTGCCTATTTTCCCTTTGTTAACATAGTTGACTCACACTATTCTCTTTTTGCACCTCTTCAATAACCATATGTTGCCCCCCCCCTCTAATCTTAAAAACCCTTCCAATTACCTTTTGAAATAGAGAGGCACCATCTTCCCATTACCTCCTAGCTCTCACCCCTTTTTCCCCTCCCATTGGTAAACCAACTGCCAAACCCCCCTCTTCCTTATCCACCTTTATACTTTGCTGCACTTTTCCTACCCCACCCCCACTGAACCTCCAATTCTCCTGTTGGACCATATCTTCTCCCCACCCCTCTTCTGTTGTAGAACCACAAGATTCCCCACCTTTTCCCCCCTTCCCTTCACACCAACCCATTCTTTCAAACTTTCCGTTTGTATATTTCATTCTTCTTTCAATAAGCCTGCTTGGCAGATGAAAAACCTGGTGTCAGGTTTTCTCTAGGCACTAACCTATCCCCGTGGCTTATTTCCTTGTTTTTTATTTGTATTTGTGTGAATGAGGGGTCCCTGGGATGGGAGGATTCCTGGCAAACCCTGAACGAGTGATAGTGTGTGATTCATAAAGGTTTGATACACCCAAGAGATTGCGGGTTTACGTTAGTCCTTTCTGTTGCATTTCATTAGTTCTGTGCAATTGTCAATAGCATAGGAGAAATCCTTCTAAACCCCCTTGTATAAGTATATGTGATTCGCAAACATCCCTATTTCTGAACATACCTGAGTGATTGAGTGAATGATCAAGAACTTGTGTCCATTTTATTTGTTTTTGTGTGATAAACGGGTCCCTGGCATACGAGGAATCCTTGTAGGCCATGAAAAAGTGAGTACTTGTGAATCGTAAAGGTCCCCATTTCCAAACACACCCAAGTGATTGGGTAAATGAGCTTATACATATGGACATCCATTTTATAATTTTGCATTCATCTGTGTGATTGAAGGGTCACTGACATAGGAAGAATCATTGTGAACCCTGAACGAGCAAGTGAGCACAATTCACAAAGGTCTAACACACCCGAGTGATTGCGAACATGAATGGGCCTTTTTCTTTTTGATTTTTATTTCAATTATTTTTGATTCCTGTGTGAGTACAATAGGCCCCTGGCATTGGAGATATCCTTGCAAACACTGAGCGTGTGTGTGAATGCAATTCAGAAGAGTGACTGTTATTCCTTAACACACTCTAGTCATTGAGTGGCTCTAAGTTTGTTTTATTACATATTAATGGTGCTCCTTTGTGTGTGACTGAGGTATACATGGGTCACTGTTTCCCAAACACATCCAAGCCACCTGGTGTGTGTTCCCAATCTATCCCGCTACTTGTAAATTTGTTTTTACCTCCCCCCTTTACAAACCTAGTGCCAATCAAGTTTAAGGTCTCAGCTATTTCATTTTTCATTGCTTCACGACCATAGGTACGTTCATTTTATATTTGCACTCCAGAACAATATTTTCTATTATGGTTAAGGAGTGATTAACTCCTCCTTAAAATCTATCAGGATTTCCTCTCTCATTTTTCTCATCCAAATGACATCAAGCTGTGTGATCCAAAATCATATTTTCTAGCATTTTTTTAGTCCTGAGAATATACCTACAATTCTTGGTGCCATTAAGTCCTTCACTGCAAGGTTATATTTGGAAATAAGGATGAAATTACCTCTCTCGTCATCATATCCCCTTCTTCCAGTATTATATCAACTATGCAAGAATAGAGCAGCCATAATATTAATGCAATAAGAAAGTGTTTTTGCAAAGAACAAATGAATTGAAAAAGTGAAAAATGAGGAAGCACAAAGAAGAACAGAAAAGTTGAGATGTATTGAACATTCTCTAGTAAGGAACTAGATGAATTGGAAACAAGTAGAGGAAAATTGGATTTGTTTTAAGATCATGCTGGAATACAAAACTGAAGGAAAGGCACAACAAGACAAGTGTTTAAAAAAGTAATACTAAGAACAATTTCTGGAAGAATGCTATTTTTTAATAAATGAATGAAATAAATAAAATAAATAATAATATTTGATATTTTAAGAAAAAATCTTCTAGGACATCAGCCAAATATTATTAGATGCAAGAATGGAAGGCAGCACATAATATTTGCATTGTAGGGAGCATATAAAGTATACACTGTGATCATAAATACATATTTTATATTCATAATCGGAATTAGATCAGCCTAAGCATAATTTACCCAAGCTATGCTTGGTAAATTGCTACAGATATTATGTAGCAAATTCATAATTTCTTGGCCAGGAGTTACATTACACAACATTGGAGTTGGCCAAATTATGCACTATGACAGAATTGTACATAGTAATTCTATTTTATAAATCAACCTTAAGGATTCTGTCAATACTCATAGCTGATAAATGCACTGATCACAATTTTTTTCTCTGATTTAAGTAAAAATGAAAACTAGCATCAAGTGGCCATCAAAGCATAAAAACTAGGTTTGAAACTATTTGTTAGAATGTCATCCTAGCACCACAATTGTTGAGGTCCTGTGGCAAATAATAAATATTTGACACCATATAAGTTAAGAAATGCATGAATAATAGAAGCAAATTTATGTCATTTTATTATGCTGGCACCTACAATTTAACATAAATGCTTTATGAGCTGGGGCCCTTTAGAGAGGAAATTTCCCAAAGTAGTCCCCCCATTTGGCCTCGTCAAAGCCCTGTATTTAATTTACACCTAGCACAGTTTGAATTCCTAAAGCAAATTCCAAATAACTTTTTAGATGTAGCATAAAATGGAAAGTGTATTGTTCCAGCAATAACTGCCTAAATGATTTTTACCTTCGAATGAATGTATACACAGTATCACCAATTTCTGTGTCTTTGAGGTAGTTGGAGCACACACCATAATGAACTGGCCCCTCTCCACCTGTGAACATATTAAATTCAATGCATTAATTCATGTGAATGACTATTGACATATGACACTGTACAATTGAAAGTTCTGCATGACAATCCAAGAGATTACACAGACTATTTGTAAATGAAATCTGAAAGTTATCCCTCAACAAAGGAAAAATATTGAAATATCTGTATGGACAAAAAATTGAATGGACTGAAAAAAAGAGACATATTGACATTGACTTAAGTACTAAGTAATACGAACTAGGAAAATGATATTCCTATTATCATAGAAGTTAACTTCTTCTGTGCTATCGATTTTAACGAATTCATAATTCATATATCTATGATATTCCTATATTATGAGTCTAAGTTTAAGTCTAAGGGTGCATTTTGGCCTTTCCACCACCTGAAAATTTAAATAAACAGCAGACTGTCCTTCCATGTCTTTTTTTAACTAATCAAGTGTAATTAAATTAAAAAAACATACTCCAAATTCTTCCATGCATTTTTACAAGATGGTACAAATTAATAAAACCATCAATAATTGTCATGAGCTCTACGAATAATTGGAAAAAAGCTACCCATTCGATCTCCCATCTATCATTTATTAGTTAAAACTTTCATTTCTCTGTTCCTGTAATCAATTTTCATAATTTCATCAATTTTCATAATTTCATCATTTAATTTCATTTATTTTCATAATTTCATCATTTAATTTCATCAATTTTCATTTTCATCAAAGTTCCTGTAATGAAATTTTCATATCTCACTTTCATATTCTCATTCAACTGCTTTAGTCAAGGAGGTATGACCACAGATGCTAACTTAATATGTTTTCCACACCAATAGGTATACTCAATGATTGCATATGCTTCATGGTACCAAGGGTATATTCTGTTTCTATAGGTATATCATATGTGAGTCCCCAGTGCATACTGCTTTCCTCAATCCATAGCTTAATTGAAGCCTTTATCCATCTAATGGTCTAAAAAATCTTTGAATGAATTGATTGAATCACCATAAGAATTTTATTTTAATAGTATATATAATTATCATTTGCATACAGTATTGAAGCGTTATTATGGGTTACATGCATGAAAAATAAATAACTGTAAAGCAGTTGGATCTCTTTTCCCAAAAGATTACTTCAAAACTAAGGTGCATTCAAAGTAGCGAAAATATAAGATTACAATTTTTACTTATTTCTGTTTTCTTTGAATAGGCTTCAGGTTTTCCTATCACAGGAATAATGCTATTAAAATAATATTTCCAATGTATCCTGTTCCTGTGAAGTTAAATCAGTATTATCAGTTGGGATGAGAAGGGATGACCGCATGTGACACGATATTAGGAAGTTTTTAATGGTAAAAACAATCATATTTCCCACGATAAAAGCTTTCTTAATTATGAATAAAATTGGCAGAAGCCTTGCTTTAGAATGTAGCATAAGTAAATAGAAACCATATATTGCAGCATAAGTATAGATAAGTATATATGAAACTATTAAATCTTTTCATAATTGCTGGATATGATTGGAGAGTAAATGATGACCAAAACATCAGAATTACTTGGTATTTGAAAGAGTCAATGATTTCATTAAATGAATCAATTGAATAATTGATTTAATTTGATGAATTCTCATACTGATAATAAAAACATTACTGTAGGTTCATGCATGAAAATTAAATGAATGACATAAAATCCAACTTTTTATGACCTTGTGTTTGGAAAGTCACCACAGCAATAGTGAGATGTAGGGCTCTTGGATGCAATGCTGGAGATGAGGAGATGCTGTAAAATCGAGGCTGCAATTGTGGAAGTGTGGCTGCAAGGAGTGCAGCATCTGGTCGGACAGAAGGAAACTCTTCCAAAGCCTCTGCAACATGTGGACAATTCCAATGCCGCCAATCTTCATATGCTCCAGAGTCCTACAAAATGATTACATAAGTTCATAAGGAATTCCAAGAAAAAATATAAATATTATACATGAAAGAATACTACTACGAGATTTTGGTAATCATTAAGTATCTACAAATATTTCTCCTTGCAAACACTCTCATGAGAATGGATTAATTTGTTGGTTGGTAAAAGTTATTTAAGTCATGCTATCAAAGATTCTTCTTCCTACCTCTTCCCAGTTGATTTCTCTCGACAGTTTCATTGTCAAATGATATTTTAATAGGAAATATAATATAACTACTTTAATATCTTGTGATTTTTACTTATTTATTCATCAATTTTAGAGCTCAAAGGATTCATCCTGTGCGTAAACAGCTCCCATTCTATCTTGACTCTGATTCCACTAATGACAACCAAGGAAATAGGTTTCTCATTGCACCAGTTTAGGAGATTCTAGGTAATATTTTGCCAAATGAAATCTTTTACAGTCAAATATGTGCTGGTTAAAATTTGTAATGAACTATAAACCCTAAATGTAAAATTCTTGTGCGTATAAATATTTTATTTATATTATATTTTAGATTTATTGTAAAAATATGCTCAATTACTTCTTGCACCAGTAATGGCCAGCATAGAATGTCCAATCATCTTTACATTTTTAAATTGTAAATTATTTATGAGCTTATTATATGCTAATTTGATTACAACACCATCACTCTTCACCACCTTCCAAATGTCATTTTGTCTATTCATAAGTATTTATAGAGCAAGAATGACAGAAAGGAAATTATCATAGTTATTATTTCATTCCAGTGTTTCCATGCAAAACATTTAAAATAAATCAAACTCATCATCTCTCACTCAAAAAATGTAGCACGTGAAAGTCTTCAATGTTTGAACTCTGATTCTGATTAATGGTCAGATTACTTAGAAAGCTCAGCTCATCCAATATTAACTAACAGCACCAAACCTGTTGTTTTCATAGGTAGGGGAGAACGTGACGTGTCCTATATTTGTGTATGTATGAATATGCAACAAATCTCCGGACAAATAAATGTATTATTATTATTATTATAACACTCCTGATAATTAATTGACTGACCTGACCCAATTAATACCATTGCAACTGTTTGGTTGCTCTTAAAATTTCAACACGGATCCCACTAAACTTTAAAATTTAAATCATTTTTGCAATTTTAAGTTATTCCCTTATGCAAGCATTTGGTCATTATACATATTCAAACCTTCAATTAGAAGTTTATTGAGTTTTTCAAATGACATGTAATTTCACTCTTTTCTGTCCATCTATTTTGAGGTACTATCTTTGTAAAGGATGAATAATAATTAATGAAGTGGATTGAATTCCACTTTCATTCAATATGTACATTTACTAAACCTCCATGATAACAATTTTTTCTCTGAAATATTCGTGATTGCTTCAATTAAAAACTTTAAGATACCTTTATGTTAATATTGAATTATAATTCAGTTTGACATTTAACGATTCATGAAAGAATAAAAGAATTCACTTCTGATAGTTAATTAGAAATTCAACCACACATTTTAAGCTTACTATGCTATGACATATTCTTAAAAGGCTATGGTGGGTATTCCCCTTCCAGATTCATTTGAGCTTGGAGAACCCACTCTACAGGAAATCAGACCAGGATAAACAATAAAACCTCCTCTGCATTTGCAGATTTTCATTTTAAAATCGAAAGGGGAGGCTGGTGATGTTTTTAGTTGATTATTTTGTATTGTTTATACTGGGCATCAGTTCACCCATTATTTTGTGAGAATTCCAGGAGTATTTTGTCTTTGGGTTGCAATTCGGAGTTAGCAAGAGAGCTCCTCTATCTTCTCTGCTGGGCACTTTGATGTGCAGAGATGTTTTTGATATGAATAGTATCTCTTTATTGTTAACTTTTAATGCAGATTCAACAATAGTGCATACCGTTGACCAAGGTTATTATGTATGTTTATGAAAAACTTAATATTCATATGTTATTCATAATTGGCCAAAAATGAATAATCATAATTAATTCTGATGGTATTTACCTGTAATGAATTTTGCTGTTATTTACTTTATTGTAGATGTGGTTTATAAATAGGTTAATATTCACTAAAGTCACAGATAGAGTCTCCATATATATATTACCTTTACAAGTACATCCAACTTTTCACGATCAACAGGGTCTGCAGCAATTGATGCAAAATGCTGAAGAAGAAATGGAGATGGAGGTGATGTAATATCAAGAAAACGTGTAAAAAGAGTTCTGAGTGATGCAATAGGAAGGCGATCATGTGGTTCCCATGACCGAGTGATTCCTAAAAAAAAGAAAGAAAACATTACATGGTTTTTAAATCATTTAATAAACATTTATGTACACAGGCTAAGCCTTGGAATTTTAAGAAATACAACATAAATTTAAGGACAGACATACTAGGTGAATAAGTTAATCCCCAAATATGAGTTGAATAAATATCAAATTAAGGTAACTTTGATATGAGAAATTTATATGATTCTAATATGCAAATGTTTTATTTTAGATTCAAATAATCCATTTCAAACTTTTACGAAGAAGAAAATATGTGTATATCTGTATTTAGTATGAATGTATCTCTTGGCTTAACAATAGAGGTAAAAATTTTTAAATTAAAGAAGTCTACAGCAAATTAGACAAACACCATTATTTTTTAGCATAGATTGCAGAAAGACGTGATTCTAAAGGGTTGAATAAATATAATTGTATTAGTCAGTGTTTTCTAGCTAAGGAGAAAATGAAAGATATACGTTCATTTCTACCTGCTAGTTAGAAGCTCACCACAAATTTCAAGCTTTTTATGCTGAGATGAATATTCCAGATTCATGCAAGCTTAGAGAACTGACTCTACAGGAAATCATTATAAGACAAACAATAAAACCTCCCCTGCACCGTTTTATATTTATGTAAAAATAAAAAATAAATAATAAATTCCAATAAAAAATAGCATACCAACTTCAAATATACCATTAACTCCACCCTCTTAATCACAAGTTATCAGTAAAGGATCTTGGAATTTTAACAGATTCTAAATAATTACATTGGGCTTATTCAAACAGAAATAAAACTATGTCTCTATTATGCCTCTTCTACTGCTCCGCAGAAATAAGTGACCCATGAGGAAATGCACTTATATTTCTCCATGATTGAACTTCCACTCATAACTTATTGCCCAGCCATACATGTATAGTCAATGTCAAAACCTACACTCTACAGGATTTCTAATTTCTTTACAAATTAGTAAAATGCTGAGTCCACAATCTCCATAATGCATCGAAAGATTTAATTTTGTTTTCACTTTCCACCTGCAATCTTCCCGACCAAATAGTAAAATCTGATTTAAAGTTCATTTGCAACACTATCAACTCTCTTACTGACTACCCTGAATTGCTCTCCCTCGTCAACTTCTGAGTACCTCCACCACCTATGTACACACCCACTCATTACTCCACTCTAAAAAATATCTTGTGGATACTTCTTTCCATGGGTACCCCCCTCCATGGTCCAAGACTGAAGAAAGGAGGGTGGCAGCTGTTGTTCTATGAATTCCAGTCTACCCATGGAAGGAGTACATGTATATTGTGTTTGTATTAGATGCTGCACTCTTAACATAATTTATGCAAGCATTTCACAAGCATAAAGTGCACATAAAAGTAGAAATCGACCATGTGAACATTTTGTTAAAATTCTAAGTCATTAAATATTTTTTAAAGAGAAAAAATCTTTCTTATTTCAAGGAAAATTATATTATGCCACTATGTTCAAACATTTTTAAGACATGTTCTTTTTCCAATCATGGAGTATAAACCCATTCATTTCATAAGACTAATCATTCATCCAATTCATGTTCACAAAACGTGGCACCCTCATGAACATAACCCTGCATTAGTGAAAGTTTTTCTGTATAAATTTATTACAAATTCTTTCACTTAAATAAAAACTTTTGTCCCTGTGACTAATTTAATTATAAGAGATAAAAAATTATTGGAGTTTAGTGGGCATTTATTGGCAGCCACAGCAACTATTGAGAATATCTGAATTCCTGCATCAGGGCATTACTCAAATGTGCTCGGATAACTATCCCATGGATCACTTTCCCTCATGACAAAAGCCTGAATCAATTGTGATATACATAAATAAAGACATTTCATTTTTTTACTCACCATTTGGTGTATGCTTCTCCTTCTGCACTTGTAACTCAACAGGAGCATCAGGATTAGGAGCCCCTTGTAGTCTAGATAGCAAGGAGTTTACATATTCCGTTCTGTTACATGGGAAGACGCCTACATGGTCACCAGGCTGGTAAATTTCAGTGGGCATTTCTCCATTGACTTCATCTTCACCACTATTCATTGAAAGCTCAAAGAGGTATGTTGCACGACTGGAGAGGGGAAAAGGGGATTTGAAAAGTTAGCTCTGTGTGTGTGTGGGTACATATACATACATATACATATATATCCATATCTCCATACATAAAATACATATAAAAGCATAGATACATACGTAAATACTAGGTCTGTACAAAAAAAAGATGAGATTGGTCTGTCTACGCAAGAACTGCTTGACAGATCATAATCAAAGAACCTTCTAGCCACATCGGTGAGAAGTACTGGTAAAACACCTCCTTGCTCGTAGCCATATCTCAACTTGTCTTTGCACAACAGTGTCATAGCTTCCTGTACAAATTCTTGTTTTTTGTGAGAATGAAGGTGTTAGAGAAGATGCATGTGTGCATTGAATTTTGTTTTAAACTTGAGAAAAGTGCCATTGAAACTAATACAATGATTCAAGAGGCATTCACCAATGAATGTTATGAGTCAGACACAGTATTTTCATTAGTACAACCGCTTCCAGTCTGGACAAACCTCCACCAATAAAGAACGGAGAAGTGAACGACCATTGATATCAACAAACAGTGCCCACATCAATAGTGTGAATGATTTGGAGCATGTAAACAATAGGTTAACTGTCAGGAGATTGCCAATGAAGTTTACATCAGTGTTGGATCGTGTTTCACCATTTTGACAGAAAATTTAGGCATGCAGCACATCACATCCAAATTTGTGCCACGAGTGATAATGGATAAACAGAAGCAAAAACGTCTTGACATCAGCAAATCATTGATAGGACAACCAAAACTTCTTAAAAACAATCATCATAGGCAACGAAACCTGGGCATATGGCTATGAAGTAGAAACCAAAGCCCAATCTTTACAGTGGAAGGAGCTATCTTCCCCATGACCAAAAAAGCTTGGATGTGCCAATGGAGCATCAATGTGATATTTATCATTTTCTTTGATTGAGAAAGGACTTTTCATTAAAAATATGTCCCCAAAGGACATACTTACAGTGAATGGGCAGCACTATAGAGAGGTTATAAGAAGGTTGAGACATGCAATGTTGTGGAAGAGACCAGAAATGTGAAAAAACAAATTTGGTGCTTTCATCATGACAATGCTCTGGCACCCACATCATTGACTGCAAAAAATGGAAATGGACTGGAAAAAATATTGGGAGTATTGTATTGGCAGCCCAGGGCTGTATTTTGAAGGTGATTACCATATTACCATGATTATAGGGTAACTTAACTAATAAAATCAAGTATTAAATCAAACAGTCTCATCTTTTTTTGAACAGACAGATTTTTACAAGGTCTGCTAAAAAAATAGCAAACCATAGAAATATAGATATACACACACACACACATATTTATGTTTATATAGATATAATATGTATATGTATATATTACATACTATATGGTATAGCACTACAATGTACTCCAAGTAGAGTTGCTTGAGTGACTTAGATTACTTGGTAAACACTCTCAAATGGAAAGAGAGAATCAGTGGATGACCACTTAGCCTCTACTTCTAGCTATTCTAATAAAATAGGGTTGATTAAAAAATGAAAGTTTTTCAAAAACTATGGAAATTTTTTACACATTTTTGTCATCTAAAATAAGAAATATGTCATCATTATAATTGTATAAATAAAAAGATGCAATAATATTAATTCATTTATCAATGATAAATAAGACTAAGACCTATATTATATAATGATAATAAGTCTCCTAAAATGAATGCTGGAATTAAAAAAATATGACTAGTAGGAAGGAAGTAAGAATTATGCAGGCTATATGTAAGAATTTAAAGGGAAATAATTCTTGCCTAGCATATGATTTATCTGGAAAGTCAACATCATCCGAGCAGTGTTTGAAAAGTTGTCACGAAAGAAAATTAGAAATGATTTTTTTATTTAAATTTCAACTATCAAGTGCTTAATGATTTTTAATGAAAAGTACTTATCTGACTAAAATCAGCTTGCAATCCATATTATAGCTACTGTTAAATCCTTTTCAGTTTTACAAAATCTTTGTTCGAGGATTTATCTCTTGATATTAATTCTGTCTTTACTGACGTTAGCATAAAGGGAAACTCAATTATTTCTGATATTACCTTGAGTCACCACTGTGCAGATTTGTCTTTCCTTCCAGTTGGCATGCTATCACCTTTTTATTGTGGCACTTTGAGAGACCTGAAAGACAAGTCATTTGGTCAAAAACATATAAAACACAGGCAAATATTTGTAAGGCAGAGTCATTTGTTTCCCAAAAATAAAGAGAAGCTGAAAGAGTTGTCATTTTACAAGCACAGATGATATTAAAACGCATCACTGAGAGAGCTAAAAGCTTTAACAAATATCGAGTTTCAGAAGTGTTGTGAGGATTGGAAAAAATGCCGGCATTGATTTTTTTATATTTAACAGGGACTACTGCAAAGGGGATAACATAGCTATCGAGGAATAAATAAAACTAATTCCAAATAATTCAATTTCCTGTTATTTACTGTACTCACCTCTTATAAGTACTCTTTTTAAAAAGATGATTCTATTTTAGGCAAAGGCAGAAAACAATTCTGCAAATGTAAAATGAATAGGGCATGCAAGAAATAAATATATTTTATAGGAGAAGAATTGTATTTTTACATTTTTAATTCTTTTTTGAGAAATATTATGTGCATGTAAGATGCAGTTTTGTTGAATGAAGGCTTTGACAAAAATTGATTGAGTATCAAACATCAAATTAACAACAGTTTTCTTGGATACTTGCCACAAAATGTGCAACAGTAAATGTTCTTCTAATAATTATTCTTCTAGGTAAAGCACGCTTATAATTATTTTTTTTATAATTGATATTTTAAAAAGGTGAAAATATCAAGTAAATATGATTTATGATGAAGGGTAACATTGATTCAAAATGATTAATTTAAAATGCATTAAAACGTATCTCTTCATAAATCAATTGGGGCAAGATAGGGATAAACATATTTGTGTTAAATCACTACAGTATGCATAAATGCTATGAACCCAAACATATTGCTGCACAAAAAAGAATGAAGGTTCCATAAAAGAATAATATTTGTATTATATTAATGATGCCTACCTTAAAATATTAAATAATGGATCTCTTATCTCATGCATTTGTTTTTTCAGTTGATTGTTTTCCCCTTGGGTTCGAAATAATTTTGAATATTAGGTAAATTGCATCAGATGTACTAGTATCCTGAAACATTTATTACTTAGCATGTTTACTTAGCAATGTAAGAGCATAAGGCATCAGTATGACTTACGTGTGAGGAGTCCTTCCTCCTCTCCCATCTCTGATCTGGTCTCCAATAATCGAACAGAAGATGCTGATATTGTTTCTGATTTGAGCGCTAATGTGGCCTCCAGGAACTTGTCTTCATCATCATCCAAGCAGAAAGCTTCACAAGCCAACTAAAGTCATGTTAAAGAAGTTAACTTCATTTTTGATTCCACAATATTATGTCATCACAGAGCAGATTATTATTGATCCAACCAAAGCACCTATCTATAAAGTACTACACAGTGGTGCAGTGCATACCTTAATATGCACATAAATTAAGTGAATAATCAATTTGACTTTAAAGAAAAAACATTCTACAAATGTTTAAGGTGACAAAATATAAGTGGCTAGGAAGGGCCACTTATATTTTGCCCCCTTAAACAGAGAGCTATTATTGATATTAGAGACCTCATAGAGGCAAGGAGAAAATACATGAATCCAAGAAATAAAACTGAGGAAACTTTTATAAGGTGGTCAGGGAAGAATGCATAGAAATCACTGATATACATGAAGAAGGGAAATATAAAAACTGCTTATTAACTGGTAAAGAGACAATTTAGAGAAATAAAACAATATTCTATAGCACCCTAAATGTTAATGGAAGATTAAGACAAAGGGAAGACATAGGGAAGAAAGGAATATGAATGAAGAACTCTACCAAGGGTCCAAATCAGTTGAAGGTGACTTTTGTAATTAAAGAATATAGTGTGATAGAAGATAATGAACGAGGCCCAGAGATACAACGGAGTGAGTTTGATAGAGCCATGAAATATCTGAAGAACACCAGGAGTTGATGCAATAAAGGAAGAAATAGTCAACGCAATTAGGGTTGAAGAAAATGATACCAGGCCTCTATAGAATGATCGGAGATAGGTACGCTAGTGAAATTACTAGAGAACTTTGAGAAGAGTGTGATGAAGGCAATACCAAAGACACCAAGAACAGATAAATGAGAACAAAAAAGAACATTGAGCCTGATTTCTGACACGTTGAGAATACTTGCTCAGATGAATAGCCAAAAAATAAAATGAATGATTGAAGAAATCCTAAGGGAAAACCTTTTGTTCAGGAAAAACCAAGGAGCAACAAGGACAATACTCAGCTTGTGGGTACTGGCAAAAAAAATTATACATGTAGACAAGCCATTGCATGGGACTTACATATGTATATGAAGAAGGACTTCAAAAATGTGGAGTGTCACAAGATGTTGAAGATACTCGGAGTGCTTGGAACAGACTACAATTACAGAAAAATAATCGATCACCTCAGCATGAATCAGGTAATAACTACCAAAGTGAAAAATTGAAGGAGGCTGGAAGCTAAATAAACAAATGAGTTCGACAGGGATGCAAAGTCTTGCCAGTAATATTTTATGAATATCTAGAAGAGGCAATAAAATAAGCTCAAAAATAAGGCTTCAAAGGGGTTATGTTGAATGGCAAAGAAATTAGCACTGCAGTAGTAGTAGCAAGAATACAGAAGGACTTGCAAGTAACTCTGAATTCCATGCACCAAGTACTTCCGGAAAAAAATGAGCACCAACAAGAAGAAAACTAAAGTCCTTGTGTGCGGAAGAGAGAAGCTGAAGGAAGACATCAAAGCATTTTAAATGATTATCAGTAACTGAGAAAAAACAAGAAAACAGATAATGGCATGAAAACTTACAATGAGATGCATTTCTTGATTCCAAGAATAAATTTGAAAATGGAATTCAATGGCTCATTATTTTACCAAATGTGAGAGAATTCTGTTGGTAGCAATGAAATAAATTTATAATTAGAAATTACATTCAATATTTGAATAGTAGTGACAGATATTCAATGATTTTCTAAGAAAGAAGCAAGACAATTCAGATTAATTCTGCAACCAAAATGGACTTCTCCCTTACACAATATTACTATGCCAAAATAGCTCCTATTTTACATGCACACACCTACAAGAATCATACTTTAATGAAAAATTTTGGGTTAAATCATCTGTTTTAATTGGAAAAATTGGTGAACGTGGAAAGTACATATTACATAATACTTATGACATGTATAGAGCCAAGGAAGAATTGGTTCCGGACTAATTTAAGTTTCCATTTAGTGCTAAATGTTTTGAGGCACATATTTTTTATGACTATCACAGTTCTTCAACTGGCAATGACTAAAACTTGTTTTATTAGATCGCTTTAGAAACAATCATTAAGTCAAAGCAAGCCTTGTGTAAAGATAAGCAAGATTCATTCTGGGTCCCAATTAAAGTGTAGATTTTTTTAAATGTCTCTGGAAACAATTATGTCATCAGGAGATTAAAATAGGAAGGGGAGAATTTATTAACTTCTACATATTTTTGGTGAAGCTACTGTAAGTTTATAATGATATATCACAATATTATTGTACGTGTATAATGGTTATCATATTATACTACTTCATCTTCCTATATCTACCTTATTTGAAATTGCCATTCCCTTATTATTATCAAATATACTGTTGTTACATATATTGAAACCATATTTCAGTCAGTTTGTGTGTGCTAGTAATTGATTGGGGGGCAGAATGGGAGGAAGTAGCCTCCTCAGATGTAGCTTTTGCTAATTAATGGTAATTAAGGAGAGTGTCACTTACGCTAAAAATGTTGCTGGCCCATGTTCGGAATGCCTGCTCTTGCCCACACATTTCATCCCCATGGGAGAGACGGAAGAGCCGCTCACCACCCAGCTCCCCAAGAAGGTTATCCACATACTTTCCAAAAGCACAGAAATTGGGGTAGGCGCTGGATCCAAGGGCAAAAACAGCAAACCTATGAAAAGAGAGAAGAGATGCTTAAAAGGGAAGAAGGCCATTAAGTCAAAGCCATGTGCTCTTGCAGAGATGAATTATGTTAAAAGAAATCAGATTCTTGATATATACATCAAGATGCTCGTGCTCCATTGATGCAAAAGTGGTATGGTTGCACCTAAGAATGCCAAGAATAATAAATTGACTCGTGAAAATTTTTATGAGGCAGTACTACCAGCATAGAGTTAAAGTTCACGTATGTCAGCCAGGACAGCTTAAACCATGCTCACTCACTGAAATTAAAAAAAAAAAAGAATTTTGAATTCAACATAAAACTTCATGATTTTTTTTGATCCTATGATTCCCTGTCCACTTTAATTAATGCTTGAAAAGTTAATTGAAACATACACTGATACCTACTAAGGAGAATAGGAATCCTTATATATACAGGCATACTATGAAATGTTACACCATTTAATTGGAGAACCAGGAGAATTAGAACTGCCTCTAAGATAGAATTGAGTCATGTCATGTCAAAAATATGTTCTGTCATTTGGACATATGCACTGTATTCCTCTCCGTCTAGTTGATTTTTGTCATTACTAAGTAGCATGAAAAATGTCAAAGATAGATGTTACACAGCAGAGGGACATCTATCCATGTCCCCTCACCTGACGTTACTCAAAGGGCCGAAGTTATCCTCAGACATGATGTCGCTCACAGAGCCTCTGAGTGAGTCCAGTCGATCAAGAGTCTTCTTGTCTCCAGCGACTGAAGACGCAGCTCCAGCCGCTGAGTTTGATGCCATCACCTCCGTCTGGCTGTTCATTTTGATGAAAGATTTGGATGCCGCCAAACTGTGGAGTGGATGCCCAGGGATCAGAAGGGATGAGAGGAGCAGCTACTTCTACTTAACGTAATTTCAATATTGCGGCATGCATTTTCCTCTAAGAAAATACCCATTCCCTTGATATAAATTGGGGCTCTATGGAATTTATCTTTGGAACTACTGTTGTTTGATCTTTTTCCATATTATCTGTGTTGGAATGGGACCATTGAATAATAAATGTGGCTTTACCCATTGATCATTAAGTCTTGGAGTCAGAAATTTTCAGGTGCAAGTAATTAGACAACTACATTTTACTTCCTTCAAGGCATGGAAAGGATGCATTAAGGTAACTTATATAAACTACTTTTCAGAAGGCCATTGGATGAATTGCCCGCACTGGTCATATATGAGAATATAATAAAAATTTTCCATGGTGACCACTAGCGGATTTTGGGAAACCTCTAAGGGAGAGAAATTTTCATGCATGAAAAATTTTTATAAATCATTATCTACCAAGAGAGTGGAAACTCAATGCAGATTTAGATGCCAAAATGCATACTTTTGAGATAATTTTAGGCTTGGGGACAGCAGCCATTAAAAAGCAGTGTCGGTCTAATGATGAGTTGTTTGTGAGCAAGTTGGTTCAAACAAGTGACTCAGTAAATTCAATCGTGAGTCATGAGTCTTATTAGGTGAGTCTCAACTCCATCAATCAATTGCCAATTGAACACATCTCTGAATAGGGATTGCGCTTGGATGAGTTATCCAGCCCATTTTTCAAAACAGTCATTTGGCACATTGTTCAAAGGAGTCCTCGAAGAGTGAGCCAGTAATTTCATTGATTTCATCTGCACAGATCATAGATTAATGATGGGAAATAGGCAGTTAAAAAGTAAATCAAAATGATGGCATTGCAACTATTGAAAGAGATGAAAGTTTAGCATATGATATGTTACATCTCCAAATAAAACATACCACACAGACAGTGTTTAGAAGCTGAAGCTAGTTGACGAGGGATTTAAACAATTTGGTGTTGAAGATTTCACTGAGATGACTTGCCTTGACAAGTTTAGTCTTGTATCTAAATTTATTTATTATCTGTCAAAGTTATTGAATAAAAATAAAAGCATGTAGGCTCTGCAACTTAAACAAGTTAAATGTAATGGACGAATACCTTTATATATATATATATATATATATTATATATATATATATATATATATATATATATATATATATATATATATATATATATATATATATATATATATATATATGCAATAATTCACAACCAGAAAAGGAAAATACGATTGATCAAAATCATTTCATGAAGGGAGTTCGATGCTTTCTCTCAAATAACTAAATATTATCCTCCAATTTTTATGCAAAAGAATATATGACCCATTCGTTATAAATAGTTAGCTTCTGTTGATATCCTACAAATTCTGTATAGTAATTAATACACTCCATTTACAATTAACAAATTCAATTTTAAGAAGGCATTCATTTGTTCAATTTATAAGCAATAATGCTGACTACGCTTGCATCATACAAAAGTTAATAACTACACATTCAATACCCAATAATTTCTGAATATCTACAAACATTTACAATTAATATTGAATACAACTTTAATATGGTATGGGCTGTTAATTCATCTACACCTACACAATACCTCAAAAGACATTACAAGGAAGGGTGGTAGGAGGTGTTAGGTCACCAGCCATTCATGCTCTAAAACATAGACACACACACAACTATATATATATATCTTCCAAATCATTAACATGTATGCATAAAAATACCTCCACCTCAAATACACACATCAGTACATACATATGTACTGATGTGTGTATATATATATGAACATATGTACAGGTATATATATGTACATATGTATATGTGTATATATATATATAATGGGATGGAACAATAGAACACAAATAAAATAGTAACATTCAATAGGACACTCACACGGTAAAATGTTTGAGCTTTCGGCCTTCTCAGAGGCCTTCAAGTAAGACACAGTAGCGTACATACATATATATATATATATATATATATATATATGTGTGTGTGTGTGTGTGTATGCATACATGTCATATACATATGTATACATATGTATGTGAGCACGCTTCAATCTATACCTGTCCATGTATAAATAACTGCTGTTTGAACATGGTGTAGATGCTGCCTGTTCATTTGGAATTTGATTAAATCCAATAAAAGTCATTGATGGGTGGAAGTACTTAGACCCAGCTTATACTCACCCCTGAATATGATGCAATCAAAATCGTAGCGATGAAAAATTAATTTCAGTGACCATAACGGAAATGCAATAATTTAAAATCTTCAATAAGAAATGCATTCCAAAAATGTTACAAGTTGATTGATGCAAGTAGCTGAATGAAAATTGTATTGAAGGGATTGAGTAAGGAGAGACACATAGCCAAGCCAAGTACACCTTCTGAGATGCAACTTTTGAGAAGAAATATCTTCCTAAATATTTACCAAGAGCAAACATTTAATCAAACTCACCTGAATTTATCATCAGCTCCTCCTTGGCTGGATTCGCTCATTTTCATGGCATAAAGATTTTGAGCGAATGACTGAAATTCAAAGAGACAAAAGTCAAACATTCATTTATCTCTTTACAATATCACCTCTTTCCACTTTTATATGAATGCAAAATTAAGATTTTCGCCATGAAATCATTTTTCAATTATGACTCGCTGAAATGGAAACTATTGCAGATAATATATTGTAGGGGATGTAAATTCAGACTGCATATCATGCATCTATTACCTACATGAGTTAGTATTCACACTTAGAAAGTCATTGGAGAATCAAGCAGTCATAGGTTGAGTTGCCTATGGGAATAAAAATGTTACAATGGTAAATGAAATACAAATATGCATTAAATTTTACAACAAACACTAATTGCTTCAATATTAAAGCCAATTACAATTTTTTGTTGCTAGTATCCTGTTTCACCGAGCTTTTGGTATATGTACAGTTCAAGTATGTCCAAATGTTTTGGAAATCATTAAATATTTTTGTGTAAAATTAAGTTTCCGATTTTACTTGAGAAGTAATTGGGGAAAATATGCGTTAAATGTTATGAAATAATTGGAAAATAATGTTTTGAATTGATTTTTTTTACAAAGAACAGAGCAATCAATAATTCGAAATCGTCATTCCACCTTGGACGAGTTCAACTCTGAATAAATAGCAGCGATGTTTGGAAGGTTTTTCATTCCGCTTGGATGCATGTTTCGGCAAACGAGAGAGAGAGGGAGATAGAGAGAAAGAGAGACTTCCCACCGCAAAGTCACCACGCGTCAGCTTTAAATGAGTAAACGGGAGTTCGATGGACTTCATTCATGCCGCAGGCGCTTTCCCCCACCCTCGTACAACATGAGCAGGCGTATCCAAACAGAAAGCGTCCGACACCTCGCCCCTTTTCTCCTCCCCCCCTCCCCTTTCCCTCCCCTCCAACTACTCCTCCTCCTCCAACTCCTCCTCCTCCTCCACTTCCCTCCCTTCCCCACTACCCACCCGGGATTGATCCCCTCCACGACCCACTCCCACCCGCAACAATGAATCACAGCCGTCCAACACTTCCTTCCCGGTGACAGGACCCAGCGAGACTTACGCTCACTTGTTGCTCGGATCTTTAACTTCGGACGAATTGGTGTGAGGCGAGGATGGGCGTGGCGCTGGGCAGGGTCGAATCGACTGCGGGGCTCGGGCGGTTGGAGAGGGCTTCGGCCCCCGCGGGACGGTGACGATGTATTTGCATTGCGCGGAATGTGTCGGCGTAACGACCCGCGGACTTTGCTTCGAGAGGAGATCCAAGTGTCCATAGTCGTTCATCCAAACTGACTCAGATTAATTTATATTCAACACGAGCTAATTGTCCTCTCTATTTAGCTAAAACATGGCGGGGTGGACTTTTAAAATGATGAATTAATTCAATTTTAATGAGGTAATTTGTAAAAAAAATTGCAATTAAATTGAACAATTTTGGCAACGAGATTGTTAATAGTTATAAATTATTTTATTCAAGAATTAGGCGAACGAATGATTAATGAACCGACTAAGGGACTTCCGAGGGCAAGTGAAAATGATGTTGTTTGGTAAATATCAACATTTTTAAACGTTCTTTGCTCCTTTCATACATTCTTCTCTATAGATTCCACAGAGGGCATATAATTTTGACCCCCGGCATCTCAGTAAATCATGAAATCAGGGTCACTGCATACACTTTTTGTTTGGAGTAAATCGAGTCATCCGATAGTACTCATCACTCATTGATAAAATGAAGAGGTGTGGACTATTGGCTGTGAATTTGTAAGGTGCAAATCCGATAGGCATTTTTGATTTTTGTGGAACTTTATGCTGATATTTCGGTCAACTTGGTGACCATCAACAGGAATGAGAGATTGACAGCGGGGAAGACAACATTAACGCAGTACTGCCCGTGATCAAATTAGTGCGTTCAAGTGGGAAGAGATGGGGGAGGTAGCGGGGGGCCGGTTTCTTGGGGTGGGAGATCTCTTCGTTGCTGTTGTCTTCCCCACGGTCAAACAACTCTCGTTACTGTTGATGGTCACCTAGTTGACCGAAATATCAGTGTAGAGTTCCTCAAAAATTCAATAATGTCTATAGGATTGGCACCTTACAAACTCATAGACAAACCTTAACTTATATTTTCATCACGACAAAAATGTGTTTGATTTGGTAAATTAAACGAATCGTGAACTCAAAAAATTTACTTTTTCCCAGTTTTGTAAACTAATTCTTAGAGATACTTTAGATAAACCTTTGGATAAAGACACAGTAAGACTTTGAAAGGGATTTAAGACGCTTGGTTTAAGATGACCTTTTCATTGACATATTGTTTTCTATTCCGATCTCAAAAGTGTGGTGCCATTAAAATGCCCCTAAATATGAAATTACGATGAGAGCACTGAACCCGCTATTGAGTGGATATATTCATTCATATAATCAACCTGATATTACTTGGAATTTATTCTACCAGGCTGATGAGACATGTGAGATATTTATTCATTTTAATTTGTTTTAATCCCTGCTCGTATCACAATAAGATTACAAATCGAAGTTCTCCAACCATAAGATTGGATCACCCCATACGAACGCGAACTGAAAGAAAATACAACAGAGCTATTGTCCAAGTGATTGAATGCACGTCAGGTTATATGACTTCATATAACACTGTAGTGACCTCCAGCAGCCGTAACTGCCGATTAAATCTCTCTCCCGGTTTCGTAATTAACGTTGCTAGCTTATAAATCGTTCCATATACTCCATTCCATTACGTTTTAATGTAGGGTATTCCGCAATTGTAATATGGAGACCCGAATTGCGGCAGTACGACTCTTACGGCGTTCAGGGAAGTCGACAAGATGACTAATTTGAATTCTGTGTGATCGTGTCGTACCGTTTTCCGTTGTTCAGCTGCTTCATTGTTCGAGCCAGTGCGACTCAACTTTTTTCAATTCAATAGCATGCTTTCACAAAATAGCATGGCACGACATGACGTTTTTGCTTCAAGGCACAGACATATTATTGCTCCATCCGGTTGTGTGCCTGGTCTTTTGAGTATCATGTCCCTGGCCCATCGATTTTAGTTACTCGTAAAGTGTTAAATACGTTCGTTTATTACATGGCGGAAAAATGATAGATCTAGTTACAGCTCAAGAATTTCTTTTCCATGGCTACACTCATAGTGTAGCGTTTTGCATAAATAGCCGCTGTTCACTTATCAGTTGAATTATCAAATTAACATATTTAATTACGATTCGGTGAAACTCTTGCATTGGCTGAAATGATAGTCATAAGAGGACATATGAATTTTACAGAGAAACATATTTTCATTAAAATCTTTTTAGGAACACACGAATGATCGTTGGCACGCGTTTCTTGGCTTGAATTTCTGGAGATATCACATTTGATAATTGTCGAAATAGACGATTGGTTAGTATAATATGCGTTTGCAGTGCGGAGTAACTAATATCAACCCAAATAAACAGCAATCACGTCTCCCGAGGTCGAAAAATTGACTGCCACGGTTTCAAGTTAACGATACGTTTTCGAGAAAATATTACGCGTTTGGTGTCTTCGTAAACAACATTTTCCTCCAACGTTCAGAAGAAACCAAAGACCTTGAGATGAGCAAGGCGGTGCACTCACGTGCTCAGGTTCACGAGGAAACTCACCTCCCCATTCTCCGGCGGATCTCCGTTACCGAACGTCGAAGCGACGACGAGTAGCAACGCCTCGTGCTCCATGCTCGTCATATCGTACTCGTCCATGCAGTGGACCTTGGGAGGAAAGAGGAAGGGGCAAGTTTAGAACCAAATGGAAATTGCTGCTCCGGACTCGATTGAATCACATCTCGGAACCACTCGTTTCCCTCACCTGGGAGTTGAAGGCGTGACCGAATATCTCGGCCAGTTTCTTCGCGTACATTTCTGACTTCCCCGTTTCGGTGGCGTACAAGACGGTCGCTTTGATGCGCCGGGACAGGGCCCGCCCGAATAATTTAGACGTGAATTTGACGGCCCTGAAACATTCAAATGATGCGTCAGGATGAATATTACCAAATGGCAACGCGTTCACTCTTAAACATGCAGACAATTTTAAGTAAATCGAAAAATAGATAATATCAATACATGTGTTTTAATAGTGCACATCTCTACCGTGGAAATAATTTAAAAGAGGCAAAAAAATTACTAAATGAAACAATTAATATCAAATTTGACTAAGAAAAACTCGACCATGGAAAAAATGTCACGTTTTCGATCAATTAAGTTCATTTTCTTTTGAATTTCGACATCTCTAAAGCTTTGCTTGGTAGATGTTGATGCTCCCGGATACAATTAGGGTTGTTGTCTCTCTTGGATTCGTTTGGAGACTACTGGAAATTTATAATATTCATATTGTGCTCTTGGATCCCAGTTTACCTAATATACTCAAAAAAACTATGCACGAGCTGATTGCAAATGACACTTCAGTTTTATAAGTATTGTCGCCGTTGGGGATAAATGGGTAAATCGGTAGGGGCAGGATGTCCAGAGAATAGAGGAAGGGTGGCGCCGTAATTAGATCACCGATAATAAAAAAAGGCTACACGGGAGCAAACAAAATTTAACGCGTACGGCGGACTCCCCTTTGGAGATCTGTCCACCTAGCACCCCATGTAGGGATCGAGATACTACCGAAAAATCCTACCACACCCGGGGCTAAAACCCGAACCCTTGGGGTGGGAGGCCAGTAAACTATTAGCTATCTCACCATCTCGATCCCCTCAATTACACTTGAATGGATATGAAAATGAATACATCGATTTGAGATTAAATGATTGCTTTCCCCTAACATTTTAACTTTAACTCATTTTAAAATTTTACATTCTAATTTAAATTTAAATTTTACAGTTTACCCTTACATTTTACAAAAATAAGGGCCACAACCCCCACGTTACAATTCATAAGGCCCTTTAAACAGATGTCTTCATCTGATTATGAATTAGGGAAGGGTTTCTTACCAAAAATTTCCACCCTAAGAGTGAAAATCGGAATCTGCTCCATGAGAATAGAAGCGAGTAGTTTTCACTTCAATATGATCGGTGAAAAACGTTTTAATCTACCAGCTGGCGGCACTGATTTCGTTTAGATCCAGGGATAGGGGTGTGCATGTACACACTTTCAAAGGATGAGATAATAGTTACAGAATTTTAAAGAATAGATCGAATGGAAATCTTTCTCTATCTTCGAGCCATGTTATAACTTCCACTACCTCATTTGAGGTGGATAGTACTACTATGACTCAATCAAAATATGAGAAATAATTATCATTAATTATGGGTAAAATATTGTTCCTCAGATCTATACTAATTGAGTTATTATCAATTGGAGTGGAAAAATTTTGCAAATAATTTATAATAATTTTTCGATTTTTATTTATTAATAATTGAATTTTATGGAACATTTATTAATAATTGAATTTATGTACACATATATATGTATGTATGTATGTATATTGAATTTTATAGAAGGTTTTTGAAGTTTTAGTTACAATAAATAGAACCTCGAATCATCAATAGAATAGTATGAACATTCATATTTATTCCTAATTGAATTATATTATAATTAAATTAGGAATGAATATGAGTGTTTATACTATTCCATTGATAATTCGAGTTTATTTTTAAGGTAACTAAGACTTCAAAAACCTTCACTCACATGAGAGGTTACATTTAAAGAAGACTGACAAATTAGTGTTTTGGAGCATATTGGTTAATATTATAAATGGCGATACGAATGATATCTAGTGCAATACAAAACAACGGTGTTAATATTCGCTGACAAGGAACATATAAATACGAAAGCGTTGCTGAAAGTTTGAGTCAAAATGGCGCACACGCATAGCGAATCACTATAGTTCCATGTCTCACCAAGGGAGAACAATGTGCGGCGCTGTTAATTGAAAATTGACGCGTTGAGTTCATTTCCCCTCACCTGGCGATCTGCTTGAAGTGGAACTTTCTCCGTGGCTTCTTCCCACTCTTACCCAGTTCTCGCCCCTTCTTCCAGACATGCGTCTTCCATGCAGCCTCCTAAATCAATGAAAAAAGGACAAACGGACTCGTACAAAAATCAATGGTATTTTCAATACAATAAAGGACTACGCTTCGTCACAGCCTTGGTCTGCCACTGTGGACTTATCACCAAAATGGACGTCAGATTACACAAAGATAAGCAAAAGACAAACACGTTCTTATTGAATTTATTCTTTCTTAAATGAAGACTTATTTAACGATATGACATCTCAGGCCAACTAGATCTAAAAATAGCAACAGGGAAGTAACTCCCTACGATCTTACGGGATACAATTTATCATAACTACATATCTTATCAGTATTTAAAGGTTATGAATCAGAATAAAAATGTGATGGGAAGTTTTTTTACTCGGAATTCGCATTAAGAAAAATAATAACTCGCAGGGGAGTTGTCATGGTTGCCATAAATTTCATTGCTCGTCGGTCATTGATTACATTTCAAAGCATATATTTATTCAAGTCAGTTTCCATATCAAATGACCCCTCAAGGCCTTCCATAAACTCATGTTATATTCTGGATGACCCATAAAATAGTTATTACATGCCTCATAAACAGAAAGCGGTTACCTCGGAACCATTTTTGTTCGATCGTCCTTAATCAAGTGGTAGTTTGGCGTGTTTTTCATCATATTACTTTCGGCTCTCTTGATTGGTTGAATTGGTTTCATCCGCAGTCGGTGTTAATTAACTCATAAGGATCGTTTAAGACTTTATCAAAGTATATAAAAGGAATACTCAATTCATCTTCTACACTCGGCTCACTTCTAACTTGCACTTAGGATGTTTTTTTATGGCCACTTCTTCACATTAGGTAAGTGAGACCCGAGTCAACAAGTCATTCTATTCGGGGTGGAAAATCACATTAAATCGATTTGGGGGATGAACTGTAAACTATGACCAAAAGGCTTGTCATCATCTATGGTTATTCTACCATAAACATGACGTTGAAACGGATTAATAGGTTTGTGAGGGAAGCATGCACATGTGACGCAAATACCTGATATTCATATGACGGCTTGAGGAAGTAGAGGGCCATCTCTTGGTGGAAAACTGGAGTGGCAGAAGAGGAGAGTGGTGGAACAATCCACACCCAGTCGGCAGGGCAGCCTTTTCTCAATCGTGCTTCATTCTCCATATGTTTCATGAACGACTCCGAAGCTGTGTGGTGATCTACAATGGTAACGTTCCGGGACTGTGGAAGAAAGTTGTAGAAAAAGGTGAACGTTCTACTCTACCCATGCTTTAAAGTTTTTACCCTTATGTTTAAACTTAAAGAAGTCACGGCAATACCTTGGCATGAATATCTGCTTACGAATCAGAATCATTTACTATCAATTATTTTAAGTAAATGTACAATAAAAAATTTGTAACAAGCATGTATGCGGACTTGCGTGAAGGATATTGATCCACGATGATGGAGATTTTGGTAACAAGGTAAATGGAAACAATAGGGAATATAAATTCTCAGAAAATGTCATTCCTAGAAGTGATACTTGCAAATAATTAGGTATATATTTAACTGAGAGCTTAGGGTGGGGGCTAAATGTGGAGTACATCTTTAAGAAAGCTTTCAAAACTCTTCATTGGGTGATGAGAAACCTCAAAGGGAGCGTTAGAACAACCAAGGAGAAGGCGTATCAGACCCTAGTAAGACCAATTTTAGAGTACGCTTCTCTTGTATGGGACCCTCATGAAGAAGGTCATATTAAAAAACTGGAAAAGGTGCAAAGAAAGGCTGCCTGATATGTACTGGGGAAGCATAGGAGGATGGAGAGTGTGTCTGACATGCTAGAAACCCTAGGCTGTGAACCTCTACAAACTAGAAGGAAAGTAAGCAGACTTTGTGGAATGTTCCGCATTCTGAAGGGGGAGAAAGCTTGGGCAGACCTTAGGAAAGAGGCGGGGAACCCAAATTTTATAGGCAGAAATGATCACAAATTTAAGGTAAAATGCCGGGCACAGAGAACTAATAAAAAAATTTTCTTTTCTAAACAGAACAATTGTTGATTGGAACACCTTACCTGCAAAAATATTCGAGCCCTTTCCTAACAGAGTGTATACTTTTAAGCATATATGTAAGGAATATATGTGATAATTTGATTGATGTTTGGTGTATTGTATTATATGTAATAGCTTATTTTTTTATATTTATCTTTTTTTCTTGCTGATTAATGGTTGTAAATGGGATGGGGATTCGCTTGTTTTGTTAAAGAGATTTGTGTTTTGAAGTCTGATTTTATCTATTATCTTTTGCGATTATTTGGGACTTGCGTGCCACCTGACACTGTCTATCAGCACATGTGTATTTTTAATAATAATAATAAAATGTAATATCTCGTTCAAAATATCAAAAGAACTAAAGGATGCATAATATGGCATATAGCAACATAACTAGTGAGGGAAGTGGGGATAACGTGCTGTTTAAGTTCAGGAAAGATAAGAGAACCTTCGTAGAAACACTGTTTGTAGGTTAAGGAACGAAAATAGACAGAAGGCATGGGACGACGTAAAATATATTTTCAACAGTTTATCATTGTAGCGGAAAGTAAAGGGATAGACTGTGGAGGAAAATATTCATGAAAAATAGGACGCAAAAATCTAAAAAAAGCTACTCTTGAGGGTCCCTGAGGAAATTCATAGGAAAGAAAATAATGGAATTCCTTTGAATTTATGAAACTTAATGATTACGATGGCATCCAGGAGGGAAAATTTCGGGAATACATTAACATTAAGAAGATGAATTTGGTTTGGGCATAAAATTTAAGCTTATTCTTTAAGTACCACTAACTACTTCGGGGCAAATTTTTCCATTTAACTACGATTTAAAACGTAAAGCTTTGGGCATTGGAAAATAAGCACAATAATAAATCGCTAACAGAACACTGCTATCCTCTAATCCTACGCTTGATTCAATTTAAATTTAGAGGATTCTACTCCATTGAATTCGACTGGCTTGAAGAAAACAACCAAATAAACTGGGGAAAAATTGCTTCATCAACAAAAATAATCGATCGATTACCATGGGACAGTTTGATCGGGCTCATAAATGAAATCTTATCTTCTGAAAATTTTATGCACCAACAAGTTATAAGTCTCAACTTTTTATTTTCAATTACACTGTTTAATTAATGAGAAAGAGTCGTTTTGATAAGGGTACTCGACGGAGGACATCATCAAATTTCTTTTGATACTCGGTCGATGGTCGGTGCGTGGCCTGGAATTTCAGAGTCCCATCATGGCACCGCATGCCCCTGCACTTGATGCCCTTAGCGCTAAGCGTCCTTTCGTAAACTTCGACGAGTGTTTGCCCCAATGCGCTCCTGTTTTTAACGGCTGAGCATTAATGTTTTTTTCATACACTGACAACTTTTGCCCAGAAGTCTTACTCCCTACCTATATATATATATATATATATATATATATATATATATATATATATATATATATATATATAGAAATAGGCAGGGAAATATATATATATATATATAACGATTGTACGGAAAAACTCACACGAGCGGCACAATAATGGGCTGACACAATATAACACAAATAGAAAAGAATAGACACATTTAAAAGAACACTCACTCGGTAAATTGTTCGAGCTTTCGGCCCTCTCAGAGGCCTTCTTCAAGAGAGACTGAGACTGAGAGAGTCTCTCTTGAAGAAGGCCTCTGAGAGGGCCGAAAGCTCGAACAATTTACCGTGTGAGTGTTCTTTTAAATGTGTCTATTCTTTTCTATTTGTGTTATATTGTGTCAGCCCATTATATATATATATATATATATTTATGTGTAGGGAAATATATATATATATATACATATACACACACATATACTTATGTGACAGATGAAAAAATTGAAGTTTGAAAAGTTCATTCAATTTGTATTCTCCCTGGTAAGCCTGCAGTTGTGGAGGGGAAATATATATCCGACCATAATATAAGAGTAAAAAAAATTCGGTCCACTAAAATTTTTAATTTCAATGGGAAGCTGACTTGAAAAGTATAAAAAAACTTAAGTAACCAAAAAACTCACCTGAAAGCTGTGCAAAACGGCAACATTCACTTCCACCATCGCTTTGTCCTTCCATAATGTGACGGGCGTCCTTGTGTCCAATCCCATGTGCTGGGCAACCGTCTGAAAAAAATCACAAAGTTAACGTCTGAAAATATCGCTAAATATTTTTGGACAGGAAGCAAATCTTCATCACCTTCAGTCTTTTGGCCTTAATCAATGCTCCGTTTCCACAATAACGTTTAATACATTGCACAATAATAGCCATTTGGAGGTGAGTGGAAATGAGAAATATTTCATTTCTCTGAGGCATATTACTTAACACTTGAATCGAATGTGAATGCACGAATCTCGGAGATTCAATTATTGTTTTATTAAATAATATATTAGATATTATTAATATTATATTTTATTCACACATTAGAAATTGTTAAATAACGTTACCGTCTATAAAACTCGTATCTTGTAAAATATTATAAAGAAAAACGTTTCTGTTTGTTCAAGTGACATTTTAGAATCACATAATTTTCTATAATTTTGTGTCCAACTATAAAGTTCAACTTTACGACGCCTTCTTAAACGACTCTACAGAGACGAAATTTGGAAAAAAATCAAAAATGGTATAAATTAAAAACTTTTCCAAAGAGGAATATTTATTTTCGTGAACAAATACATTTTGCTCACTCTGCTCAAGAGCGAGTTTTTATAATTCAAATAAAAATGCATAACGATTTTCAAATGAAATTAACGGAAAAAATAGCCGAAATAGGGAATTTATTTTGGCATTTCATTCATTGACGTAACCACCCAAAGAAACGGAATGAGCGAATGAATGTACAGGTGGAATGATTTCCTGTTACCTCGATTAGATTGTACCGGTTGACGTCACAAAGATCCCTGCAACCAATCTCGGTGCTCATATACCAGCCGTTGAAAGGGGTCGCCGGAAACTCAAGTCCCCCGACGTCGAAGAGCATTCCCGAGACAGCAGGAAGGGCGTACCAGCGAAGCTGCAGGTCCTTGAACCACTCGAACCTACGATCGGGCGTTGGGAGAGAGTGTTTTTATCGCAATAACTCGTCCATTTATGTAAGAGATGCCGGCGAGTGCACCTAATAGTTTATTAAAACAAGTAACGAAAGCAGAATTAAGTCAAGAAGGAAAAAAAGCTATAAGGATGTTGACTTGATTAGATGAATAAAGTTTAGAACAATACTAAAAAAATCAACCGTGATTTAATGATATTAATGTAAGGCGTGCGTTGAATTTGATGTTGAAGATTTAGAAAAGATTAAAAAAATAACTACAGTTAAATTCAAATGAATGAATTCACAACTTATAACCATCTTCAATGTTAACTACACTAACCATGTTCACTTATTCGGAAATCATTCACGTACAAAGATATACGCAAAAAAATTACTGCTTAGAAATGAACTTGAGTGAAAGTTTCCAAGTGCCACTTCTAATTCCGATATACGTGGACCCTATTAACCTTAATCACTCAGAGAACAATTTCAGTTTTCTCCGTACTAGTATAATACCGGGTGAAATTTGATTAAATTGAGCACATATTACAAGGCAATAATCTATGTAAGGCATACTCATCAACTTCATCAATTCAGCTAATGTTTCTAAACGGCAAAATAATATCAGAAATTCAATGGAAATAAAATGAAAAGTAAATGGGTTGGAGAATATTTAGGTTAAATAATATAAACTCCAACCATTATCAAAAGAGAAATGACTGCAAAAGCTGTCTATAAGGTTCCAACGCTTACTATTACTGTTTCAGTTCTCTAAACATTCAATTCCCTTTTAAAAGCCTTCGCACGTTTTCCATCAATAAGTTCACTCAATGAAAGCAACGCTGCGTGAGCACTTAAACTAATTGAAACCGATCGAGAACGGCATCCCTAGAGATACTTCAATTGACTAATCTCCCAGCCATAGACTGGGGCAGCCATATGTAGAAGAGATCCCTAAAGTATATTATTATACTATGATTGCCTTGGGCGTACATATATCTTTCTAATCATTCTATCATCAGGTAATGCATTATTATTGGAAAACCTTGAGGATCAGATTCTATTGAAAAGAAGGGGGAAGTCTTCTAAAAAATTCACAACAATGAATAGGGTGCATAAATAATTCGCCAGTGTATATTTTTGTATTTGGTCCTTTGCACTTAAACAAAAGAACGAAGACATACGAACAATACGATACGACCTGGCAATTTCTCCCTCATTGACATTTAAAGAATTGTTGGGCGATAGGCACATCCTTACATGTATATAAAGCCTTAAAATGCGAAAACAGATGACAGTGAATTAAAATGGCTAAATCCTGTGATGCGAGTTGAAATAAATGGAGTTAAGGACATTTTAATTTAATCTTGTTCGTTACAAGATATATTTATTAAAAAAGTGATTAGACAATAAGGTAAGATGGAACTATGTGAAACATACCTTCGCTACGTAACATTTTCATTCTCTAGTCATCCATTAATTAGTCAGTTGTACCTAAAACAAATCATGGAAGTTTTACGTGGATTATGGAGGTGGTTCTTAAAAAGGAGATAAATTAGCAGAAAATAGAAGGTGCGGCAACTGTTTTGAAACAGTTAGAATATTTGATTTGAAGAGAAGAAGACAGGCTGCATTTTCTCATTAAAGGTTGATATATTCAACTTGACATAGTTAATAACAAGTAGTAAATTACCAATCAGATTGCTTTGTCGAGGATGCACATTTTAAATCCTTTTTTAATCATGCATTTCAGTTACCTTCAGCTACCATCCTCTTATATTTATCTCAATTACACCTGTGCTTGGCAAATTATTGGTGCCATATAAATGAATATACTCCGGCAAAAGTTTTATACCCAATCATTGTCTGAATTTCCAGAATATTACAGCTAAAAAAAGAATATATTTGATGGAAACAGTAAAAAAATTCCTTAGAGATAATAAAAACTATCTTCATCAAATTTAGAAGAACTCTGTGATCTGATTTGATCTCTAGTATTCTTTGTATAATTGCATGCTTCTTACGTGAAAATTTGATTAATGCTATATCTATTTTTAGGATTAAATTTTAACCAATAAACCCGTTAATAAAATATTAAAAAGTAGCTTTGGTAAAGTATAAAAAATATTTATTTTAAAATAGTTGACCCATTTACTTCCGTTCCGCGTCAGTTAGGCCAAAATCGTTTACGAAAAACGATGAATGAAAACTTTTTCCAAATTTCAGTTCTTTTGGTCCCGCCCACAATGGATTGCTGTTTTGCGCTCAATTTTTATGGAAATGTTCCTACAGAGAAACTAAATTTGCGCTTCATTGCGTGTTCTATCTTGGACTGCAACGAGCTTCATTTCGAGGTTTATATGCGTGGCAGACTGTTCAAGGTTTATTGGCTCTTCGGTGAAAAACACCACCCGCACGAAACGAATTCGGAGTTATTCCATCTCGCACCGGACACGTCTCCAGCATCTAGTTTTGTACTCACGTGGGATGCGTCAAGGGCACTTCCATCACAATGTCCGGCGGCAGGTCGAAATAGTCGGGGTCGTGTCCGTTGGCCGAAAGAACCAACGGGAGGATGTCAAAGCGACCGCCTTTGCCCCTCCATCCCAACTTCATGCAAACCTGGAAAAAATTTATGGTGTGTTTATGACGTGGGCTTGAACCAAGCGAAATCGATCGCTTTCGATCCACCACGACTTTGAGGTCCTCATGAACACTCGTTGCTTTTCATGCCCACCCAGGGCTCTCCTATGTGCCAATAAGAATGTATGTTAAATGAAAATATCAATTAAAAATCAGTCCCCCAACAAAAATGTAACCGATATAATAAATTTAAATCGTATTAATTTCATCCTTTAACGCTCGACAGCGTGTATAAAAGGCGATGAACTCTGACACATAATGTCTAAAAAGCAAATTAGAAATAATTGTATCAATTGGTTTATATTTACATATGATAAACGACATCACAGTGCTAAATGCAGTTGTTTAAAATGACACAATTTTTCCGGAAGAGTCTAGCAAAAAGCAAATTCGATAAAAAATATAATTGACCAATAAGCTTTGCAAAGAAACGGCAGTGATAATTGATATCACATCACGAATGTCTAAATATCTCTATCTAAAAGATAATTCTATATATATGTCCTACAAATAATACATTAATACGGCGAAGCTATAAGTTTCTAATCGAAAGATAAAAGACTTAATTGAAAATAAATAAACCATAATACAATAACCACCTTGAAATTGAGCTCCATTAAATAAAGTTGGCTCAAGTTCTCAGCTATTTCTTTTTGCATTTATTCATTAACAAAGAATCATGGCTCAAATTTTTCAATAGTAAAATAAATATTGTTTATAAACCCACAAAAAAAGGCTTCAAAAAACGTAGAAAAAATGATACCATTCTTAAAAAGTGGTAGGCCAAAATGCGTTTCGAAAAATTGAGCAGACGAAAGAAAAATATTTTTTTTCGTAAAAGTATTGGATACAAACATAGTCATTGAAATAAACAAAAGTAGAAAATTTGCAGAAAGTAAAAAAAATAAATTTCTTAAATAGTTGTAGTTAATGAATTAGATTCGGAAAGGAAATAGGTGAATAAATTAAATCGTGAATAAAAATCACCCTGAAGTTTGGCTTAATAGCTAACGATAGAGCTGAGAAAACCCCAACGATGGTTGAAATCCACACATCATGGGATGGGGGCCGGTTCTTTTCTCCACGCTAGTGCTAGCGGTTTGTCCGAAATATCAGGTACTCGAAAAATTACGCACTTTGCGTGAAACTGGGGTGCCATGAGGCGTCCCCGGGAATCAAAACGGAGCCCTCCGGTAAGTAGCCAAAGACTCCACCCACAAGAGTAAGCTCTTTCTCTTGGGAAAGGATTACTACGACTCAGGGGGAAACAAATGAAGAAGACATATTAGGCGTGTAAAGACCGTCTTGTGCGGAGACAACAGAAAAAGTGAATAGGGACGACGCTGAAGAGTTGAGATCTTAGGAGAAATATGAGAAAAGAGAGGTTTTAAGTACGTTCTCATGAGAGAGTAAAGCACGAGAGTAAAAATTATGTTTTTTAATACCTCATGGGTAAGAAGATACGACGTCAATGAAGGCGGAATTACTAAATCTCAATTTTTAAATATTAAACTGCAAGTTTAATATTTAAAAATGAGAATTAGTCAGGAGAAAGGTCAGCAGTAGTGAAATTGAATTCATAGAATATCGGAAAACAGAATAAAATCAATATAAATAGTATTTTAGGAGAATTTAAATCTCTCTTAAGACCTCATTAAGTCCATTAGATTTTCCTCGTTGCGACTTACAGAGCATCACACTTTCTTTTTACGCTTTTTTATTTCGAATGCCTCTCACACACCGAGTCCAGTTTAAATAGAAGGGTGGGTACGACTTCTGCCATTTAGTGAGTCCGTATATTTAAGTACGGGTGGTAAACGTGAGCACGTTTCATTATGAATGAGGACGTTGACCCCAGTAACTCACCTCTGTAAACTCTACGTTGAGTGGGTCTCCGATGATTCGTCCGGATCCATCGGGGTGCTTGTATCCCGCGTAAGATATTAGTTGTGGGTTCCATACACGGAAATCATGGCGACCATCTGTCCGCTGAGGAAACACGGTGATGGCTGATCTGTTTGCCAAATAAGTCATCGAGGCAAGACATGAAAAAAAAGAATATTCTAAAATCCAACACCACATTTCGACTTCTTATTTGATTAATATAAATCGCTCAACATCATATTTTAGAAAACATTTGTAAAAAATACAAAGGGTGAGACGTTTGTTTCAATGCTATTTATTATTATCTGAAAGAAACCTACACTGGTGTAATAGAAAAGTGGCGGGACAAGCATGATATAAAAATACTTGACGTAAACCTTTTATGACTTAGAAATAACTACATTTAGATATTACAAAACATTGAAAATTATTCGAAGAGGAATTTGATTTCAAATCAATAGTTTATGGAATGCAAGTGGGCGGGGAATTCATAAAATCAGTTAGGTTTGCTGATGACCAAGCTTTAGCTTGTCAGTCAGCCAAGGTGTTGCAAGCATTGCTGAGTGAATTGGACATTCAGTTCGACAGGTATGGGATGAGAATCAAATTTAATAAAACAAAGGTTATGCGATTTTCTAGAAAGAAAAAGGCTAAGCTAAACATTAAAATAGGAGGGCAAAAACTAGAGCAGGTAGAACAGTTTACGAATCTCGGAAGTGTTTTGGATCAACACGCTCAAAGTAGTAGGGACGTAAGGAGAAGAATTGCGCTAGGCAAAGAGGCTTTCACAAGGAGGAGGGAGTTGATGACGGGGACGTTGAGTAAGGATGTTAAGAAAAGACTCGTAAAAACTTTGATATGGAGCGTAGCTATGTACAGCGCGGAAACGTGGTCATTGAAGCAGGAGGATAGACGTAGACTGGAGGCTTTTGAAATGTGGGTGTGGAGAAGAATGGAGAAGGTGAAATGGACAGAGAAGAAAACAAATGAGTAAGTACTTGGTATGGTGGGGGAAGAGAGGGGTTTGCTGGAAGAAATCCTATGGAGGCAGGAAAAGTGGATGAAAGCGGTATTGACCGGCAGCGGGATGTTGAAGACTGTAATAGAGGGGAGAATGTTAGGTAAATGAGGAAAGGGAAGGAACAGGATAGGGATGTTGGACGGGATGAAGGGAGGAAGAAAGTACTCAGAGATGAAGAGGGACCTGATATAGAGTAGGATACTGGATGTTGTGTTTTGCTAGGAGTCACAAAATATTTATTTAGGAGCTGTGTCCATCCAAAAACCTGTCTCAACCGGTAGATTACCTAATTATTATTATTATAATTTATGGAATGTAGACGTCACTCCCTTGTCCTGCTAATAGGCTTCAGATAAGCTCAATATATACTGAAGGGTTACTAATATGTTAAGATAGTGTTTCAAGTCGTATTGGAAAGGTTTCTGGGCAAAGAAACAGAAGAGGATAATGAGTTAATTATTAGAAGTTTTCTCACTTGCAGTTCATTATTTAGCATCATACTACGAGATACGGGAGAAATATTATAATAATAAAAGCGTGAAAAAAAATATCATGTTAATCAAAGGGAAATTCCTTACGCTAAAAATAACAGCTCCCTGTATTATGCCTACCATTTAAATTAGAAAACTATTTAAACAAAGATATATAAGTTTAGTCACCGGTGTGATGGTGGTATGAAAACTTAAAAGCACAAAATAGACACGATTTTGTTTGTTAAAATGCTTTTGTGGAACAACCAACTTTTCCAACGGAAGGAAGAGATTGAATATTTTTCGTGGAATACCAGTATATTAATAATTGCAATAAATTAAATCAAAAAATTAGATATTCTCAAGTTTGCTGGTATCGGCTACTTAAACAAATTCTATCTATTTTTCTCCACAGAGATAATTGTTAGGAGACACATTTCAATTACAAATCATTATTCCAATTGCTAAAGCAAAAATTGAGAGAGGACAAAGCTTGGACAAAGCAAGGACACGCTTGAATCAAAAACGGAAAGGAGAAGATGAAGAATTATTCTTAAAATAATGTATAACATGGAGAGGGGCTCCTTAAAATGGCGATATTAATATTTATTTATATTTTAAATGTATGAGCAATGGATAATTATAATCCTGTACACATTTTTGTAATGCTGTAATTGCACAATTCAAAAAATTATGTAATTTTGTGATTACACATCTAGGTAATTTTTATCCTTAGTACAAATCGGAAAAACACGATGAAAAAATAATGAAAGGATACAAATATCAAATCTCTCTCGAAATTTGAGTATTTTTTCTCTGGATCATCTCAAACGGTGCAAATTCAGATGGAATGCAAAGATATTTTGCCAAAAATACAAAAAGTGCAGTATACTCACCTAATATTTCCTTTGTTTGTGCTGTATTTGATGTGGTTACATAACGCCTCGAACATTCCACTTGTTGTTGTGACATACCGGCAGTCAAATACCTGAAAAAGAAGTTTTCTGTTAGAATACATGACTGTTATTCAGATTCCAAATAGATCTCCGATCAAGTAAATTAAAACATTCTCAGGGAAAATTTTCATGTCGTGAAAGAACATAATACAGGGCGTCGATGTCAAATACCTGTTTCCATCCTCCAAATGAGAAGGCGTAAGAACCTCCATAGATTTTCAAATTGATCATATGATATCAATTATTCCTATATGTAATTAATTAGAAATATAAATATGTATATTTTAAATTTGACCTTTCATACCTTTAAAAAGGAAATTTTAAAAATTATAAATTATCGGAAATTAAGGAATTTCAAGTAAGAATAATAATAAAAACATTTCCCCCAGCGTTATCATTAACTTTAATCCACACAATATAAACTCATTAAGAAATTTCAAAGGTCTCATCAAGACTTAATGGAATACCATCAAAGATCAAGGGATAGAAAAAGGAATGTAGCAACAGCTGATTCGTATCGTAATTATTATGTGTCAAAAGGCTCCGTGATTAAACATCCCGTGCACTATGTTGCCTTTTAATTAAGAACCTCGACTTTTCTCATTCCTCCCGCGGTACTTTTTCCGGACAATCGATCGCTTTTTGTCTCCCTAGCCGATCTCTCCGCCCTCCTCCGGTCCACCGGAGCACTTTCCCCTTTCGGCTGAGTCGAAAGAAACCGCAAGGAGATCTCTAGCACCTCCGACCAACCCACCCTCCCGCCCACCACCCCCTCCGCACTCCTCCCGATAACTTTTTACGACACCCGAGAAAAGTGGTCCGTTCGGGGAAAGGATGCCTCCTTGCCTCCCGGCGACACTCAAAACTAGGGGCTTTCGACAACTTGGCATTTTGCTATGGGATCGATATTACGTTTGAGGTTGCAACAATATTGCACCTGTAGACCTGGGAATGTCAAAACCGGCAATTCAAGAAAAAAATGAAAATCTTTCGAAGCCCATCGATAAATGGAAACTATGTCATACAGTACACATCAATTTCTGCTTCACCCCTGCTCATGAATGTAAGTTGCTACCAGCTTTCGACATTACATTAAGACGATATACCGAGAGATGCCGATATCATTTGAGGCGTCGACACAATGAGACACGTTATCCTACCGCAAAGGACCAATTTTTATGGAATAGAATTTTATATCAACTAAATTTGAAAGACGGATCGTGTCTAAACAGATGAAAATATCGTCAAAGTCACCGCAGCGGAAACAAAGCTAAAACCGACTCAAAACAACCTTCTAGACTGAAATAGGTAGCCATTGAATAAGAAAAGCAATAATTTATAAATTATTAAATCAAATTTCAAGTAAAAAGTGTGAAGTCCATCCGATGTACTCGTCCTTCCTTTAGCCACTGGGTCGGAATAATCCATCAAAACTCGGACGGCGGCATCCAGATATCGAACTAGTCCGAGATCGATAGTGAACTCGTATAGGAATGGATAAGATTCAACCTAAAGGTCGATCGCCCAAGTGAACTCCTAAGCGAGTCAACTCGGGTGAGTAATCGCCACTTGAAGAACGAACCATCGGAATGGAGTCTAGTCCTGTTTGGTACCGAGGTTTGACATCAAAATCCAAATACCACAGCATCCGCCGGCAACCCTTTTCGCAAAGACTCGTGTTTTCTTCCCGGATGGTGTGGCAAAATCCTCACCTCCATCCCTCTCTCTCTATCGCGTCTTCCTCCCTCAGTGGCCACTCCTCTTTTCCTTTGCCTTCCTCCTATCTCTCCTCCTTTCCTTTCCCTTAGCTTAGCCTCCAGTGACTACCGTTATCTCCCCCATTCTCCCCAATTAAAACGGTTCCCAACCGTCCGTGTGCGCCTTCCACTCCCAATTGAACGGAGGGGTTGGAATGGCACGGCAGTTTCCCCGTCATCTGAATCGGATGTTCCTGGAAATGGATAAATGCGATTGGGAGTTGAGAATAAGGGAGAAAGGACGGGATAGCGGCGGAATGATCCCGGATCTCACTCGACGAGAGACCAAATGCTCCCTGTCCATTTGCTAACTGATAATTGTTAGTCAGTCGGCTTTAGTCCCCTCTGCTCGAAGGACCGTTTCCACCAAAGTGGGAGGCTAAGGAAACGGCCACGTGGTTATTACATGATTAAATGGGAGGAGTTTACTTAACTAAACTATTTTCAATGATACTTGATTATTATTATGCTGGATTACGTTGGTTTTCCTAAGACCCGAAGTCTCACGAAATTATTCTCAAACTTAATACTCAATGTTAGAGAGCGCGCATAATTTATTGAATTGCAACAAATTTTGAAGAATAAATGTTATTAATTGCAAAAGAGCTAATTCAGGTGAGCTAGGTCTAATATACGAGGGTCATCCGGAAAGTAGTACCCGTTCGTGAAATAAAGACACAAAAGTAAATATTAACAAACATAAAAAATTTTATTTGAAAGAGGATACTTTAAACTACTTCTCAACATAATCTCCAAGCAAATTAAGGCATTTGTCATAACGTGTGACAAGTTTCTGTATTCCTGCTGCATAGTCCTTCGCCGCCAGCTCTTTGAGATACGCGAGGGACCCATCTTGCACAAATTTTTGCATAATGCAGATGGTGTTTAACAATTTCATGAACAATTGTTCGAGAAACATTGGGAAAATGCTCACAGATGTCATCAATTGTGACGCGCCGATCGTTCCTCACGAATTCGTCAACTGAGCTCACCAGTTGGTCTGTAATGACAGACGGTCTCCCCGAACGCTCATCGTCGTGTGTGTTCCCCCTCCCCATGTTGAAGTTGCGACACCACCGCCGAACAGACGACTCGTCCATTACATTGTCTCCATACACCTCCTTTAATTGGCGATGAATATCACATGGGCGAACGTTTCTTGCATTGAGGAATTTAATCACTGCCCTCACTTCACAACTGGCGGCGTTCTCAATTTTTTTAAACATTGTAAACAATCACAGAAACAACACAGGCAATGCTAGCGTCACGCAACTTGGCTCAGAGAAGGCAGACAAGCCACTGAAGCTATCTGACCTCGTCCAGCGGCTACTCGCGTCGTCAGCACTTCATGCGGCACGAACGGGTACTACTTTCCGGATGACCCTCGTAGTATGATCAAGGTCCAAGAGACACCCATTCCCTGAATGAAACGTAATCGCATTTATATAGTACATGGAAGGTAATGTAGTATTTTGTTCAAGAAAAGATAACCTATCATCATGCAAATGAAACTTGAAAATGAAGAATGATTGGAATCATCTAGACTCCTAAACTAAAAAGACGCGTAAAATGTAAATTTGTATGAACATCAAACACTTTTTAAATGATCATATACGCATTCCGACAACTTTGTTTTGTGTTATTGCCTTTCCTGAAAGAAGACATTCGATATTGGGAGATCAAAATGTTGATTAATCGGAGAGAGAGACAGACGCCTTGACACTGATTAATGAATTGATAATATTACTTGATATTTATCATTTAAAAATATTAATTTGCCCGATTCCATGCAATACTCGATAGAGAGAAGCGAGCATAAAAGATTCGAAATGTATGACCTGCTATGAATATCAGCTCAAGGTTCATAGAAATGCATTGTCCATTCAATCATTGTACGTACCTAAATAACGTGAACACTCAGTGAGTGATAAAGGGAATTCTATGCACGCTGGCATACATTTGTACAAAGTTATGCCAGGAAAAATACTATTTGGTACAGTATTGATTTTGCAATAATTCCTGAATCTTTAAGTTATTGCAGTAAGTATGGCAAACCTTATTCCTTATAATGCCCAATGAACGAAATGTTAAGTCACTACTCTTATCCTAACAGTTTCTCTTTTAGCAGTTTACAGTTTTTTCTTGTTATTTTTAAGACCTCTTTGCGCTCCATAAACTCCCATCTCCCATCTTATTTTTCCCATGCATCATTATCTCCAAAGATTGCCTTTTGCTAAAATTTCTCCAGAGCATTTTAGTTATTTTCGGCCTTCCACTTGCATTAGTTCCCTCCTTTCTTTTCAACCATTACATTTCATTTGTATCTCCTTGCCTTGGCTAATAGTTTGTACACTTTTAACAGTAATTTTGCAGAAAAGTGTACTTCGCCAGTGTTCTTTCGTGTCGACGCATGGGGAAGTACGTCATCAATGCATGCATGAACTCCTTGGCAAGATAATTCCTTAATTTCTCATCAGCATCCCCCTTCATTGAATGAATCCTTGGCGAGGGAAGTGAGGTTCCGATAACCGCCAAAGTTGAACTGGCAAGGTCATTGAAAACTGCTCCAGGTAGGATCTCACTGACAAGTAGGAGAGAGTACAAAGGTGACTGACTAATCCCAGTGGGCTATCACATTAAAAACACTATCGAGGAAGGCAACAAAAACCATTGCAGTTTTGATTAACATGACACCAATTTGGACGGTAAAAAACAAGCAACATATAAAAGTAGCTACATGGCTGCGTGAGAACTAGCGTGATAGATTCTTCCTTAATGTAGCAATAATGGACACTTCAGAGTATCAAAAAATGGCATTGATCCGATCTTAAGCTCTATATTCATGGAAAAAATATAACTTGGGTCTCCTGAACGATAAACAACTACATCACCTTGAAAAAATACGACTAGAATTTGAATTTTAACATACAAACTATTGTCAGAAGAGGCATGCGATCTACGTGCTCTCATCAATAGATTTATCTTTGAAGTATGAGACCTTTTTCGGTATTTTATATTTGGTAAGACGTTCTTCTCCTGAGAGGAGGAAAATCTGATCCGGAGACAAGAATGATTTTCCATTCAGCGTGATCTCGTCCTCTGGAGCTACGCCTCCGAGGTAGTTTGGACACGGTTCATTCAGTACACAGTGCGCTGCCAACGGATCTCGGGTCTTTGCATGCTCCACGTGAGTAGCAGCTAATTTGCGGACTTGGGGGCGTTCCAAGTCCACTCGGGGTTTCGCCGAAGCACTTGGGAACCGACAAAAAGGCTTTGTCACAGGTGAGTTTCCAGCTGCCTGGCTTAACTATCACATTACAACTACGATTTATCGGTCCATGTTAGGATAAAAGTTGAATTAATGTGCAATGACTAGTGGAACGCACGACAAAAGTCTCAAGTAGTAGTTGTAGTTTTAAGGGGAGGCGACCGACAGCTGAGGTCATTTGCGCCATAGGGGATGGACAGGAAAGGATGAAGGGTGGAGAGAAACCTGGCGTTGGCATTAGCCTACTCTTTACGAAAGGCGCCAAGGGGTCCGCAGTTTTACGTCCCATCCGACGGACGGCGTACTCACTCAAAGTGCCCTCCACAAAGCATCCCAAGTAGGGATCGGGATACCTCTGAAAAATATTCAATACCGCCGGGATTTGAACCCAGGCCCTCTGGGTGGGAAGCCAGTACGTTATCCCCCGCACCATCTCGATTCGCCAAAAGTTTCAAGCGTCGAGGAAAAGTAAAAGGGCGTTAAAAAAGTATCTAAAGAAAGTTATGATATGTGTACAGGAACACGTAAATGCTGGGGACGAGCATTGTAGCCGTGAATTCCAAGTTGCACCTTATCACCTGGGTCTAAATCAAGAAATTTTAAAATATGGACATCAAATTGGACATTCACCTATTTCAAACAATAATTTTACATCCAAAAGTATGCATCCTTCATTAAAAAGCTAATGAGCTCTATAGTAACGCTTTATTTATTGAACGACGTAATCGTGACATTACATGCTCTGATAAAATTAAATTTTAGGCTTATATGCAAAAAAGCATGAAAGAATTATGTCCAAATATTTAAGGATATACTTGTTTTTCGTCAAACATAAAACAAATTCCATCCCTTGAACGGTAGAGCTCTTAACAAAGTCATATACGGGTTAGAATTTGAACGTGATGAAAATGTTCTTGAGTGCTCTGAATTGGAGTTTCAGAAGATAGTGGTAATTACATTTTCGAGGGATAAAAAAAATGATCAAATTGTCGAATGAGAAATAAAGATAGGGAGGGTTTTCAGTGGAGAAGACTTGAGTGCGATGCTGCCTCTATCTTTCAGTCCAACACCCACATCGATTGGAGCAATAAGAAACAGCGGTTTGCGAAAGGATGAGAACGGAGGAATTTTCGCAGAAGTCGAACTCAATGATTGGATAATAAGCTTCCATTTACTTTCCTTCGGCTCAATCTTAAGCTCAAAGAAAACTTCCTACTCATCGAGTCGGGAGTAATTTTGGAGCATTGTAAGGCTCGCACGATGGTTGAATTCATAAGCGCGGGCACAGATGTGCTTGGCGCCCTCGTGAGCACTAGTTGTATCGTCGTACGCATTATAACCCTCTAAGATACGACTTTTGGCTGAACTAGACAAAAACCTTCCTCCCTTGGTTCATTATGCAAGGTTCGTGCTACGGACACCTTGGAGAATACAAATGCTCGAGTCATTTGCAGTAAGCCTATTATCTTCCACCGGAACTATATTCCTTTTGAAGCAAGGTTGTTGTGATATGTGGTTATCTGCTGTGAAGAATGTTTTTTTATGATGTACTATTAGAAGGGGGCTAATATAATGCTATAATTATTTTAAACTTGTAGGGATCAAGGATTGTTAATCATTACCCTGCATCGGTTATTAGGATCGAGATGGTGCGGGGGCTAACGTACTGACTTCCCACCCAGAGGGCCCGGGTTCAAATCCCGGCGGTGTTGAATATTTTTCAGAGGTATCTCGATACCTACTTGAGGTGCTTGGTGGAGGGCACTTTGAGTGAGTACGCCGTCCGTCGGATGGGACGTTAAGCTGTTGACCCCTTGACGCCTTTCGTAAAGAGTAGGCTAATGCCGACGCCGGGTTTCTCTCCACCCTTCATCCTTTCCTGTCCATCCCCTATGGCGCAAATTGCCTCAGCTGTCGGTCGCCTCCCCTAAATACTACTACTACTACTTCAGGGTGTATGAATAGATAAAATCCATTTAAAAGCACCTCGTTAAAACCCGTCGATTTAATAAATAATTAAGCTTTTTCTCTGCTGTTTTTCGAATCCGTTTGTTGGAAGGAACATAAGTTTTTATTAGTCGTAAAATCCTCTAACGACTGTCCGGATAAAATCACGCCGGTTTTTCTCGGCAGAATCTTTACTCATTTATAACTGGTCTTTCACCGAAGTGCAAATGAAATCACACGTAAATCCTTTCCAATTGAAACTCTGAAAAGTTAAATAGAGAAAAAACTGCTGAAAAGGAGAGGCAGGGTCAGGATTCTCTACTCTCACCTACAATGCCTACCTTTTTCCCCTCACTTGTTGAAGGCAACGGAACCGCATTGACAAGCCCCGTGTGTGGGTGTGGAGAGGTGAATCGCAGGTGGGCTCAATATTCTTCACCACAGTTTGATTTGCTTTCATAATATTCAAAACCACATCCAATTTATACCCTGGGGGTGTAACTCGAGCGTACTAGTGGATAATTAGAAATGGTCGAAAGGAGAATCGGAAAGGTCGAATGGTATCTCTTAACAGAGCTCTGAGACAAGGGATTCTAATATATATATATATATATATATATATATATATATATACTATATATATATATATATATATATATATATATATATATATATATATATATATATATATATATATATATATATACTCTATTCGACTTGATATGCGACTGCCGGAAACAATCAGAGTTGTTGAGATACTGAGGAGAAATTCAATTTAGTGGATAAAGCAGAAAGGACGGTAGTATATAGCCCGTCATAAGAGATAGAATTCGATTATATGGACGCTGTAATGCGATATTCTGGCCGCTTCTCGAATTGATGGTACTGGCTGCGGAACAGAGATTGTGAGAGCCGGCAAAGCCACGTCACGTTGCTCCCACCTTAATGCCAATTCCCTAAGGCTTATAAGTCTTATATTTGTGATTATCCATAAATTAAGCTGAACTTTGTTCGTAAATTTACGTATTATAGAATAAAGTACCTGGCAAATCTAAATGTAAGTTTTCATGCTCTGTCATTCTCATATCATAAGATCCTATTGTGAATAAATATAAATAGTACTTCAATTACCTTTAACAAAGGGTAGCCTTTTAGAGTAATTTTTGGAAAAAAATTAATTTAAATTCAATTAAATTCGTCAAAAAGAAAATTAGAGCCAACAAATCTGTATGACAATTGCAAAAAATGTTGAATTCAATGCAAAAAAATGGTACAATAAATGTTAAAAAGCATTCGATGACTATTACTATTTCTTGACTTACTAATGCATATCTTCCAAATTTTGCCAGAAGCAGTACAGAATTATTCCAGAAGTACACACACACGTACGTATATGTGTGTGTGTATTTATACATATATATATATATATATATATATATATATATATATATATATATATATATATATATACATTTATATATATATGCATATATATATACAAATATATTTCATCTTTTTTATTAAACTTTAATTAATAAAATAAAGGGAGCACGAAAAGAATAACATCGGAGGCCAGCTAAGAATAAAATATATTATTCATAATAATAAGGTGTATCATGTATAAATTTCACCTATTACAAATACTATTCTAAGAGAAAGCAGGACTTTCAATTTGAAAATAGTAAAATCTCAAATTCTTTTTCTATTAGAATTTCTTACCCACAAAATTATTTTACTTTTTAGGACCTAAAATTCTATGAATGAGAGTGACAAGTTTCAATTTCATAACAAAAAAAATTATGTACCAATTTGATTATGGTGCAAATATTTAATCACCTACAATTGACATAAACTCTTTCTATGGGCTATTTCTACTTGACACAAGTCTGCTTTTTGAAGAGATAGCTGTAAGGGAGTCTGACACCCGTGCGGCGGTCATCAAAGAGATGATGTAACGTTAAAATTACTATTGAGGAAGTTAATGGAAATCATCTCAGTTAATCCTCGCAAGCAGTTATTTTGGACTCTAATAATGATTGACTTTCAAAATGAAATACGTTGCAAAACATATTGGTGATTTCATTATCAGCATCCAATAAATTCAAGAATTAGATCATGAAGCTATGTATATATTAAATATATTATTTCAGAGCATAATGTATCATTATTTTCATATTTCTTGCACCAAGATTGGCATCTTTTTATGCGCCTGAAATTTCCTGAAAATCTTAATTGTAATCAACCTGAGTACATAGGGGCTTTCGAGGTACAGAGATGTTTTCCTACACTCATGATTTAAAATTAATGCATAATATTAGACCGCCACAAAGTTTTCTAGGGCAATTGTTCGTAAGTAGACAATAATAAACATTTCACCCTCACAGGCATCAAACATAAAAAAATATCTTTAGGTATATGTATATGTCTTTAGGTACGTATTTATAAAACATGAAAAAGCAATTCAGAAAAAAAACACGAAAAACCAAAGATAAATTCGTAATTCGAGCGTAGTAAGACCGAAAATCTAAATACATTGAATAACTCTGATTTATAACAAGCTTCATTTAAAATTTAAAAAGCATCGAGGTATGCCTTTCGATTCAATTGGCGAAAAAAATATAGTTGCTCATAAATCGTGACATTTTTAAGGAAAAAATCATTTATTTTTATTTTTTAGCATCGCAATATCAGAGGCTATGCTAACGCCACCAGTCTCTTCTTGACTCCTACGCGGGTTAATTTGAATAGATGGTGTACAAATCAGATTAAATAGAGCACATATTTAAGGGTGAAGACAGGCGAATTGACAGAACCGCTCTAAAAAGAGAAACGGTTCCACGTGAGCCAAAATAACCCGAGCAGATTAACATTTGAATTTCGCCGTTCAAATGTTTACGAAGCGACTCAATTAGCGCCGGCGCCGGGCTATCGAATATTTTGTGAACGCGCAATTACTTCCCGCGGGAAAATGTCCGCCCTTTGGATTCCACTTCTGGCGATACATGAGAACAATGGTATTAAGCGCGAAATCGAAGCTAAAGGAAGGGTAAATATCGGAAGAGATTAATTGGCATTCATTTTCTACCGGCATTAACGGAAAATGCTTAAAATTTATCGGCAGATGGTTGCCACGCACCCAGGTTCCGTAATTAATAAGTCCTGTCATCAAGAAATTTCATGCCAAACAGCATGTTAATCATCCATGCTCCCCGGTATGCTGGAGATTAATATTATCTTCGACAGTTGGTCTAATCGCCACTAGCAACCGCCAACTCTGTTGCAAATTATGTTTCATCACACGGTACATCCAGGATATCAAGTAACCAGACTATAGTTTAAATTGAAAAGTTAGTTTTTGGTCAAATATTTAGGCATCTTAATTTTTTAGGACTAGTTTTATTTTTTTGCTTTTTTTTTAATTTTTATCCTAACACTTAATTTCAGGAAAAAACAATGCCATTTGAAGCTACATCTATTTCAGGGTCAATGGTCGCAGATTTTTTTTCAATGGTCCAGATTCATGCCAAGGATATAAGTATTTTCAATCGCAATGCAAATTGCAATGGATTCAAATTTGAAATATTTGGTTAAAACACATAAAAATGGGATAATGGCTTCTTAAATTAACTTTTAAATGAATTAGAAGTTACTTTTGAAGATCGAAACTTTTTGAACCCATTTTTATATAAGATCAATTTTCGACATAACTCAGTAAAAATGATTCAGGACTGACTCAACTGGTATGACTTAGTTTTAGAAAATAATTAATAACCTGAAAATTGGTGAGTTTAATGTACCTTCCCGTCAATATGTATATTATACCGTAGAAGAGTTATTTCTGTTTTTGATTTGATAAATCATCCTTTTCTTTTATGTACATATACAACTGCGATTTTTAACCGTTGATCTTGTTATACAACTGAAAGGAAACAACAGCCTCCTAAAAATCACATTTATCCATCAATATAGTGACTAAGTGATTATTAAAACCATTAGTTTGTTCTATTCGTTTGCAACTTAAAATTCGATTCACGGATACGCATTTATTTTCAGGAGAAACCAACTATGAGAACATCGACATCAATTTCGGTTATATTCAAACCTAAACAGATCATAAAATTTTATTCAAAATATATACATGCAGTAAAAATACAGATGTTTCCTGAACTCTGTCCGTCCTCATCGACAAAAATTTGTCATAATATAGACGACATAAATGCGGACACTTCCGTTCATAATAAAGAAGAAGTTAACGTTGAGTTTTCACAGCTCTGGTTGAAAAAAAGTATCATGATACTTAAGTTATCTACCACTTGAATGTTAGCGAGTGAATTGAGGATAGAACCCATCTCATACTAGGCCCTGTACCGTGTCGCCGCGCTTAAAACTCGTGAATCAGGTCAGAAGGGCTTATTTCATTTCCTGTACCACTAACGGTTCTCCAGGACTACCTTATTCCTGAAATAACGCACAGCTTGGGAGAAGCTGGGGGCGTATAGAGGTGCTAATCGGATTTGAGCCCAAGCCCTACGTTCACCAGCCCAACTTCTCCCACCAATAGGCGACCACGACAACTCTTAGTGAATTTCCAACAAAAGTTAAGTGATTAAATTCTAGAAAGTTTGGATAAAGATTATTTTAGTTCAAGCCATTGATGTTCATAGGAAAATTAACACCAATACATAGTCTTATGGAAAAGTAATTATTTGTAAGTCTACAAGTATCTCTATCTAATGGGATAGCAAAAACATTTGACAAATACAAGGTCATATGTGCGATGAAGTATATAAATGGTCAGATTGAAGCACGAATGGATGGGTTCAGATAAGGAGCCTTCGATGTGCTGTCTCAACGTGGAGAAATATGGGTGACAATGAATTATTGTCAGTTCTACTAAAACCTAAAAATGTTTATCACGAAGAAATCAAACGAAATCATTTTTTGATGTCCGTATACATTTTTTTCTAATTAAAATATAATATGGCTGCGTGGGATAATTCTTCAATAATTGAACTGGGCACGTCACAGGTGAAATATATTATCTCCTGCTGGATACCGCGCTCAACCAATTGTATCAAAATGTCTGGACTAAGTTTTTCGAATGAGAACCGAGGCCTTGGGGGAAAGAGAAAAGAGTTAAACTGAGACTAGACGAAAAAAAACGATCGCTCAGATATGATTCATGTCCATTTACTGTTTCCTTCAGCACTTCGAGACTACATTGAACAGTTGGTACAGTATTAAGAAGAAATAAAGAAGATGTGGTATTTATCACTATATAAAATGACGTATTATGCCAGTGTAATTCAATTATCACTTTAAGACAATTTAGAAAATGAGTAAATATCTTGCATCGATCGGAGTAAGGGGTGATATAATTAATGCCCGAGGAAGATCTGCTTGGTTTTGAAATAATGTTACAATAAGGAAGAAAATATGATAATTGGATAAGCCACAAGGTAAACCAGTTAATAAGAGAGTGAGCCATAGCAAGAAATACATTTGAAGAGCACTTAAGAAGTCTGCATCCCACATCAAAACAATCATCATTCTTTATTCTAGTGTTGGTTTGACGCACAATTCTCTTATCGGGCAATCTCTTTCTTTTTTGTGACCTCTGTCATTTTTTGTTTTCTTTATTTCACCTGTAAGGCATTCCTGTAATACTTTCCATTTACATTTGCCTCCTTGACCGACTTCATCAAGCCATTTTGTCGTAAAAATGCATGCTTTCCTATTTTCAAATTACGTCTCAAACTGATCGAAGAACATTGTAGAAGGTCGTGCGAGTGGTTACTTTGATCTTGAATATTTTCCTGTGGCATAAGACCTCCACTTGAAAAACAGCCTAAATTAAATACCTAAACAAATCAGATAATAAAAAGATTCTATTATCTCTTGTCCTTCCCTTTATGAGCACATATTGAAGAAATAATCATTGAAAAATTAAATAAATCGTGGCACCACTTCCTGAACGCAGGATATGACGTATATTTAGATGAAGGATTCATTGCCCGCTCCTCAAGCTTGCTGGCGATCTGTATCAAAGCAAATCCGCCTCGACCAGTCATACTAGGCAACACTTCCCCCGCAGAAGTTCAGCGTGGTCTGCAGGGACATAATCCGGTGTCGCTGGAAATGAATGGCCTTTGCCCCACCACTCCACCGTATCTCTTCAGCCGTCTCCTTTATCCATTTTACGGCAACGAATTCCATCTCGTTAGCCGATGATTAATTTGCGATTTCATCGGTAGAGAAGCCCGACTGTATACCTTCAGTGATTAAACGCGCATAGTAAGGAGTGTATAGTCGCAATAATAAAGGACAACTCTTGCAATTTAAGGAATACACACGATAATTTCATAATTCATGAGTTACCATCCCTTGAACAGTATAATCTGTCAATTAATAAATAATTAATGGGGGAAGCACGTAAATATCTGATGCTATTTCTATATCAACAAGAGGAAATTTTTACTTTCTATTTGATGAGGCACAGCTATTTGCCATTTCCATCCGGCTAGGATGCCAACCACTGCTGACTTAAGCTACATTAAACTTTGGAAACAAACTACATTAATGATTTGGATGGGGTGATAATATAAATTGATGACAGCGACAACTCGCAGGTGAAATAATAAACTGAGGATATAAAAACATTTATTTTATGTGAGCATTACTAAAAATATGAATCCGTTTGCATCAATATTATGGTGGGCATCTAAAAGAAGTACTGTGTGGTGAGAGAAAAAAAACATATCGCAGTTATGAAAATCAAACAAAACTCCTTTAAGTGTTATGCTTTTGTGTGGGGGCACACATTTTTTGAACCAATGGTGTGTTCCCTAGTAGAAATGAGAATGAATATTGTTGCTCCTCGGTTGACAGTTTTTGTTGAGAAGACTCGTAATTTTTTAAATCAGTCCCGTTGTTCAAATTAATCTTACTCGGTAATTTCCTTGGCACTTTGCCTTTGATACATTATAATGATTTATTCAATCGGATGCCTGCAAGATTATCATTAGGCTTCCTATCTGAACGGTAGCAAAAGAGCACATACGAATATATAATAAAATTTACTTACTTTTTATATACTCAATGAAATAATATGTGTATTACTTGGCATTATTTTATTGTGGAAAACTTGAAGCGAACGAGAAAACGTACATGATTAAATATGAACGAAAAAATAATCTCGTTTCGTCTCGTTATATCGTGGAAATTATAACTTTTCCCACATGTTTCCTAAGAAGTTTATGGGGTAAAACAAATAGACACTTTATCTACTGGTGATGAAGGGTCAGCGAGTAGTTTATTCTTTCATTATGCCATTATGTGATACCCACAATGCACCACGCCGCCAGAAAACTCCCGATGACGTGATCTACCGACCAAATTTTCCATCGATTCCGCTCCGCAGGGTATTAGAGGGATACACAGAACCCACCCCCACTCCCTCCCGGCCCCTCGTCACATGGACCGTTTCTTCTCTGTAACAATAAGAAGTGGCCATTCGATTCACGGGCGATGGGGGGTGATACTTAACGGTCCGTGAAAGGGGAGGATTCCTTCCTCCTCTCGTCTGTCGTGCGCGGCCGCCTTCCCGCAGACATCCCCCTTTTCCGCTTGGCTCGTCTTGTGTTCACCCCTCGCGCTCCCGCCCGCCCCCCCTCCGACAGCATCTTCCGGGACGAGGGCCACTTCAAGGTCACTTCATCCATTGTCTCGCTGACTTCGGTATTTTCTCGCACTCGCGGCCTCTCGCTCGCTCCTGCGCTTTTACACACTCTCTTGTTTTTTTACGCCGGCCCATTTTTCTGCTACCACTCACTCAGCCCTCTCTTGCGCCACAGGTCTACCACCTACCACCAAAGAATCGCCGCCACTAACACCGAGGAATCATACCGATTTGGTTTGGCCAAAAATATGAGGAATATCGCTGTCGTGATCATGTAAATACTTAACATTTCAAATTTAATTTCATTATACAAGTCAGGAAAAATATTTCGATAAACACACCAACTGGCTTTCAACATAACTCTACATTAGACATGTTTGACGATCAAAGATATATTGTCTTACTAAAGTCCTCCAGCACATGCTATCGTCAGAATCACACCGACATTAGATGCAACCAAGGTTCTTGTCTATAATGACTTGTGATGGATACACATTGGTAGGAGTCATCCATTGCCATTAAATATTACACCTTGGGGTTTTTGAGTCAAGGAAAATATCAATGTTTACAGATTATTGCGAGAAAAACTAATGCTATATCACATGAAACCTATCAAATTATGGTTTCTGTAAAAGATGTTTAGGTCTCGGCATTCCAGATGTGGTTGCATCATTCGAATCACCTACACGTCTCTTTGAATTGACGATGTAGGAAGTAGTTGAGATCAGTTTACACTGAAGTATGTAGCTTTTATATTTAGTATATATGTATATATATATATATATATATTTATATATAGTATGTCCTCGGCGTCAAAATTTGAATTTTGCCAGACCCACCCAAGAGGAGGCGGACTCCAATTCCGCTTCCCCGCTCATCCTCCCGGCATCGACGGCGTCTAGTGGCGGTCTAGCGGAAGCAAAGTGCACAGTCGACGACGCCACCTTCCCCCACCCTTTCAGTGCCATCGCTCTGGCCACCCTCGCCGACAAAGGAGGACTTCGAGTGCAGCCTCGCGAAGTGACGCGATGTGGCCGCGCTCGATGCGTTCATTTTCCGGCGAGCTCTCCGCTGCGTGGGAGAGAGGCGGGGGAAAAAAACGAACCACGGTGCTCTTACCAAAGAGTATGCCGTCTATGCTGTCGGTGGTGGGTAATGGGTATCCATTTTCTCGCGTGAATACTATCCCGCACAAATTGCTCAGCTGTGAAATTATGTGCTGGATTATAAGAAAAAGTTGGTACGTTGCCACCGCAGTCGTTTGGCGAAAATCACCCTTCGGTGCTTCCCTCACTGGAGATATTTGCGCAATCATTTTGGATTCAGTTTATAGCGAGCAGCTTCAGCTTTAAGTCATATTCTTATAGTGAAAATAGAATACATTTTACCCTTACATTATTTTTTCTCTTCTACATATAATTTACATGCTCATGGACTATAAACTTCACAATGTAGAAGGCTCTGACGACCCCTAGACACGGTGCTGGCGAGAGCAATTATTATGGCTCCTAGTAGGATCACCTATTCCAGATAGGTGAAAGAGTAGGTTGCAGATAAAAGGAAGTCCGCGCAGTTTCTGCTCCTCAATGAGGCGGCTGCCAAGGTGCCCAATTGAGTGATGGTATCACATTAAAAACACCATTGAGGAAGCCAATATGAAGCTACCTCAATTGAATATACCATGCTTCTCTGATAAACCTAAGAAGAGCAGAGTATTGCCAAATACGTGGTTTGGTCCGTCGGGGTGTGTGTCGTGTGCAGAAGCGGGAGAGGCAAGGCTCTCGAGGTCGATATCTCACAAAATACTCGCTGGACATATTCAACAGCAGCAGCACATAAGAGGACCGGACAGTTATAATAGAAACTTGAAACGTGAGGACGATGCTTAGGATAGGAAAATTAAAAAAATATAAAGAGAGAGATTGGGAGAGGAATTGTAAATATTTTATGGCTTTCTGAGGAGGAATGGATGGAAAGAGGATTATTTGAGCGGTAGTCATAGTGTAATATACAGGAAGCCCGCGAGAGGCGGAAACAATATCGAACAAAAAGGTAGGAAGAAGTGTAGTAGAAATAGAATGAGCGAGTGAACATCGTTGAGTAGATAGTAAAAGTTTAATCAACGAATTTGGCCATCGTTCAGGCATACGCGCCACCAAGTAATCATATTGAAGGCTAATACGACTAAATAGAGGAAATAATCGCGGTTGTTCCTTAAAGTAAACATTTGATAGTGATGAAGAATAGGAACGCGACGGTAGGCGAAAGGAGAGATGGGTGTGAGGTATGGGACTAAGGGTTAGGAACAAGAAATGGCCGCGGGGAGAAAGCAATAGACTTCCGCAGGAGGCCGAGGTTAATCATAATGACGAAATCATGAAATATCAAAATAGATTTTCTTTGTAATACATACATGTAAAATACCCAGGGATTCAAAAATATATCAGTTAGACTATATTATGGTTAGGCACCGATTTAGGAACAGCGTGATTAATGTTCAGAGTTTTACGGGAGTGTATGCGGACACAGATAATTATTTAGCAATAATAAAGTGTAGCGTTCGAGTCAACTAAATAAAATGGGGAAGACGGTTTAGGAAATGGAATTTGGAAGCATCAACAGGAGCGACTAAAAAGATGTACCGGCAGGGTATAGAGAAAATTATGAGTGAGGAGAAAGGAATGAGTGAAACAGAAGATACATTGAAAAGTATATCAGAAAAGGGATATTGGAAGCCGCAAGCAAAATTACAGGAAAAGTAAATGGGAAAAGGATGGGGAAAACGGAAATGAGAAATTATAGAAGACAAGAGAAAGAAATGGAAGAATGTAAACATAGAATTAGTTAGAACAAAGTGCATAGTAATAAAAGTAAAACATGACGAAGAAAGGTGAAAAAAAGTAGATTAGGTCCAGAATTCTTTGAGTGGGAGATAGAAAGGCATTAAGGGAACAGGAATATACTATTATACTCACGTCCTCTATACTAGTATAGAGGACGTGAGAATGGAAAACATTTTCCCAGAACAACTTAAATATTCAGGAAAAAAGCATTTATGAGAAAGTAATTTTGTGGTATGTCTGTGTGGAATCAGTGTTATTTCTTATCCCAAAAAGCAAAAGGCAGTCACATGTGAACACTATGGAACAATACTTTGATTTCGTAAGAAACCGAAGTCATACTTATGATAATCAACTGCTGGATGGAGAGCAGGGAAAACTTAAGGGACGATCAGTTTGGTTTCAAGAAGGGAAGAGGCAGATGTGATAACTATATGGTAATGAGGTCAATAACAAGATGAGCATAGAATAAAATCAGAATGAGTCGATTTGTTTTTTAGATTTCCAGGATTTAGATAAAGTTTAACGGTCAAAATTAATTTATATGGCAGAAAATGGGAGTGGATTAGGAGGATTGGCGAATTATCCCAATCTTATTCATGTCTCGGACTACTCAGACGGGAGTGGCGCGGATGGAGAGGCAGGATGGGTGGTGTTAGGAATTGGCTTAAGATAGTAACTCCATTATCACTAATTTTTTCAATGAACTGGTGTAGGAAATGGTAAAAAAAAGATAGAGAGAACTAAGGATGGAATGGATATCCGAGGGGAATACATTCAATCAGATAGGTCTGTGGGTGAGCAAGGCTTAGTTACTAGCTAGCGAGCCAAGAATTATAAGTATTGGTGAGTGTATTATAAAGTCATGGCAATAGTAAGGGATGATAATTAAATAAAATTAAGATTTGAGGCATTCAAGCAAGTGGAACGCAAAGTAAAACACTAAATTAGGAAGGCAAAAAGTAGAGCAAGTGGAACATTTTACATAACTTTCCAAGACGATCGAAGTAGTTGGGACAAGGAAGAAGGATTTCGTTGGCCACAGCAGCTTTCACAAGGAGGAGGGAGTTGATGGCAGAGAATTTGAGTAAGGATTTTAAGAAAAGACTCGTCAATAGTTTGATTATTATCGCTAGTTTACCAGTTAACGAAAGCATGTGTTGACAAACGCTACTCAACTGAAACTAATTCCGCCTCTCTTTACAAAACATAACCCAACACTCTACTCTGCAACAAGCCCCTCTTCATCTCCATATACTTCCTTCCTCACTTCAGTCTGTCCAATACCCCTATCCTATTTCTGTCCCTTCCTCATTTGCCTAACATTCTTCCCTCTATTAGAGTCTTCTACATCCCACTGCCGATAAATAAGCTTTTCATCCATTTTTCCTGCCTCCTTATGGTTTCTTCCATCAATCCCCTTTCTTCCCTCACGCTACATAGCACCTTCTCATTTGTTTTCCATTCTGTCCACTTCACCCCCTCTCCACAACAAGATTTCAAAAGCTCTCAATTCTTTGTCAATAGTTTGACATGAAGCGTGATTATGAACGGCATGAAAATAAAGTCGTTGAAGTATGCTGGCAAGGGAAGATTTGAGTTTCCTGAAAAGCGGGTGTATAGAAGGATGGAAATGGATGGAAAAGAAAACCGACAAGGAAGTATCAGGCATGGCGGGGGAGGAGAGAGAATGTGGGGATATCCAGAAGATGCAGGAAAGGTGGATATTGAGACTTTTGGTTGGGGATGTAATGTTGGTGACTGGGACAGAGGGGAGCAAGTTAGACGAGCGGGTTGAAATAGTTGCATGTTGGTAGAAATGACATGAGGTAAAATGTATGTGATATTGTGGGATTAATTGAAGTGATATCAGGGTTTTGTTAGCAAAGGCAAAAAATGCATCGTTGTTCAGTCTGTGTCCGTCAAAAACTAACATCAAAAGACATGATATCATATACAATAATATACTCACGATTTATTTCCAGTTGCCGATGACTACGGCTAGATTTTGTAAATTTGAAAATGCCGAAGAGGAATATATATATACTGTATATAACCTGTGATAATGACTCAGCCTGCATTGTGATTGATACACCATGCAGAGCAGATGTGTATTGCGGATAACACACATATACGGGGCTAAGATTATTTTATTTATTTTAAAATAAATATTTCTTTTATCACGACATGCGGGCCTGCCCACATATTTCATCAGATCCATAGGAGGCACGTTATGACGTACTGCCACATTAGGGAAGCCGAAAGATCTAAAAATATTTCAACTATGCATAAGTGTCGCTCCGAAGATTACATGAAAAAATTCACATCAACGAAGGTAGACAGAGATTTACTTTAAACAAAGGAAACTACAACGAAGGACTAAATATAATGGCAATTGGTAACGAATGAATAAAATATTTAAAATAAATAGGCCAACATAAATTGACTTGAAAGACGATAAGGATGCCAGGAGTTAAAAGAATAGAGTGGGGATTCTAGGAAACCCCCAGGATTCTTCTAATTACAGATTGATCTACATGATGCTCTCTAGCTAATCAGAAAAAGTAATCTTAGATTGAAACCAATCTAAAAATTAAATGGTACTATTATAAAACCTACAGATTGGTTACTTAAAACATCTTCTCAATCTCTTCGACTCTGAAAAATGATTGTTGACAACCTAGGAGGTCCCAATTTTGATAAATTACAGCTTAATCATTCCCGGTACATTTGAACAGATGAAGAGATATGCATGTGATATGCAGGTATAGTGAGCCTTGTGATAAATACTGAGTGAAATATGTAATTGTTGAGAGGCGCTCAAAAACATTCCTATAAGTCAAATTGTGTAAAAGAGATAAGAACTAAGATGTACGATGCATGTTTGGTCTGAATAAGCTTTGTGTGATTATATATATATATATATATATATATATATATATATATATATATATATATATGCAAACCATAAACACTGTAATCAACCCGAAGGTCGGTTTGGTAAGTGATGGTAGAGTTCACCCTGTACTAAGCCCTATACGGCGTATGAAATTCACAAATCAGGGTAGGGGGGCCGGTTCCTTTCCCTGTGCCTGTTATGGTTTCCCAGGAACACCTGGTACCCGAAAAATCACATAGCTTAGGTGGAGCTCCAGGTGCCCAGAGTGCCTTGCCTGGGAATCGAACCCGGGACCCTTCGGTCAGTCAAGGAAAGGAACCTGATTATTTGGACAAGGTCATCACCAGTGATGACCTTGTCCAAATAATCAGGTTCATTTTCAATAAGTTGCAAAAGTTCGCTTGGAATTTCCGCTCGATTGGTCTTCCGTGACACGGTCGGCGCGTAGAGGTTTGAAATAATGACGGCCTGCTCCTTTTAGAGCTTAGAGAGCACTGAGACCAGTTTCGTGGCAAAGATCAGCGTCACGCCCTACCAACTCAAAGCGGTTCGATCCCACTCCGACCAAAAGGAGCGGTCCTGGAAATTCAATTGCATTATATTTGGAACGCACCCTGCATTTCACAGTTGGCGGGATGATAATTTATTTTAAACATTTTAAGCTGACAATGTAAAAAACACACTGCAACAATATCAATACAAATGGCGTCGTTTAACGCGCAAGGCATGCCAAGGGAGTCGGTGCGCATGCGAGTTTCAATTCTCGCTTGGCATTCGATTAGCTACGGCGTTTCAGACCTTACTTTGCGTATATCCCTCGTATTTATACAGTCACAAGGATAGATACGATTCGTTTGTTTTAAGACACAAGGTTGGAGGGGAAGGTTTGAAGGGTGTGGATCACTAACGGGAAAAGGCGTGCGCGTGAAATTTTTTTCAAACTTTGCAAAAGTACTATGGAGACATTTTGAATGATTCAGCAAGGCTTTGTTAATGAAGCTATGGGTCTAAGCCAGTGTTTTGAGTCATATAGTCGTTTTAAATTGGGTAGAACCTCGATAAATAAAAATTCATGAACGGGGGCGACCTTCCATTTCGACAGACCCTAACCTTGTCAATTTGGTGCGGGCAAATCGCCGTTTAACTGTTAGGGAGATATCCATCAGACTCCATCAGACTTTTTTTTGTTTCCAAAGTTAAAATCAACCTTGAAAGGGCCCCGAGTCATTGCAGACATTAAAACTAATTGTACGGTGGACCTGAAGAGGATCCCAAAGGTGGCTTACCAAGCAGGGTTCGAGAGCTGGAATAAAGGTGAGCAACGACAGCTAAGACATGTACCTTGAGGGCGACAAGTTCGATTAAGCTGTATCCGTCGAAATAAACAAGTTATAAAATCTGTCCTGTCTTTTTTTGATCATACCTTATATTTTTACTACCGCTATATACAATGTCGGGAATATGTCTAATTAACTACATTCGTTTAATTATTTTCTGAGATCCTAATTTTTAGTTTTTTGTTCTACTCATTGTTCCCGTAGCGAAGACCAGATTAAATTTCACAGACCGGATTTAAAATTCTGTCGCAGAGTTATGGAGGGAAAGCGAGTAAATATTGCCTAAACTTTTGCTGGAAGCGGTGAAAAATACGATCTCGAGACAATAAATATCCTATCATCAGTAGCGCCCACACTGAGTAAAGAAAATCACAGCTCCAACGGGCGTCTGTTTGTATACGTTTGCCTTTTTTCGCCTTCCCGATAGTGCCTGATTAATTTACATAACATTTTTTCCGGTAGAACTTTTTACAACCACGGTTCACGTATTTACTAGCGAAGAGATAACTTGACCTGCAGGTTTGGTGAGAGAATATTTCTCAAAAATATTATATCTGCATATCCTCGCTGGTAAAAACCAGATAAGATCAATCCCTCTCTTTTGTTGATATCACTTTAACTATTATGTTCAATGTTAACATAAACTTTCACTTAAATACCAGGTGGAAAACAGTCATAAAAACGTAATAAGGTGGAAGATAAGATGCATTTATAAGATTAAGGGAGTCATTTTAAAAAATGCATAGCCAATTCACAGGAAAAGCTTAAATCATTAAACGGGAACATCTCAAAGTTATGTGACGTTTTTTTCAGCTGCAAAAATGATGATTATGAATCCAAATTTCATATAAATTAACATTTACCACCTATAATATCAACATTATTATGTATTAATAATAATTTAATAATTACAAGGAAATTCGAAAATTCACCATAATTTCGAATATTTTTAGTCTTCCCTGAAATAACAAGCAAGTAATTTATGCATTCTACATAGTAAAAATATTAATTTTTAACGAAAGACTAGCAATTTTAAATCCTCCGCTCTTCAATCAAAACATTTTGCAGTATTATCAAAATATCCCTTATTAATCCTGAGTCATTTAGGGCTCCAGAATTATCCTTCCATAATTCGAAAAATGTTCGAAGGAATTTTTTCCAAAGAAATTAAATGCACATAAAATATGTACATTATAAATGCTTCCAAAGAAAATAACGAGAGAATAAAAATTGATACACGTAATTTGGGAGAGAACCAAGCATTTTGTTTAGAAAATGTATTCTAAAATAAGCATTCAAGCGGAATATGATTTTGAAATCTGAATGATAAAAATTATTTCGATAAATTGAATGAATAATTGAAAATTGATCAATTTATACTGGACTAAGGATTACATAGAGCCGGGGATTTACATTATATTTCCTAAATTGTGCGCCGATTTTTGTTTGTTTTGGAAATTTTTTATTTTTCCATAGCTACGCCATGTTAGAAAAACATGCAAAACAAGCAAAAAATAGAGTATTATAACCAGATACAACAAAATATACATGCATTGAAATGAAAACAGCATGTTAATATACGATAAATAATAAAGCAATTAAGGCTTTTCCGCTCTGATTAATTCGGGCGGTGCATCAAAGATAATTTTTGCAAATGAAAAATAAAGAATATTTCTGAAAGAGTAGGGTAACATTACAAAATAACTATCATTTCTAAGACGTAATGTACAATTACTCCTAGAAAACGTCCAACGTCCTTTTTAAAGCTTACAAGAAAGGAATTCCAGACACCACAAGACAGACACTAACAATGATTTTTGAAATACATTCACTCCGAAAGCATCAAAAATATTTTAGTAATTTCTAATACTCCCCTCTTTGTAATCATATTCATTTTAACCGGATGCAGTAAATATTTAGGCTGTTTTGGAAATGGGGGCACGTAAAGATTTCCCAAGCTTGGTCGTATGCCATCCCAACTCCTTGTAAAACGGAGAGATATGATAACATACGAGGTTAAATATAAACTTCATGCATGAGTTAGACTGACTGAAATTTTAGGTTTAGGTCTTCATATAATTGGCAAAAGTAATCAAGAAAGGGAAAAATCAGAGAAAAATGAGTCTTTTTCTGGTGGAGGAAATTAGGCATCATGATTCCACCCCTATTCCGACCTTCGACTCCTGGGCACTTTCCCCATGGTGCTGTCATTTACCTCCGATGGGAAACTCGTATTTTACGAGCGTTTGCACCATATTCCACAAGAATACACAGCCCTTAATATTCTGATCCTCATCCACCCTACTCATTGCATCTGACCATCTGCACGCAACGTGACCACCGTAATCTTTAAAAACCATTCCCAAAGCCCCAGCATCCGCTCCCGTCGTTTCAACAAAAAAGAACAGCCGAGGTACAGTATGAGATCCAGATAAGCATTAGAACGGAGCGTGACCTCATGGAACGACGGAGAAGGAAGGGGGAGACTGCGATCACCTTCCCTACTCCTTATAACATCCCGTCGTTAGAGTCATAATTTCCGGCGACTATTTGAGCGAATATTTATCATTATTTCCCGTCGCTCTCACCTCAATACGTTCATCAACGTCAAGGGATCATCTTCTTATTTTCAACTCCATGTCTTAACGAGCACATCACTTCTCTTCTTGGGATTTTCTTCGAGAGGACATCGACAAGAAGAAGGAGGGATGATTTAAGTCAAAGTTCTTTCCTAGAGTAAACCATAAAAGCTTGATGGCGTGGAAAAAACACTATAATATTCTTCAATAAACTAGGAAAAACCAAAAATGTACGAACACAAGGTTTGCTATTTATATTTTGAGCCTTGACAACATTAAAAGCATTAGGCGCCATCTGACGTTCCCATCTGAAAATTTGACTCTTTTAACGCTTACTTTCTCCAGAGCATTTTGTTGTTTGATCATAACTTGTGTTGTTTACAGTGACTCGAAAATTTTGTCTCAGCGAGAAAATGGAGTTAACTCGTGAACACTTTCGTGCGGTGATTTTTTACGACTTTCGACGTGGATTATCAAGACAGGAGTGTATCGATCAGCTTACTTCCACTTTTGGCGATGAAGCCCCACCCGTTGCCACTGCGAAACGCTGGTATAACGAATTCCATCATTAACGCCGTCCACTCAGCGACGAAAGTCGTGAAGGTCGACCAAAATCAGTTGTTGTGCCAAAAATATTGATGCTGAGCAAGAACTAGTAAAGGAAGATCGTCATGTGACTAATCGTGAGATTTAAGCATCCTTGGGGATTACTATGACGAGCATCAATAAGATATTACATGAATATTTAGCTGTGAAAAAAATGTGTTCGCGTTTTAGCCCGCATAATTTGACAAAAGGTCAAAGAGATGCTTGGGTCAATTCGTGCAAATAAATGCTCAAAAATACAATCACGGTGCATCAAAAGCTATGTATGACATGTACATAGGTGAGGAATCTTGGACCTATGTGTATGATCCCAAAACAAAACAGCAATCCACTGTATGGGTCTTCCAAGACGAGCCAAATCCGACAGAAGTGATTCGTGCACGAAGCAGATCGAAGGAAATGATCGCCTATTTCTTCGGAACAACTGGACATGTGGCAAGCGCACCATTAGAACAACATAGAACTGTGAATTCTAAATGGTACACGAGGATTTGTTTGCTCGAAGGGCTTGGTGAAAGACGAAAAAAGAAGCGGCAACGAGGGATCATTCTTCATCATGACAATGCTAGCTTTCACAGATCGGCTGAAACAATTACCTATTTGATTGGCCGAAACGTCGAATTGTTGGGTCATCCTCCGTATAGCCCTGATTTAGCACCAAATGACTTCTTTTTATTCCTGTTTATCAAGAAAAAATAGCGTGGCCGACGTTTATCGGCACCTGAAGAAGCCGTTGATGCATTCAAAAACCATGTTTTGGAGGTATCTCAATCGGAGTGGAAAAACAGTAGCGAAAATTGGTTCTAACGCATGCAAAATTGTATTGATTGTCGTGAAAAATACTAAAAAAAAACAACAAAGCCATTTTCAACAGTAAATTACTGTCTTTTTATTATTAAGCGCGAAGTGTAAATAGCAACCCTCGTAATAATACTAGGGTCGGCAAGACAAGCAATGAAGTTTTCAGATACCGTCCAAAAAAATGTCGTCAGCAGAATTTTATGAATGTGTACCGTTTTTAAGTAATTATTACTATTAAATATTATATTATAATATATCTTGGTCAAATTTATTGTGCATATTAAAAGAATTTAAATAAATAATTTTTTAATCATAGCGATTAATGTTGACTAATTTTTTTTCCAGGAAGCCGTATATTAAAGCTTAAAGAATGGAGAAGATAGAGGCACGCAGTGTGATTAAGTTCCTTCATTTGAGAGTTTCAAGTACCCGGGAAATCCACGATGAAGTGGTAGCTGTTTATGGAAATAGGCCGTCATATGAAACAGCCGTGAGGTGGAAAAGTTATTTTTCAAATGGCTACATGTCATTCACAGACGATCCATGACGTGGAAGACCATCACTCACGGAAGATGCCGCAACAGTGAAGAAAGTGGAGGATTTTACTCTATTAGACCGAAGAGCAACCATTCAAATCATCATAATTGTGACTGACCTTAGTCACGGCAGTGTGTGGAAAATTATCGAGGATGAACTGCATATGTAAAGGTTGTCCGCACGCTGAATTCCACGACTTTTGACTCATTTTTAGAAGCACACACGGAGTGAACTGCAATTGTTACCACGGCGCCACCGATCGTCAAAGCGACGTGACTTTTAAACTTGTGCTACATCCGCCCTATTCTCCCGATCTCGCCTCAATCGACTTTTTCTTATTTTCAGAACTCAAAAAAACCATTGCAGGGTCAGGGTTTGGACAACACAACTGACGTCATTAAAAAGGTGGAATTTGATGGATTTCGATGCAATCCGCTGAGTTCTATAATGACGTCTTTTGAAAGGCCAAGACACGCAAGGAGGCATTTATAACTCTAGATGGTGACTATGCAGAGAAGTTTTAAGACTAAAATAATAAAAATTAAGCTATATCTAGATCATTTTTTAACAATGATCAAAAGTTTACGATACCCTACATGTATGTTCCAAAATAACACTCAAGCCCGGTTCTTTTTACGTGTGAATTTATTGAATTTTAACCATTAGAGAACTAGTCTAAAGTTATATTCGTAATAATATGAGTAGCCATATTATTACGAATATTGGCAGGTCAATGCATTCTTTGATAGCTGCTACGCATTAACTAGGACTTCTAAAAACCTATAGCACCTCTTGGGCTAAGTCACTTATTTCTCTAAATTATGATTTCTACACCCCAACAGACTAATATTTCTCATCGAAGTTTCAAATGTCCCTTCATTACTCATCTCTTTCCATTCCCCGACTATTCTCTTTTTTATCTCAGCTTTCAAAACCCTTTTATCACTCAATATCTTCTCAGTCCGCATTTTCTGCCGAATTTGAACTTTACCCAATCTTTTCCCTTACTCCACACTGAATCTAAAACTTCTTTGTTCGACTTCCAATCCGTGCAACTTATTTTATCTGTCTCTCTTGTCATCTCTATATTTCACCTTCTCCTTTCGTATATTCTTCTGCCTTTTAACATACATATTTCCTTCTTCACATGTCATACCGAATATTCCTTCGTTTGTCGCTCTTTACGCGCAAATTTATTTTCAATATTCTTCTTTATACCCAAAGTTCAATTTTCCATAATTTGTTTTGCTAATTTATTCACATAATACATCAAAATATATCCATATATGATACGTCATGTGTAAAGCAACAAAACGATGAAATAATAACCATGTTAATCGGAAAAAACCAAACCCTACGTGAAAGAAATCCCAAATAGACGGGAGTCAAACCCGAGACCTCTCAATTAGGAAGACAAAGGCTCACCCCGCCCGCAGTTGGCCGGTTTTCCTCAGAAATAAAGCTTCGGAACCATATCATGCTTCATTCATTCATTAGCCAATACTAAATAAATTGGAAAATTAAATTCCCCTCTAAAGTATCTGGAATGTCAAAACTTTTATCACATCAAGACATATTGCAAACCGCCACGTACATTTCCGCTGTCTTCATAACTAACTGAAATAACCAAGTTTGCGGAAATGTGCACCATATCACACGATCAACCCTTGTGGTTCTGAAACCATGTTCGGATAGATGTCGTAAAAGAAATGTGAATACTAAACCATGTTCGGTTAAATATCGTAAAAATGTGAATATTTACACAGAAAATTTCATTTACCACGTGTAACTATTTTACCTATTATTAACTATATTACCTTACCACGTGTAACTATTTATAACTATTGCATATTTACCTAAATAGCAAAAACGGTTCCTGTAAATATAACAGTAATGAAGTCATCCAACTATGCAAACAAATTCTGCCAACCAAATTACTTTATCTAATTTATATAATAAAACTTTGAATTTAGGAGGAAGAAATTGTTTCTTAGATGGGAATAAAGCATTTGTTATAATTCAGAAATGAAGTACATGCATCTAAATCATAGCAAATATAGTTGTTTAGATGATTTTATTCTTTCTCTCTCGATCTACTACAACGTAAAAAATACGTGTTCAAAATAATGGCGTGAAAAAAGACTCCAACACAATTCTCTCCCTATTCCATTCCGTCAAGTTACCGAGCCAGAATGACCCGTAAAGTAGAGGCAAACGACTAGTGGACCACACTTTGCAAGTAACGCATATGCGGGCGAGAATGCGGGCTGCATTTGTGCATCGTTAACTCCCTTTTGCTTGATAAACTAAGGGTTGGAAGGGTAACAATTGTTGCGCGGCTATCTAGTTTGTTTTGCTTGAGATGATTATCATACGTAAAAAGCAATCAGCACAAAACAAAACATTTTTCGAGGTAAATGAAATGCGGGTTGAAAATACTGAGTTGAGGAAGTTGGCTCTTGTCTCGGGATGCACTTACTCCTTAATTGCAATCTATTTCATTTGCAAATATTTTATGGAATTATATAAAAACATTACTCCCTCCTTATAAGAGTAACTTATCTCATTACTAAACTCGAGCTTCTCTATACCTGCGATTGCTGGAATTGATTAATTAAATGATGAAATTTGCATCAAATGACTTAAAATTTATGTTCAACACAGAATATGTTTAGTGAAGTTTAAATGGATGTTAACTTGGGTTGAATGAAAAGCTGTTATCCCAAGAGCTGCCGATGCAAAATGTATTTATTTTTATACAATTGAAGTATCGCCGTCAACTAGTAGTTGCCAATTATCCTAAAACAGTTTAAAAGTCTTCCATATTACCTTAGCGTCGAAAATTAATATTTGAAAAATATTTATTACGCAATGGTATTAATTTGCATTCAAGAATACAGACTTAATATTTCTCCTTTCATTGTTAGCAATACTCATATTATCCAATTTTGTTTCTGAATGTAATTTGAGATTTAGTCATCCTGAATGAGATTCATGTGTATCAATTAATCATATGGGTAAATAAAAATACAAAATATATCATTTTCTCCTTAGCATAGCCACGCATGCCATATAATATAATAATACAACTGTGAGGTATTTCAATAGAATAAATAAATTTATAAGTACATTTATACTACATCAATACTTTACGGCTCCCTATGCTGAAAATTAATTCCGATCACGAAACTAATATCACGATGGAATCGGAAAATTTATTTTCTGAAGTGAGAGAATTAGCCGTAAGCATTAGAAATAGGGATAAAAACGCGCAACCTTCAACTTAGAGGTGATGTCTTTCTAGACGCCATTATTAGTAGTTCAACTTTTAAAACTTTATTAGAAATTTCCTAGGATTCCCAGGAATAATATACGTATACGCATGTTGTTTTGAGACATTGCGTCTTTGAACCAGCCAATTATAAAAAAGCGGAAATACATACCCTAAATTTTTATCTAAATACATGGAGACAAATTATGAATAAAATAAAGTGACCTTATGCATTTTCACTTAAATATCCTTTCTATTCAATCTTTACGATTTTAAATTCATTTCTCGGTTTACATTTGGTGATAGATCAAGGCAAGTATGCAAAAGAATAATGATTTTAATTGCAGATGTAGCTTGGAGAATAAAAATTTTACTGTCCCAAACTTTCAGGACTGGGATGGACATTTACGGTTCATTCGGAACGACAGGCGGAAGTAAGAGAAAGTTTCCGGCCGAAAAATCATTCAGTCGAAATTCTTTAAAATACATCGTAACAATGAGAAAATGGCCCCTTTAGAAACCCTCAAATGGAATCCATTCGGCACCACTCCCGCTTGAAGTCTCTCAGACCCACTCACCCTTTTCTTTCCCCGGATTCCGAGCACTTCCGTGGTCTTTTCTCCAAAATCCTCGTCCGACCCCCCCGACCCACCCAACTCTCAAGTCCGACGCCCATAATCTGCCAATCCTGAACAAACACTTCCAATCAATCGCCGCCTCCCACAAAACTCTCCTCGCTTCCTTCGCGATCTCGCTCACTCACCCATCTTCAACGCTTCGCCTCCAATCCCTCCCTCTATTGGGATTTCTCCCCTCGGGAGGCGTGGGAGAGTGGGGTGGGGGAGCAGAGAGAGAAAATGAAACCCTATTATCATCGCGGACACGAACTCTTTTGAATTTCATTCCCCGTTCCTATTAGAAAGCACGACTTTTGACGTCCGTCAAGATGAGTGAAGTGGCAGATTGAGATTCGAGTGGAATATATGCCCTCCTTACTTGCTCCCTCCAAATAATTCTTGGGGGTTCGATCGTCGCAGACGCAGAACAAAGGAATGAAGACCAATGGAAGGTCGAAGGAAAATCTAGAAGAGAAATGCTCTGCTCTGAGTAAACGACTTCGTTTTCGTAATTCTAGGGAAAATGCCAAGATTCCACGTCGAGTTGTTCATTTCCTAGCATTTACCATATGAGAGTGCATCAAAGTCAATCATATTGGGGTAGACGTGTGGCCGTCCTTTTATTTAGGAATAAATTTTTACCTCATTTGTGATACTCTAAGTATCAATAACTTATGAGGGTGAAAAGAAACATTTCCAGCATAAATTATGGTGTAAATGTTAAGTTTCCTTTTACCCTCATAATGAAGGAATTCTACAAAGTCAAACCTGAAACTGTTATGTTTATCAATGATTTGTTCAGAGTTTTTCATTTCACAATGCCAGTTTCTTTAGTTCAGTCTAGCTAGTCTCCTAATGCTAGAAGAGTCGTAGTGCGTCGGGTGCCAAGTTGTGTTTCCATGGAAGAGACGTAGAGGTTTCATTGTTCTGTTGAGTCCATCCAAAGGATCTTAAAGGTAGACGACCTTTAAAAAAATAAAATGATCCGCTTATTTGGAGCAAGTTATGTAACCAATTTTGTCAGCCTATCATTTCATATTTCAACAGAACTCCAGCTACTAGGTAATCATCAAAATAAGTATTTGAAAAGGAATGGGATAGGTATCAGAAACGCTAAGTAAAGTCATGAAAGACAGATTGTTGCAGGCTTTAATATGAAGCGCTTCGGTTTATGTATCCGATTCCTGGTTTTTAGTGCAAGAAGTTAAGCTTAGATTAGATAAATGATTTCAAGATGTGGGAATCGTTAAGAATGACAATGAGGACACAGAAGATGAACAATGAAGAAGTTTTGAAAATGGCTGGGGATGAGAGGGACTTACGATGGAAAATAAAAAAAGAAAGCATTAGAAATGTTAAGAGGTAGTGAAGGGATATTGAAGGACAAGAATGGAAGGGAGAATGTTAGATGCAAGCCGTGCAAAGAAAGTAAGAGAATAGGCATTTCAGACAGTATAAAGGCAGGCGATTGCCACATAACAAGTAGTGGAGAAGCTTTTTCAAACAACCCGAATTCCTTCTTCAGTTCATTCAACAAAGAATGGAACAAAGAAATAATTTAAGTGGCCAGCAAGAGCAAGTCAACGAACAGTACGTCAGTGGTGATAGCGTCCGTCAAAAATCTACCTTTAATAGTCAGAGTACTGATGGTGATGAACAACTTCTTAGGCTTGGTGAGTGACGTTGGCTCGATCGGTCAGCCATATAGCTAATTACTCATTCAGATAAAGGACCGGAATTTTCCTTCTCATGTTTGACTACTGTTTCAGAGGCATTACCTGTTACTGAACCCAGGAAGCCTATTATTAGACAAAATTAAAGGTGGCGCATTAAAATGAAAACTGATATAAATAAATCGAGAGCTGTTTTGATGGGAGGTGAGCATTTTACTGAGAGTGAAATCTACATGGTCAAGAGCAGTTCTTTCTCTGCGCCCCCTGTTGTCTACCATAATCTGGGACCCTTAAAATTACACTGAAAGTGTTTGTTTAGAATTAAGCGAAGAAAATCGAAATTTCAACTTGGGGAACTCCATTCAATAGCCGAATGCTTAAACAAACTAAACTACCTACGATTAGAAAATTTCAATGCTGGCATTTTAATTATTTTAATTAGTACGACAGGCCATGATATGATCAGGATCGATTTAGGAAATGTCTTCCTGATTGATCCCGAAACTGTAGTACGCCATGTTCCTCCGCATAGAATCCACCGTCAAACTCAGCCATAGGGTCGGAACGCCATCAACGCAAATCATATTATCAAACTTAATTAAGCTGCGACACGATTAGCATCAGCTCTTAACCGACTAAAACAATCGAGTAGAAATCAGAATATGACGGTTATCCAATTTATGGAGATATATTTTTTCCAATTACGTATCGATTGACACTGGATAAAATATTTAACCCCGTTATATGTCCATCCATCTTCATATTTTCTTTAATACCAGCGTGCCTACGAAGAAGATCACCTAATTGGAGATGAAAATTATTGGATACCAAAGCTTTTTTTATGATGTCAATATGGATCAATTCTTCCAAATCAGGCCTGATATCATGCGATGCGCTTATTACTGTACGCAATATATTGATTATTTCCTATTATTGACTGAGTACTCACTATTGTTATAACCATCGAAAGGATGTCAGTGTTTGTATTGTATCATCAGGAGATATTGGATGTGAACTCTTTCGGGTTTTTCGTGAAAATTAATAATTTAGTTTCTTTTCATTTGAGGAAAAAATGAACAATCTGGATTGTTAAAATGTAAATATTCCAATTTTAGTTGTAATACCCACTGGAAAATTCATTTACAGGCTCTCTTACAAAAATTAGCAAACCAACCACATTCTTAAGACGGTGCAATCGGCTCTATTGGATTAGAGCGTTCAATGGGTGGATGTGATAGCGGCGGCAGATAACTAAGTCTTTTCCGCGATAGTTACGTTTCGAGTTTATCCAAGACAGTGACGATTAATATACACTGAAGTCAGGGATCCGCCAAAGACTCATCTCTCATGAAAATATGTACCAACATAGTTAATTGCTCTGAATAGGCTCAAGAAGGGATTATTAAAGTCGCGGTTATATTAAAAAAAAGAATATTAGTTGGTTATGGTGGATTGTAGGCTGGATACCAAGTATTTTTTCAGCGAAAGAAAAATATTATTAGATAATAAGTATGATTTTTCAAAATATTGAAACAGCATAGGCATTGATTTTATAATTATATTTATTGATTATAATTAATTAAGCCAATAAATACTATCTCCCATTAAATAATCTCGACATTGCACGTTGTGTTTTAACTGAATCAGGAGGAAGACAGATTATAATAAATCTTCTAACCAATCAACCTGAGGACTTACTCAAACTGGAATATGCCAAAGTGAATCGTATTCCACTTGAATTTTTAATAGCACTGGTTAAGGTAACAATCGCTATGTTCTAATACATTGACAAAATAAATAGTTTATTTATTTTGAGCATATGCTACGTTACTTGGAAGATTAGTTAGTTCAATTGGAATCGGAATTTGTAAACCAAAGATATCACCGAGAAAGTGGAGGAGCATAAATATTCTGCACCTTAAAAAGCCTTGAGGAACTGAATCTTCAGTCATTAATGTGATTTGAAACAAATACAAGTTCCGTCATTCTCTCGCATAAGGCTGTCGACGAGCATAGTGAATAGAACCAATGATAAATGACTTGACAAACCATATAAAGCCTTCCTCTTCTACACACGACATAATTTTTATACAAATTCCTATTCTCTTCGCGGTGGATACTAATATCTGTACACACCACTTTAGGACGCATTGGACTTTCGTTGCTACGGGTGATTGCATGTGTGTCTTGACCTCCATCTACAAATATACGAGGGTCATCCGGAAAGTAGTACCCGTTCGTGCCGCATGAAGTGCTGACGACGCGAGTAGCCGCTGGACGAGGTCAGATAGCTTCAGTGGCTTGTCTGCCTTCTCTGAGCCAAGTTGCGTGACGCTAGCATTGCCTGTGTTGTTTCTGTGATTGTTTACAATGTTTAAAAAAATTGAGAACGCCGCCAGTTGTGAAGTGAGGGCAGTGATTAAATTCCTCAATGCAAGAAACGTTCGCCCATGTGATATTCATCGCCAATTAAAGGAGGTGTATGGAGACAATGTAATGGACGAGTCGTCTGTTCGGCGGTGGTGTCGCAACTTCAACATGGGGAGGGGGAACACACACGACGATGAGCGTTCGGGGAGACCGTCTGTCATTACAGACCAACTGGTGAGCTCAGTTGACGAATTCGTGAGGAACGATCGGCGCGTCACAATTGATGACATGTTGATGTGAGCATTTTCCCAATGTTTCTCGAACAATTGTTCATGAAATTGTTAAACACCATCTGCATTATGCAAAAATTTGTGCAAGATGGGTCCCTCGCGTATCTCAATGAGCTGGCGGCGAAGGACTATGCAGCAGGAATACAGAAACTTGTCACACGTTATGACAAATGCCTTAATTTGCTTGGAGATTATGTTGAGAAGTAGTTTAAAGTATCCTCTTTCAAATAAAATTTTTTATGTTTGTTAATATTTACTTTTGTGTCTTTATTTCACGAACGGGTACTACTTTCCGGATGACCCTCGTATATGATTTTAGAAGTCTCCGTCTGTTTTAAATTTCGCTTCAGGAAAAGGTTTTTGAAGAGAGTGATTAAAACTTCTATCAATTCCAAAAGAGACCACGGGAAAACCACAGCACCAAGAGCCAGATGAGGCGAAGTTTCGTGCGGAGTTTGCGAAGTGAAAAAACTTCCATCTCTTTCCATCCACCGTTGACGCCCACAACTTTTCGTGCTGGCGCACGGAAGAAATAAAAACGGTATAAAACGGGCGGTGCCAAGCAAACAAGTAAAAAAATAATAAATGATAGTAATAACACATCGCAATCAGGGACGGACACATTGAGCCGAGTGGAACCTCGCACGCTTTCGGAAGTGACATTAAAAAAATCAAAGCATTATCGAACTCACATGTGCACTCAAAAGGCTGAGCAGAACCGAAAAGCTCAGAATGGAAATTTGTCAAGTCACAGGCGAGAGGTGAGAAAGATATTTTGTTCAGTTTGGGAACGTGATTTTTTTTCATCCCGCAAATGAACGCGCGGCCGAAGAGAAAAATAAAGTTTAAAATCTAGGATAATGCAGTGGATGAAAGTTGGGAGAAAGGATTCAGGAGGGAAAAAGTGAGCATTCTCGAAATCCGGATGTGACACTCGCAGGCAAACCTACGGACGAAGGTCATAGGTCACGGGAGAAAAATAGATGCATCTTGAGTGGGGAAAGGGGGAGGGAAGGATGGATGAGGACTCGTGATTCCCACACGTTTGGTCACTCGCCTGCAGCTTGGACCACTGGATCCGGCCAATGCAGCGTACTGAATTTCGCCAAGCCAGCTTGGCGCCGAACACGAGCTCCGTCTCCGTGAGTTTGTAATTCCCCCAGCAGTCGCCGCCGCCACTTAGAATCTCCTTCTGCACCTGCTCCCACCTGGCCAGGTGACTTGGACTGTTCAACCTGCAGCAGGACGGGCATGTTCGGGGATGAAAGAGAAAGAGAGAGTTCAATAAAGAGAGCGACTATGTTTCAGAGATGGCCTTCTTCCTCTTTACCCTAAAAATATGATCACGAGAAAAAATAATTCCGACTATGGCCGAGCCACTTTCTACCCCGGAGCAAAGAAATCTTCGGAATTTATTTCAAACAAATGAAAAGTCAGTCTTAAAGAGGTAAACATTTAAAACTTTAAGCCTCCTTGAATCTCACAGAAGGCTCAAATCCACTTAAACAAATAAGGAACCAAAAATTATGCAATGCGTTGATTATAAAATTTGAAACTCCATCTGTTGGAAGGATTCCTTTATTCCGTAAAAACGGAATTCGCATCCATTTAAAAAAACTTCATTCACTTCGTATGAAGTCTTAAAACTGGCTGTTGAGAGCAGAGAAAAAATTTAAATAACATTTAACACATTCGACAGTTAATGAATGTGGCTCATTAAATTCATGTTAGGATGATAAAAGTGGCATTAAAATATGAAAAACAAACAAACTCATCCGACATGAAAAACAAGCTCGTCATCCTATTGCGCTCGAAAGAGTTAATACCATAAAAATACTTCCTTTCGCGTTTCCCTGACGTATATATATATATATATATATATATATATATATATATATATATATATATATATATATATATATTAGAAAATTAAGTTATTCATAAAGTTCTCTTAATGATAGAGATGAACGGCTCACTGGTAAAAAAGTCAGATTGACACAAAGTGGACCTAAGGCCCTTCCGAAGTCCAATTCGTATATAAATGATACCGAGAATAATACAACGCATAAATCTTATTAATGTGCAACAAAGTAATTTCATGTATTCTAATTATAGTAGTTGTGATCTATAACATAAATATATTACATTTCATTAGCATTTTATTGAGAAAATCGGCTGTACACTATTAGGCTATGCGGAATTCGCTCCATTGCCGATGTTTTTCTTGTCACAGATTTTCTCGAAAATTCCATCATTTTTCAATCACTCAGTTTTTTATGTATTCTATTTTTTTAGGCTTAACTCTGTGGAAATACATAATCTTAAAAGTAAAAATACCGATGTATCTTTCCACTTAATTATATTCGGTACAATTCTGATCAATTCTTAAATGTACCGAATAAAATTGAGTGGAAAATTACATTCGTATTTTTACTTCAGCACTAAGTTTTCTCTATTACATAAGTGTTTTTTTTTAATTATACTCTAGGGGGTTACCAGTTGCAGTTTTATAAAAAAATATATAATTACTTATTGCAAAGGAAGCCTCAACGGAATATTATCTATTTACACAAAATCATTGACAAAAGTGGAAGTAAGGTGGTTATCTGTTTTGATTACGCCATAATTAAGGCAATTCACAACAAGCTCCAGAATATAGCTAATACTCATGCAACCAGTTACAACGCAGATTTCATAAAACCTAAAGCTCACTTATTGTTTCAGAAGGAGCAATTCTACAGTTTAAAATGCAGATTCATATTTTAGGAGTATGAAGTACGAGTATGTACGTATGTATGGGCATTATATACCGATTTTGACAGTTATGTGAATTAATTCCCTCAGGAAGATAATTGCAATTTGAACATCGACCTTGTGTGCTGACGAAAGAAGATATATTTAAAATTAGATTCCCTTCTCTGAAATTGATTGAGTGAATTTCCCACAGAGTACGGAGAGAATTTAACATTGCAACTTTGTGAATGCGTTTCGCACGTATTTATTTTTATCGACGTGGAGCGCTAAAAGCGAGATTTCCATTTTTTGATAACTGTATGTTTTCACCGCATCTGCTTCCCCTATGTTTTTCCTTTTGCGTGGTAAAATTCCTCGCCGATGAAACTGACAGGTCACAGGCAGCAGCTACCAGCAGCAGAAGCCTTCATAAAAATTCGCACCCGCGTGAAATGGAGGTGGTTCCATTCCGGCCTTAAATATCTCTAAAGACCCTCATCGTTGCGTGAGACGTTGTTTTCGGGGTCGAAAAATCCATTCCACTCCCCCTATTTTGGGCGCGTTGAGGGGAGAGGGGGGGTGTGTGGGTGGGATTCAGAGATGGAGGCGAAGGAAACTTTAAAAATATGTTTCCCTCCCACGCTGAGTCGGTTGATTTAAAAGAGGATGCTCTGAGGGACATCAAAATAATCAACTCCAACAGGTGTTCGTGAAAAAGGGCATTAACTGAGGGAAACCAGATTCGTAATAAACTGTTACGCTTCACAACATCCCTCCCTCTTAACTCTATACGACCTTTCTAATATCTTTATTTCTTTTAGGAGAATGCGTATTGTCTTGGGTGAAATAATACCTGATTATCGGCTAGAACGCAATATACTCCGGCAGGAGAACGCGGATGAAGGGGAAGTCTTAGCGAGAGGAAGGGGAGGTGTGGGGAGGCAGAAACGCAAATGCACAAACGAAAGAACAGCTGTCTCCAATGACACGTGGCGTCGGACTCGTGTTGCGCGTCTTGGATGAATCACTCGTCAGCACAATCACTGTGGCTGAGTCTGACGCAATACTTCAACGTTTAGTCCAGATTAAGAAAGAAGAAGTACCGAAGAGGAAAAGAGTTGAATGAATCAGAGCGATGCGTAGGGGTGGTTCTGCGACGAGATTGAAAATGGAGGACGAGAAGGATGATAGTATGTTTAGGGTGGTGGATTTGGCCGGGGAGCAAGGAAGAATGGACGAGAGAGGGCGGGAGGGAATGGAGGGTGGAGGCGGAGGATTTGAATGGATTCGCCCGAACGAAACGTTTCGGATCGGATGAGCGGTAGTGTGTGCGTATATTTGAAGCCGCCTCCCGATAGCGCCCGACGGCAGGGCAGGGATCCGAAGATAGGGTGGGCGGGGATGAAAGCGGGCGGCGGAGGGGGTGTGGCGGGGGGGGGTGAGAGGTGGAATATTGCTGTGTGGCCGGGAGGAAGAGGGAGAGGCGAGGAGAGAGTAATAACGGAAAGGAAGGCGATGCGCGCAAGACAGTAGAGGGGAAGAACGGGGAGGGAATCCTGCAGCTGCGGTTTCGGGTCCCTTTCGCTCCCCACCCCCGTCCACTTCGCGCTCTATCCATCCCACTATCACCGTCCCGTTCGCCGGAGGGAGTAATTTTTAAGATCAAGGAAAATGGAAAGAAAAGAGGAGTCAGATGGGTGGAGAGGAGGGTGTGGGGGGGTAAAAGAAGAAATCGGCGCCGAATGAAGACGCGAGGAACACAATCGAGCGATTGTTTTATTCTATACACTCTCAATCGGTTATTTTTCAATGTGTAGCGGGGCGGTGGAAAGATGAGCATCGCTGCCTTTGAAAACATTTCACGCTTGCAAAGAATAAATTACTATTTGCGCGAAGTGAGATATATCTGAGCTTAATTCAAACGACTATGAAGCTAGAACCTATATATGACGATTGCTAGGAATGCCTAAGTAGCACTAGTAAATAAAAGTTTAATTTATATTTGCGACAAAATTTTTATATTTTAAGCAAGATAATACGAAATATATCTTTAGATATAAATATGTAAATATTTATAAATATCTATACACACAAATATATAACATAATTTTATATATATATATGTATATATATATATAAAATTATATATATATATATATATATATATATATATACCCACAAAAATGCATCTGTAGTAGTAGTATTTAGGGGAGGCGACGGACAACTGAGGCCATTTGCGCCACACTAGGGAAGGACAGTAAAGGATGAAGGGTGGAGAGAAACCCGGCGTCGGTATTAGCCTACTCTTAACGAAAGCGCCAAGGGGTCCGCAGCATAACGCCCCATCCGACGGACGGGACGTTATGCTGCCCTCCACAAATCACCTCAAGTAGGGATCTGTATATATATGTCTATATATATGTATATGAAGACTATGATATGTTATATATGGTATATTATTTGTACGTATATTTTTTACATGTCTGAAAAAGGCAAAAATGAGTAATTTGCAAAATCGAACTGAAATTATTATTTTGCTGAACTTCAAAATGAAATCTTTCAGTGAAATACGAGATGAATTGCAATAAGAAAACTCTGCGGCGTAAAAGATTTAGATTTTTAAATGGCTCCCTCTGGTGGAAACATCCACCCGAAAAATTCACAACAGTTATCAAATAAATAGATAACCCATAAATTTATTTTAATTCCCATTTAAATAACCCATTTTAATTATTTCATTTTAGAGAAAAAATTTTGAACTTGTATGTAAAATGAATAAACTAATAAAATTTCAAATAAAACTCATTTTAATAAATAGATATTTTGAACAACGGACTGTTGCCTTTATATTTATTTTAAATGTTTGAAGAGCTGCTCATTTATATTACATATTTATTCAGTTGAAGTTTTAACTCTCAGGCTCCTCTGCTTTGGAAAATTTTTATAGCCCTGTCACATTTTTAAGAAAACTGCTCGTTCCATTCTTTTGAAAAAGGCATAATTTTTTGCTTCACATAGTATGTTGAACTACTTTTTGTTAGTAAGTATTATAAAAAGATCAATATGGTGGTGGGTATTGGGGTGGGGGGGAGGAGAGGGAATAACTGGGAGAAATCGTAAGAACACAGGAAAAATTGACGCAAACCAAATTCATTGGCAGTGGGATGTTGAAGACTATGATAGAGGGGAGAATGTTAGGCAAAGCAGGAAAGGGTAGGAATAGGATAGGAATGTTGGACGGGATGAAGGAAGGAAGGAAGTTAGTGGAGATGAAGAGGGGCTTATTGCAGAGTAGAATGTTGGGTTGTGTTATGTTAGGGGAGACAAGGGAATTATTTGGTTAATGATTCCAGGCTCTCCACCCCCACGGCGTACATGTGAAACCGTTCTGATCAGAGATAAGCCATCCAACAAAAGATGCGAGATTGTAAGTGAAAATGAATCACTCCACCTCGATGTGAGACCTGTATAAGCGATGGCAACTGCGATGCCGGGTACCAAAGAACGCAATGTAAATATGACCTGTGCGCCGTATGTTTTCCAACGTTGGAAAAACATCGAAGTGATGATAATCTCTTACAAATATCCACAGTTTACCCTGATGGGAGAGGACGTGTCGCAATACTTTAAGTGACGTCGTCCGTTTGAATCGAATCGTCGATGCGCCGCAGTTCAATGATATTCAATTAGAGACCGGAGTGGCGATAATCCGCCTGATACAGCGTTCACCCACACCCAGGGCGGTGTTCCTGATTGCAGGTGCGTAGTAGAGGCCTCAAGGATTCGTCACGGGTTTCGCGCGGAGACTTAAAGGGGGGACGCCACGTAATATAAGAAGTAACGCATTGGCGCACTACCCCTTGGATAACGGTGGAAATGTGTGTATTTGGAGAAGCTGCAATATTTGATTCAGGCAACGGGGTCTTGTAAAATTTTGTAGTATCCTTAAAGTGCCACAGGTAAGTATAGAGGTGGTCAATATTGAAGCGTCATTTTTTTGCGTATATCCAACCTCTATTAATATATCTTATGATTCTACTTTCACTAATGGGCTTCCCCGGATGCACATTTTATTTTTCCTTGTATTTTAAATGTTCATTTTTAGACATAAGATGTTTTCTACCCTAAAGGGTTTAATAACTTCAATAACCAAATTAAATTTTATGATTTTTTGTTTAACCAAGTTTTAACCTATTTTAAGTTAACCAATAATCTTAGTTTTATTATTATAATTAATAAAATCATACATGTTGATGGACATAGCCTATACACATTTAGTGATTATTAACCCACGTTATAAGGTTAAAAAAACTTGGACTTTGGACCTAAGACCATTTTAAAGCCCTTTGCCGCTTCGGCAAGGGGAGATCTCAGCATCATGATTACATTCTTCGAGAAAAATGCTTAAAGAATCTTGGGGAAAAATACGTTTAGGAAATAAATCCCTCCAGAAGCAGTCTTATCCTTCCAACGGCCTCAATCTCTTACTCTCCCTTTTCGATCTGTCAATGATTAACGCTTAACTGCCCAGAGCCTAAGCAATCGTATTCTATTATCTGCCTCGATTTTCGAATGTTTTTTATCTATGTCTACGTCTTCTTTCAATCGTAGCTATTTTATAATTTTTTAAGTTTCTAAGGACAGTGAATTATAAAATCGATTAATATTTTTAATGCAATCTGATTTCTAATTGTATTTGAATACATTAAAGTATTTTTACTAATAGTTTTTGTACGCTAACGATACATTAAAATGAGAGATGAAGCGTAATTAAACTTTTTAAATGATTATATGCGTAAAAATGAGTCTAATGGTACATTTTAATGCAGCTTTCCAATTAATAATGAAGTTAATCAAGGATATTTTTCCAAACGACTTCGCCTTGCCAAGCAATAATTGCTGCTACTTAATTTGACGCCTTAGACATGAGGTACGGTTAAATATTTCGAAACAAATGATTACCACTTCTGCAAAATAACAAAATTGCGAAAAATAGCCTTCATCAGTAGTTTCTCAATGTGTTTGTTTTTACAACAGATATACATTTTAGCGAATAAAGATGCGACAAATTGCATATGGAGGTAGCGTAACTACCAAGTCTTAAATATGGAGATGTAGAGAGACCGTTGCTGTGCGAAATTCGAGGGTAGAACAAGTGGACGGAAGATACATATATAGGGGTAGTGGCTGGAGAGCCGTGGTAGGTGGGAGAATAATAGGTTAGAGGGGAGGGCGGAGGAAGGAAGCGTACCTGTATTATAGGACGACATGAGAGCAGGAGAAAGCATGAAGATCCGAAGAAAGTAATATTGCATGAAAAAGGAATACTTTCACGCATTGAGCGAGGAATATTTATTTGATGTAACCAATAAGCAACATAAAAGTTGTAAGGGATCACCAAAAACCTAAACCTTATACCTAAAATATCTTTGATAAGGTATCTTTCATTTAAGAGAAAAATATCAGAATATGTATAAATGGAAATAATCATCTTTTGCGTCATTTTTTTATTTCTGAAAAAATGTAAACGCATATATTCCGTAAATTAAATTTGTACGTGTCAGCAAAATAGAACTGGAGTAATAATTAAATGTGGTTGATTACTTTAGCAAAGTAATATCTCCCGTAATAAAGGAAATCATTTTAAACACTCTTTGACTCCTATTTGTTCGAGGAAAATCCCGACATAACAGAACATTCCTAACCTACGGAATTCGTCTAGGGGGAATAATAGCTTCGAGAGCGACAAGCTAAAGGCGAGACTTCGAAATCACGGTGTTCACAAAATTACGTGGGAAGAGCGATTCATTGCGAGATAAGTGCACATCTCAATATGGAATATGCGTTGTTTTATCTACGGAAGTTAAAGAGTTGAGGAAATCAGCAGAAGGTAACGACGACTGTGGGGGTTGGTTCCGAGTACACTAAGGTAGCGCATTCAAAATTTCTATGAGTTTTGTTGAACAACGTCCGACTCGCTTTAACACACCCATTACTTTATACACATACGTGCAAAAAATTTCCTTTAGGTCGAGCATTCGGAGATAACATCTTGGTACAAGTATTATTTTTCGCGGACTTGGACCTATCCGCATTACGATTACGGAATCGTATTGAACGTTTATTTCTTCCCGTCAGCCTAATCCCATTCTTATGGGGTCGACGTTTCTACCTTTGATCCTTCTCCTCCATGTCTTCCTATCTATGGCGTCGTATCTCCATCCCTTCTCTTCTTTAGACCCTCTTCCAACTCGTTCTTCCATTTAAACTTGAGTTTCCCTCTCTCCTAGCATCAATTTGAAGTTCGTCGAACAAATGAAAAATCCACTTTACCCTAAATCTAAGTACTTTTAAGAATTCAATGAAATAAGGATTAATGCTGCAGGTCTCTGAGCCCTAAAACAGAAAAAAACCTAACAATTAGGACACTTTATTTACGTCAAAGGCTTCCACCAAAACAATCTTTTATTTTTCCGTGAGGTTATATTTATAGAGATTTTGAAAAAACGCTAGCCTGCAGTGTAGTATCGTTCGGGTACTGATCGGGATCAAATGCGGGTGACCCCTCTGGGCACCCTCAGCTTCAACCAAGCTGCGTATTTTATTGAGGTATCAGATCTTCTCGGTAAACTTCAGGCGGTAGAGAGAAAGGAGCCACCGCCACACCCTGATATGTGAATTTTGCACGCCGTGTGCCTTGGTATGGGGGTTGAGGCCAATTATGGTTGAAGCATGAGGAGCTTTAGCAGACGTATGTAAATGACGTTATCCGACGAGCACATTTAGAGTAACAAACATGAGGGAAATTGGTAACGGGTTTGAAATGTTTTATATTCGACTTGGAGATTGAAATATTTTCCGAGAGTTAAAGATAATATGCGATTGTAGGCGAACCGCGTGATGTAGACGCATGAAAAAAGAGGAATTAGTTAGGCAAAGCGTTTTATTTGACGATTTAAACGGAGACCAAATCAACTTATAGCTTTAGTAAATGTACTAAAAGAAGTTAGTTAAGAAAATATGTACTTTCTTTAACTTATCCCACCCGTATCCATGTATACCATATTATAATGGACTTTACAGTTTACCTCTTAAGATGAGATTATAACGCTGAATCATGGATAGGCAACATAGAACCTTAGAGTAAATGGATACCATGTTCTCTTGATACAATTAAACTCATAATATGTTGGTTATTTCCTCTCATTCATCAGTTTTCCCTGGAAATTGGACACTAGAAAATCCAACAACCTAATTTTGTTTAATTTTACATTATACGCTGCATGCGATTAAAAATTAAAAAAAAAATCTTTCGGTAGCTTTTTGTTATGACGATCTTTGTTAGGAAGATGTTCAGTGCCCAGCATAAACATATATTATGCATGCGCACACAATTTTGCGAACAAGGGCATAATCAAGGCGAAATGGGAATTCCAAAATTGTAGTAGCTATCGGCATGGTCGTTTATTTTAGAAACATTTTTGATTTAAAATAGAAATACCTCAAACATACATTTATTCGTAAAATGTGTATCCACCTGAGAAAGGTCGATTGGATATTTGAAAAATGCGAGTAAACAAAATCAGAATGGAAGAGAGTAGAAAAAATGGCTCTATGCATATTTCCGGGGTCTCACCTGCGCCTAACAGCGTCTTCAGATCAGTATGGGAGAAGCTACGGTATCTCGCAGTGAGGACAACGAAGTATTCACAGGTGGAATGAGCTACGCAACGGAAATCAACGCACTTAAAGCAGAATCCTTCAATGAAGCAATCATAACATGCAACGTAATATTTAACAAATATTTTGATCCTACCCCAAACTATTTCATTAAAGCATTCGACATTGCAGGGTCGGAACGATTGACCTAATTTTAAGCAAAAACATTTATGTACGTATTGTTTATTTCAGAATCAAAATAAAGCTTATTGGGCAATGGATATGCACGTTATTTGCATCGCATATCACAGATAAAAATCAAAGACTGAATTAGAGAAACAATTAATTCAAGAAGTAGGTTAATTTTTAATGAAATATTTTTAACCTCGTATTTTCAATTTCGGATAAAAAACAACAATTAAACTTATTACTTCTCGAATAAGCTTTCGAAAAAATTATTCCCTACTAAAGCATTTAAGAATTTGAGAAAGCTCGTGCTCCAAGAGAGTAAAGCTTTATTTTTCGAATGTCTCCCGCAAATTTTCGTATATTTTCCGCACGAACAGTATGTTTAAGTATATTCTGGTCACTTCTGGTAACTTTTTTTTATTGGCCTGGTGCAATTTTCGAACCTTTAAGCATTTTTTTGGTCTTAAAACTGACAAACAGCATGCGTTTAATGGAATTGTGTGGACTCATAAAAAGAATTTCAAAAAGGAACAGTTCACAAGTGTTTGAAGGAAGCGGATAAGTACACCAGTATCGATGCAGTTTACGTGGACCAGGATGAACTAAAAATTAAAAAAAAAACCGCAAACTTCACTTTATAACAAGTGAAAATACTTTTCTTCGTCCCTAAATCCGCACCCACACACAAAATGGTATCGGTCGGAATTTCCAGATTTTTCAACTTCGAAATCATTGTTAATGGACGACTTTATCTTTTCATCACTATCCAGGTCCCTCTTCTGCCTTTGGTTTTCAAAGATGTTAAACACGAAGACAAGAAGTAGAAAGAGGAAAACAAGAAGAAAATAAGAAGTTTTAGAATTTCACGATTTGAGAACGCTCCATGTGCCATCAGAAGATTATAAAAGCGACACTCAACCTTTTATACCGTCCTAAATTCTAATAAAAGCATTTGATTGTATCGCAGGAAGGAAAACTAAATTAAAACGTATTAACATATTATAAAATGAGAAACTAAAATTTTCGAATTGTTGGGAACAATACCCCTGGTATTCTCATAGCTCTAGCGTGTGTGTGCCCCTCGCAAGGAAACAATCATAAATCATATTTCACTTGGCCCTCTAAACCCACCAAATTTCCACCAATCGGAAACGAGAATTAACAATCTCTGCACCCTATTTGTCACTTACTTATATTAAAATTACTCGTGCGTGTACCAAAAGGTTTTGGATAAATTATTTATGTTTGAATCAGTGCATTCATATAATAAATCGACATTCTTTTTTAACATTTTGGCTGCACCCTTACTCGTAATTTCCATTAAAATTCAATACTGATAACAGCATTTGAATTATATAAAAAGAAATGATACAATTAAAATCGTCAGGAGCAAGAGCAATTAACTATTAATATAAAATAATATGAAACGTCATGGTTAATAGCACATCCTCTTCAAAATTAAGCGCTAAAATTTAATTATTTCATGTTCTCCCCAGAATATAACTCGGCGTAAAACTAAGTTAATTAACAGGGTATTGAGTAAGAATTATCAGGTCTTATTTACTACGCCTTAAATGTTCCTTGAAATACGCCTTAAATCAGTTTATATTTTGCCTTTATCATGCCAAAGCAGCCGCAATTCAATTAATACTAGCACGATATCCCTATACCTCCCTAAACATTATTTTCTTGACACTTTACTTCGCAAATATTGGTTCCTTCCATCCCCAAAGTAAACATCCCGCTTGGCCTTATGCGGTATCCCAAAAACCTTTCCCTCAACCCCTACCACCCCCGCCCGTTTACCCTTTCTCAACCTCATTTAATCCCTCCTCAATTTCCAGGTGGCCGGCCGTATTCCCTCAGGGTTGTCACACACACATCATGCTACTCTAAACAACCACATTCATGTTCTCACCACCTCTTTAAATCCCTCTGCGCAATCATTTTACACCATGCTCTGTATGCCTGGCTCGTAAAGCACTCCAAGGAAATTCATCGGTTTTTGTTTTTGAGGCAAAGGTGGAAACGCCCCGCATGACGGGCCAACTCGAGTTGTCCTCGATGTTTGGTAAGGTTGTTGTTAAAGGACTTGTCTGCTATTCTCTAATCCGCCCTTTATGGCACTCGACGGGGAATTCAACGTTTCATATGTTATTCTGCACGCTTCCGATGAAATCTTTCAGCATATTATCTCAACCAAACGCTATATGCATATACACTAACACACAAAACGCTATATGTATACACTAACATTGAGAACTATAAATTGTATTCAATAACGACGAAGATGTCTTGCCGTTTTTTAGGCGGCTTTTTTATTTCAGAGATCGCCTTATTTGGGCTTTTGCTCTGTGTCCTGTGTATTTTTTCCGTCTTTTCCTGGACTACCAATCCAGCGTCGTTTTTATTTCCCTTTTCCATTTTTTAATTGTCATTATATTCATTATTTATATATTATTTATTATTTTTTTTCCTATGTGTTAGGGGTTTAACACCATGTTTGGTCTTTTGTACTTATCGTATGGACCAATTTTGTTGATTTTAGTGTATGTCATAGCTTCGTTAGAATTTCCTTTCAGTTTTTCGAAGTAATTCTTAGTTTGCCTCAGTAAAAAGTTGTGTAGTGTCTCTATGTCTATTATTTTGTATATATTTTCGTTTTTCTCCCACGGAGGGAGTCCAAGGGCCAGTCTTAGTATTTTCCTTTCAGTGGTTTTTAATTTAGCATGCGATGGTGCATGTTATTATGAATAACTGCGATCATATCGTGATAAATAGGTATAATTTAGCACGCATATTAACGTTACATTTCTAATACTGGCAACGTGATTATTAGCACGTATATTTTAACGAAATAATCAAACGATATAAAAGAATTACGTTCAAATTTCTAAAAGAAGTGAACTAAAAATGTGAAGTGATAATTATTTTCTTTGCCCAAGTGTAGTGACATCTACTTCTCTCATTGGTAGTTCCTCGAAAAATTATGAAGCTTCAATAACTTTCTTGCTAAAGACTTGTCAAAGCAAATGTTAATGAACGACGAAGGTGTCATTAAACTTATTCCTTGTTGGCAAATACTTTACTCTTAATTATATCTGATATTATATCAACTATAACTCGGAACCAGTATCAAAAAAGTGTCGTAACGTAGATATAATTTATCATTACGAATCGACGAGGCCTCCAGCGTTTATTCAGTATTATCAAAAGGAGATCTACAAATTTCAGCCAAACAAGAAGAAAATCGAATAATTATTAACGGATTCCTAATTTTAGCAAACCAGATACATTACTATGGGAATAATATAAATATCTCTCTCAAAAAAAGAAAGTATATTAAAGTCAAAACTAATGTTACTCCATAGAAAATAGTTAGAGCTATAGCATAAAGCCCTCCTATAAAATCATAACTACAAGAACTGGAAGGCTATCTAGAAATTATTACTTAAAAACTAGCAAATAAGTAGAATACAGAGAACTAATTATTCAAAACTATAGAAAAATAAGCTCCGATAAAATGGTACAACAGTTCAACAGAGTAAATAATTTAATAATGTCAACACAGGAGAAAAATATAAAGGCAAATAATTAGATCTTATTGGAAATGTCTGCTCCCTATTAAAGTCTGTCCATTATCCAGACCATATAGCATGCTCATTAACTCTCAAAGGAATTGATTCCCAATAATCAGTTTGAAGAGAAACAGGCAGTAAGATATGAATATCAATCATGTAGTATAAATTTACGAATGATAAACAAGGATGTTTTTTAGAAGGATCATCTTAAATCTTTATAAAAAGCCAATTATTTCATAGTTAGGTATGTCGTAATTACGAAGGGAGTAAGGAGACATTTGGTTTGTGATTCTTTTAGGGCGAATTCAAGGTTTAATGTCCCAGCGGACATCAAACTGCACCCTTGAAATACAAACCGCAGCTTAAATTTGTTGATTAGAATCCAAATAAAATTCTAACACCTCTAATAACTAATCCTGGTAAAATAGCTCGCTCGCCCTTCCCAACTCAACTTCCCAAGTATGCTATCATAATAGGTTTGATCGATTAAAATGTCTGATAAAAATACATAAGTCGAAAAAATCTTTACCAGAAGGACTTAAGCGAGGTTGGATCAAATATGGTTTTTGGCATATATCTTTCCAGCAGTACTTTTTTTTAAACCACGGAACACGATGTGAATATCATTAATTTAAACTCGCATAGTATAATACGATTGTCCTCACAAAATCTACTTGATATAAGAATACTTGAAGTTGATAATAAATATAGATTTGAATGCTGAAAAACATTTCGATAGAATTCCTTCGGCTTAAAAACAGTATGCTTTAAGTTTCATATGAGTGCAGAGAAAAACGATTTCCGTCATTTCTGATAAAGCTTTTCTCCTCTATTTACTAGGAAAGGAGTTTTACAATCGCAGCCTGGCAGATAAACTGAAAAATAATGAGGCTCCGTTGGGCGTCAATCTACATACAAAATCACCGATTTAATTCCGCTCCCGGTCGGCCACATCCAACCTAAATTGCAATTTCAACACTCGAATCGTCGTAACGAGGAAATAACGCATCAATCAAGATAAAGAGTTAAATAACGGCAAACAGTTTAATGGCTCCGATCAAAATGCCATTCCCTTTTTTACTACAGGAGATACTAAGTCGATTCGGACGTAACAAGTACTACCTAGGGGCGTTCCCGGTTAATCTTTACGATTCCTTTCTCCATTCAACTCGCCTCCCCCACGTCTCCGCTTTGTCCCTCCTCCAATCTCCCCAACTGCCCTCGACGCAAATCCCTCCCTCCTCCCCCTCCACCCCCTAGAGACCGACCAAGTCCTTTCAAGCCCCCTGCACCCTCCTCACGCCCTGACTCCTTCCTCGTCATTCACCCTCCTTTAAGCAACCCGATCACCAAAGGGCCGCGGCTTCAGAAGCAATCTTCATTTGTCGAGTGTGTGAGTGTCTGTGCGTATGTGTCGGAGTTAGAGGAGGAAGACAAGGGCAGTCATGCCACCTCCACTTCCACATTCTACTTAACGTGACTCTCCGGGCGGCCACATCCCTCTCAACCCCACGCGCTCTGATTTCCTCCCCTCTATCTCTTCCCACGAGGTAGTTGATGCCCACCCCGCTTCCGAAATCCACCCCAACCAGCGACTCCTCCCAATTTCCCAACCCCAATACCCCCCTCTCACCTCTCTCTCCCTCTCTCCCCCCCCACCCCACCCCCCCTTCCCCCTCTCCCCCGTCACCTCCCACACAGTCGCCAGCACAATGGCCTCGTTACCCGTCCGATTAGCGGAGTGGCCTTTGGCGGAGGCCGAACTGGAACTCTGAGGCGAAAAACCTGCCTTATCTCTCCGTCTCTCCGCTCTGGGAAGGCGACGGAGTGAGTGCATCGAGCTGGGTTTGCGGCGTCAATTTGGGGACCTCGCAATCTAAATTTCCTCTCCCTCGCCGCTCCATCCTCTATTCACCTCCTCCACTCTTCCCTCGTCGGATATTCCCACAACATCCCATCCCTCCGATTGCTGAGATTCCGGCGCTGTTGGTGGCCGTTCGACGTTCATTCCACTGTCGGGTTTTATAACCCTTCGATCGCCACTAGACGCATATAGCCCAGTTTGCTAATTTGCTAATTGCCCTCGGATCGCTTACCCATGATGCTTCACTGCATATGCATTCATTTCTTATTGGTGTTAAAATATAATTAGCATGGATATCACTTGAAATTTTCTGTCAAGCAGTTTTTTCGAAGATCACAGGGAAATTCAACGATGTAGAGAGGATTGGTAATGCATTCAGCTTCTCCTTTAACGAAAAGAACCAAGAGGATCAACTGCAGTTACATCTGTCATCCTATTGAAGTGATCTCGATAGGATTACTACTTAAGCAGTACCAACTGCCGAATTTGGACCAGGAACTTTAGGTATCCGCCAACTACTACCACTTACCATTTATCTGATCCAGCCAGTCCCATGGGAGAATAGGTAACTTGATAAAGAATAATACGTAAATAATATCATATCCTTTTTTCTCATACGATCTCTCAGCAATATTTTCACTTTTTTCGGAAACATGCAGTGCAATTTATTTCATATTTAAATATCAATCCAAAACTTTATTATTATAGGATGCACAATTTGTAAGTCCAAGTGATATAGAATATAATAAATTTGAATTTGCAGGTAAACGCGTTAAACCTCCAAAATATTCAGCTAACTACTTTCCGTTTCTATTTTCCCTGACATCCAGAAATAAAGAATACTTTTGAACCTACTCAGCCATTTTTCTGCACAGATTTTCACCCCTTGGAGGATTTCATCACACATGGAGGATTTTATTGTTTCCTTAGCAGACCATATCGCTCACAACACACTCTGCCAAGCGCAGACTCCACAGTTTTAAGTCACATGCATTGCCGGATATTTATTTATGGTTGGAAAGGGTTGAGTCAAATTTCTAACGGAATGGTTCGAGAGAAAAGGTGATCTTTCTGCAAAGTTACCATCGACTCAAAGGTTTGACTCTTGATAGATTTACAGTAAAAATGTTACTCCCAAATTCCCACTTCGATCGATATCTATCGATCGAAAAAATGTAAAATAGCTCTCAAGTATTACATCAATGCCTGAGCAAGACTATGCCAATCTATTTTGTGTTTGGAGGAATTCGCTATAATTGCTTCGCTTTACTCTACTGAAATGTATAAAACAAGTAATGCTATTAACAGAGAGAAAAAATGATGGAAACCAGTAAGACACCAGTAGACAAAATAATGTGTATTTTAATAACATTTAGATGTTCATTTCAATTCAATTAGTTAATTTCAAAATTCGCCCTATTGTTGAGTAAATGTGTTGAAATTCCCTGTAATTTAATAAATCACCGACAATTTTATAGAAACAAAAAATAGTATGACCACTCCAGTTTCTAATTATTTGAGTGAAAATTTTCTCTCTCAGTTTCAGTTCGAGCCTTTGCTGCCACAGAAGAAGATCACTCTTCTTTCCATTAAAGTTAAGTGCCTTTGCTGTTTTGATAATATATCCATCCACTAATATTATCATGGGTAGTGCCGTAGTCCAGTTGAAAGAATCTCAGTCATAAGCACCTTTTAATTTTTTTCCATCCGCTCCATGTGTAAGGACTAGTTATCTTAACACGTGAACGGACGAGTTTCTTATCGCTGTCTTGCAATTTATGCATCTTGAGCATATCATTTTTGTTATGCTTAAGAGAGGAAATCCTTTTCGTAGCAATTATCATTACCATATCTTAATCCCTGTTCACACAAACATAAATTGAACCATTTACTAACTTCTAAAAATTGTTTCATCAACAAATTATTTGAACACATAACCAATTTAGTCCCTAAAAATCACGTTTCAGAGAAATCCGTTGAGTGTTGACATTAATTAATCGTGTAGCATCGTAAAAATGATTCGATCTTATTGACACCATGTGACGTAGCGAAGGGCGTAGGCGTCTCTGAAAGAAACTTTCCCTCCACTTGGATGAAGGCGCCCATTGGCGGGAGGCGGAAGCGTTCCCGCCTACGATGGCGCGACGGTGCTCGGCATTAATCCGAAGCTGCTTGATTATGCGATAATGGCATTTTCTCTCCAAATATTTTGCATGCGAGGGGCGAAAACTCGATGAGCAATTTTCTCCGGATATTTGCTTCCGGAGTAGGGCGGTATCTCACACCCGGGATATAAAATTATAAATAAATATTCGCCATTGACACCTCTTTCATCTCTTAATGTCAAAATTAATTCAATTTGATAAACATAAGTAGTCATCCTACTCTAATAGGAGCGTGGAATATGTCCCATCAAACATATTTGTAATAGCTTTCAAATGCCATCTGGTGAGCAACACTTAAAACACTACACAAGAAAATCTTTTCGAGTGAATTCGGTGACTTATGGAAGGTGAATAGTGAAGTTATTTTTTATGAGAACTATCATTCTACAACATACACTCAATCATATGGAGTAATGATAATCTTGAAAATGAGGATATCCAAGGAAAATAACATTCAAGTCCTGGGAGAGAGGACATGTGCATCGAAACACGTAGTCAGCTCAGTTTTTCTTGGCAGCATACTCATGACTAAATGTTACGAACTTTGGCAAAATCAAGATGGAAAAATTGCAGAGAAATAAAAAACTCTATATCCAACAATTTATTCCAAAAAAATTCGAATTATTTCCACTTACGTTCTATTATATTTTACCGATGTTTAACTAGCGTTAATAATTAACATTCTGAACTGAAATCGAATTAGATATTCTGTTATTCTGCGCACGATACCAGAACTATCATCGAACCCGGTAGAACTATGAATATGACCTAGAGCAAGATCCCTGATCCCTGATCATTTACTTTCACCAGGTTTACAGTTATGTTAATTACCCAGGGGGCCGCCAATAAACTAGGAAACAGGCTTAACCAACCAAACGACCAGTGGTAATCAATAGAAGGATCATTTCGACAATGATGAGGTTTGGGAAACATAACGCTACGAATTATGGTGTAAGATGATTCAGAGCATTGCTTCGGAACAAAATATTTCTCATAATAACACGCGGCACATTTCAACAGCTACCAGCATGTTTGCCCCATATATTTTCTCTACAATAATTTATCCCTCTTGTATGTCGTTATGTGAGGACTCAGTAGTCCAGGGTTATAGCGTTGAATTACCAAGCGATTCCCTTACGCCACATCTCTCTGGGACCCCTCAGCTTTACCCGAGATGTGTGATTTTTCGGGTACTAGAACTTCCCGGGAAACCATAGGCGGTACAGGTAAAGGATCTAATCCCCTATTTACCCTGATGTGTGAACTTCATACCATGGAAAAGGCTTATGGTGTGTGATGAATAGGATATGGTGCGGCGTGAGCTCTATCCTCGCCTATCAAACCGACTTTTGGGTAGACAACCGTGTTTATTTTATATTTGACTTTATATAATTTTATAATTAAGTGCACACCACATGGGCTCTGTGAAAAACCTCAGATTAACACAAGCTGTAAATTGGGAAACTATTTTAAAAAAAATTTAAATAAGATTGTTTTACAAAACATCCAATCAGTAGCATTTTAAACAGGAAACAGGGTTAAGTATGACAAGGGTCACTTTTCCGTTGAGCTACGTTGAAAAACGGGTGGGAAAAAATTAATAAAAGTAATTTTCGGAATTCCAGAAATTCGGATTTTTGCTATCTTACTAATTTTCTATCTTTCAACCATTCGGTATTCTGAAAAGTCAGAACAATTCAAAACAGTCGACAAGGTCCTCGCAATGTAATGGCCAAAGATGCATTAGACTCGTGAATGAACTAGTTTGTCTGCTGCTCATGAAAATACCTTCTGTTGTTCATTTTTAAAGATTCTGAAAAGTCTCTCCAGTTTTACATTGATGATTCATCAAAGAGCAAAATAACATCCAGACTCAATCCCTTCGCCTCAAGGGGATTGCGGTGAGAGGAGGTGGAAGGAAGGTAAATAATAAGGGAAACATGCCACATCTATTAACACTCATAACGAGAACCAAGCTCGAGTAACCTGTGTCAATTAGCTATTTTTTCAAAATAATCACTCATATTCTCCCTTTATATGCTACAAGCCATTACTCAGAATGGAAAACGAGAATGAATGGGAATTCTTTACATCATAGTTATCATCTGATTCTTTACAATGCATCGCAATCCCCGCAAGGGCTTGCAGCGTGGGGAGTCTGGACACTGATCATGAGAATGTAGAGAAATGGGCTTATAAGGAGGATATGGGTTTGGGATATCGAATATGGGTTTGGGAGGTTATGGGATTAGTTACTCGTGTCGTGGTCGTATATTGTGCCAAGGTAAAAATATATGCGGGAGTTTAACTCAACGCTTGATCCTCGAGTCTCCAGAGGATTATGATAGATGTTAAAAATTACTTTGTCAAAGTTAACAAAAATTAAACTTTGCTGCCATTCAGCTACACATTCACGAACGAGGCAAAACATCATTGCAGTGGTAGCTATTAAATAGTTCACAGCACCATAGACAAAAATCAACAGTCAATAGTAATTTGAATTGAAATCAATCGAAAGATAGATATGCTGACCCAAATCCATAGGATTGTTTCACCTGTTCATCTTTTAATCATATATCCTTACTTTAAAGTGTTTCTATCTTTTACATTTCGCTATTTCAAATAAAACCCATGCTTACACAAATGATTAAACGGACACAATATACGGACGCAGTATAAAACCAAAGACGAACTTATAGAAAATCATTCCGGGACTTTGAAAGGTTAAATAATTGCTTAATTGACTAGGATTTCTCTCACCGGGGTTACTACTTTAATTACGGGAGTATTAATCGTTGAACAACGCAGGAAAAGCAAAAATCAATGAATACAATATTTACGACTATGAGGATGAATTTTCGTCAAGTTTTTTCTCGTTTAAAATTGAAGAAACGGAAAGTATGATCCAAAATAATATTCACAGACTACCCCGAATTCGTGAATCTAAAGCGAGAGACTATGCCGAATGGTCGAAATCTGCCCCCAGAGCCCCGTGGTCTGGAGATTCTAGAGTTTTTAATACTTCTACTATCTTTAATCAAGCGCCGTTCTCCGATATTGGAATGGAACGATTGCCTTAGTAACCACGACGCCTATCAATAGAAGCAAGCAAATGTTGAAGCCGGGATCTATATCTATCGTAAGGCCCACCTACAGCCGCAATTTTTCACGTGTAGGTCACCTCTATTAAAGCACATAATTAGTGAGTCATGGAAAAAATAGTTATCTCACCAATAATATTTTTATTGCCTAAAGTAGTGATATTTTACAAGAATTTCAAGCATTTAATGCTGTCTAAATATCTGCATATAATCCGTAATTCAGCCCACAATTAATGTCTTATATGGATATTCGATAGTGCCCTAAGAATTAATCACTGCATATACATGTATGTAATCAAATTTATGCATTCGTAACTTAAGTAACGGAATGTATGCACATTGTCGATTACATAAGCTGAGTAAGTGAAAATAGCAGGAACCGTAATTGTCAGCACTATGATCATGAACCCGTAAAGCTTTGAATGAAATAAATTTTGCGTTCAAGAAAATGGAACAAATAAGTGGTCAAAATATTTAGGTTTTCATTAATTATGCTTAAATAATAATAAATAAATCATGGTGATAAATTGTAGGTCACAGATATTTAGGCCATGAGAGTAAATGGTGGTTAGCCATTATCATAAAAATTATTTAACCCATAAAATATTAGGGGAAGCATACCAGGACAAGCGAGGAAAAAATGATATAGTTTGCACCTATTGAATAAATATGAATGTGGTTAATGCGTGTCTCGATTTTGGGAATGGAATATGGAATTAAGGGATACTCTGTAGACTTCATAGGTTTCTCTCAATAGAAAAAATCTGAATTTTAAATTTGATTTATCAGAAGGTAATTATGCTCTACCTATTATTCGGTCTCTTTCACCCTCCTGCTGTCTATTTCTCATTGCATTATTGCCTCGCTCCCAAAACAGGCTCCGCATTCCGTGGATTATCGGAGGGGGAGGGCGCGGAAGAGAATTCATCGAATTTTCTCACGCGAACGAGGAAAGGTTTTCAAAGCTCGCAATAAAACACGACGGTGTATTCCCGCGAGGAGCCGATGACGAGGGAGGACGAACGTGAGCTCTCCGAACTTGGCGTTCACCCAATGCACGCCGGCACCTTCCTCCTCCCTCTCTACCACCACCGGAACACCAAAGGCCACGGGGAATTTTTCCTTTATTAGAGAGTCACGCCATTTCAACACTTCTCTAAGAATGCACCGGACAATATCCCTCAAATTATCCGAGGTGTTCCATAACATGCACCTAGCTTTTATAAGTGTAAAACTAATTCAAAACGTTTCTGATAATGATAAAAATAATAATATATTAAACTCATACATGTAACTCCAATTACATGTTTTATGATAACAAAAAAATAAGCAAATAAATAGGAGGGTGTTGCACCACAAATAATGCCATAAAAATACCTTTTGAAATAAAAAATGAATGTCTTTTTCTTTAAAGATTTCAATGAATTTAAAGTACCATTAAAGGTAAAAATGTCGAAATTTCTTCGTATCAAAAATTGTTTAAGCATCTACGCAGTCCATAAACTATGTTTGCGAGAGCATCAGTGACGAACGGAAAATAGTAAAAACGTTTTTATACACGTGATTAGCAAATTTATACCGGCTGAACGTTTCATCGAGGAAAGGGTTAGTCTTCTAAATTTAGTAAAGTGGATATGAGCGCGCTTTATAAACTTAATTTTGCTGTCTACAGTATTCCACGTATTTAAATCGTGTCTGGATGCTGGTTTGACTGGAGTAACTAAGTCTCTAGGAAACCTATAGGAAACCAAAGTTGACTTCTAAGTGCGGGAAAGATTAATTAAATAATAATTTCCACACGATATGTCTCATTCTCCAAGGCCATTCCATGCAAATGCAATACCATATCATATTTATATTCTTAATTAAAGCAGTAGATGCCATTTTGAAGACGAAGGCTGCCTATTCAGTTCCATCAGCTATCTATGGTAAGTGAACGACAACTGTTTTCCTCCGCACGTTACTTCAGGCTTTGATATTCCCATTCAAAAATATTATTCATTTAAGTATGATGAAGCCTCATTCAAATGAGCACGCCCTTCCATTACTTATTTAAAACCCTTAAGCTGATAAAAAAAACAAGTAGAACACCCACAGAGTGACCACCCAGGGTTTTCAGGGTTTTACAATTCACTTTCTTTCGTAGATTCATTCATATTACCACACGAATACGTTTTATTCATTACTAAAGCGAGAGGATTCTGAAGTAGGGTAAGAAAATGGTGTCGGCACTTAATATTTACGAGTGGAATCACCTGAATCTCAGTATGTTTTTAAAAAATAGACTGAATTGGATATATCTCGAGGCATAGCAATTTTGAGTGAAAGGGAGAAACGTAAAATATAAGGGAGAATCCCATTAAACTAGATAAATTTACAAATATGTTTACTGATTACAAAGTTTCCAGAAAGACGAATCACTACGTCTCAAGAGAATGGGTATTGGTTGAGGACAAAAGTCAATCAATCATCCGATTGAAATTTTGGCAATTAATGCACAAGTAGACGGCTGTTCTACAAAAAACACACCATTTATTTGATTTAAATAACTTAAGAAATCACAAAAAATGTTTTCTTTTCCCTGGATTCCTATTTTGTCGGGCACTGTGGTTTTAAATGCGATTAAAGTCAGCGTTTTCAATTTCCACGCAGGATAAGGGGAGCGTGGTTCTAGTTTCCGTTATTGCAAAGTTGTATATAAGAATTCCCATAACCATTTAGCAGTGTAATGCTTTTCCCGATTTATTATTCAGATTTCCAAGTTTCAGTACGGAAGGGAAAAAATACATACATAAATAGTGAGCCGCTGCAAATGGAGAGGCCATCAAAACTACCCCGATCCGTCACTCTCTTTACGACCTTACACCTGATGCGAACCTTCCAACTTGTTCACTTCACCCTTCCATCTACATTTAGCCCACACAACACTCTCTACCTTATTCTTCGCGCCTCCTCTCCGTCTCCATGTAGCAATCAGAACACTCCCGTCCTTATTCTTGCCGTTCCTTCGAATTCCTTATTCTTCGGACTCCCTTCGCTTTAGGAATCTCATTCCACCAACTTTCACTCTCTTTCAACGTTTCCCCTTTATCCTCTCCGTCCTCCTCACAATTCCTACTTCCCTTTGCCTTTAGCAAGGCAGCCCTTATTCCCGAATGTCTTGTAAGCCGTATCAATGCGTATCAGGCGGCGAATCAACATTTATCAGCCCGCCCCCACAATGCTGCAGAGCATGGCCCTTCGCGTGAGAAGGGACATCCACACCCCATTTGTGGACTCACGCCGACACAGCCCGACAACTCTTTCTTCGTCTCTCGATCTTGGGCATTCAATAGAACCATTCGCTCCACGCGCCTGGAACGGGGACTTAGCTTAAACCGCTTAGAGCGTCTCTACAGGCTCCGAATGGCGCTGGAACTGAGCTCATAAATAAAATACATTTTGATTTGATTTTCTCGACAGAGATTTCCTGTCAAATCAAATTCCGGTAAAAGCATGAATTTATATGTTTGTCTGTATATATATATATATATATATATATATATATATATATATATATATATATATATATATGTATGTATATATACACACACACACACATATGTGTGTGTGTGTGTGTATATATATACACAATATATATACACACACATATACATACATACATATATATATATATATATATATATATACACACACACACACACACACACACACATACACACATTCAAGAACGATAAACCACCTCATGGCCAACAAATAATTTTTCACATATATACAGTAATAAGGAAAAGGGATAGGAAAACGGATAAAATACAACCACAGAAGAGATGGGGAAAGCAGGATTGAGCAGATCATAAGTGCAAAACTATTTCCTTGACCGGGACTTTAACCACGGATCTTTCGACTAGCGGGGCCGATGCTCCATACCGCTTGAGCTATCGATGAAACGTAATTTACAATGAGATCTGCGGGTCTTTTATGTTACCAAGTGCCCCGATTCCTTGGCAAGGAGAAGGAGTTAGCGAGCTGTTTCACCAAAAAAAAGAGAAATGGGGAACGAGACAAGGAAAGAACATTAGGGAAAGCAATCATGCTTCTACATAAAGAATAGGAAGAGTACGTTTTGTGGTACGCATAGCCAGAAGAAAGGTACAAGCCACATTGGATAAATAATATTTTTGCACTTGTGATCTGTGAGTTCAAATCCCGGTCTAGGAAATATTTTTACATTCGTGATCTGCTGGATTCCGCCTTCCCCACCTCTCCTGTGTTCGTCCTTTATGTGTTCCTATCCCTTTTCCTTATATCTGTTTCTATATAAATGAGTATTTGTTCACCGTTTGGCGGAATTTCGTGTTTGAATGTATATATATATATATATATATATATATATATATATATATATATATATGGTTATATATAACTTAAGGGAAATATTAACTGAAAATGCAAAGAATTTTTTTTCAAATTATATAAAGTCATACGTTTACATGTATATTTGTACGAGGGTCATCCGGAAAGTAGTACCCGTTCGTGCCGCATGAAGTGCTGACGACGCGAGTAGCCGCTGGACGAGGTCAGATAGCTTCAGTGGCTTGTCTGCCTTCTCTGAGCCAAGTTGCGTGACGCTAGCATTGCCTGTGTTGTTTCTGTGATTGTTTACAATGTTTAAAAAAATTGAGAACGCCGCCAGTTGTGAAGTGAGGGCAGTGATTAAATTCCTCAATGCAAGAAACGTTCGCCCATGTGATATTCATCGCCAATTAAAGGAGGTGTATGGAGACAATGTAATGGACGAGTCGTCTGTTCGGCGGTGGTGTCGCAACTTCAACATGGGGAGGGGGAACACACACGACGATGAGCGTTCGGGGAGACCGTCTGTCATTACAGACCAACTGGTGAGCTCAGTTGACGAATTCGTGAGGAACGATCGGCGCGTCACAATTGATGACATGTTGATGTGAGCATTTTCCCAATGTTTCTCGAACAATTGTTCATGAAATTGTTAAACACCATCTGCATTATGCAAAAATTTGTGCAAGATGGGTCCCTCGCGTATCTCAATGAGCTGGCGGCGAAGGACTATGCAGCAGGAATACAGAAACTTGTCACACGTTATGACAAATGCCTTAATTTGCTTGGAGATTATGTTGAGAAGTAGTTTAAAGTATCCTCTTTCAAATAAAATTTTTTATGTTTGTTAATATTTACTTTTGTGTCTTTATTTCACGAACGGGTACTACTTTCCGGATGACCCTCGTACTATACAGGTACATGTGTCCCCTGTAAATGTGCCCCCACGTTAAACATTGATTTTATTATACAGAATAACATACACGACGGCAAAAGACGACGATAGAAATAGAACATTAATAATTTAAAACAGTATACTTATAGATAAACACACTAACTGCGTATGATTATCTCTCTGTAAGAGATAGAGCCAAGAACTAAAAGCCATCACGCGCTAAATTTTCAACCTATATCATGCCTATGCTTGTCTGTGTGTCTCTGTTGTTAGGCATGCAACACCTGAGGATTTAAATTTTTTTATGATTTTACTTACGTTACCATTCGTTTATTGGCATTATTTCTAAGTTTCGTAAAATTGTTTCTCCAAATTTTTGTTATGCTTCAAGGCTGCTTCTTTGGTTACAGTTTTAATGTGTCCTTTTTCCGGTGTTCCTATAATTGCACTCAGTAATTCCTCTTCCTCATTTCCTTCAATATCCGATTCATCTTCAAAAGTCTATCCTCGGAATGTCTCAAATTTCAACGTTTGGACAAAAGACTATGTGTTTGCTTTAAAAAGTAACCATGGGTATATGTGTAACTCATCAAAATATCTCTTATCCTATGACCACCAAAGTTAGGTTAAAATTAAATCATAGCACTTTTCAATAAACTGACGTGTACTCGATGTTTTAAAAGGGTTAGAGCTTTTAAAAGAAGTTATGACCTTGAAGTCACGCCAATAATCGAGTGCATGCTTCCTGTATATTCCCCCATCCTTTCAACTGAGACAAATCATACCCATTTTCCCATTCAAATCCTGCTTGACTTGATCTCTTTCCTATTGCTCCCTCATATGTTGCTCTTTCCACCGTGCTAAGATGCACATAAAGAAGACGCTTATGAGTTTTACTGCATCTGAAGCTGATGTTTGAGCTAAGAAATCCGGATTTTGTGGAATTATTTAATCTACGGTGCCTTTGTTAAAGTTTTTTAAAGCATTAAATTATGATGGAACACCACAAAGTTTCGAAAGAACTTGTTTTATCTGCACACTGACTCCAATAAATATAAAGGTCTGGTTTATGCATTTAACATGTCAATATATTTATTTATCAAATGCACAGCTATTTCAGCCCTAACACTCCTCTCTAGCCCGCACCGCATTCTCATAAGGGTTCCCTATGCCCTCGAAAGTCGATGAAAATAATGCTTGGAAATCACGTCCCTCCTTGACAAAGTCAAAGAGACAGCGGGAGATTGCCGAGAAAGTAACTTTTAACGAAGTCATGCGCTAATGTGTATTACAATAAAACAAATTCAAAGCATAAAAATCATCCACCTTGAGTCAAGGAAAATGATTTGGACACCCTAAATTTGCTGCATTTTAACCTCCCTTCTTGTTCACCTCCTGCTTTCACTATGGCCAATAAATCTTACTCTCCCTCAATGCTCAATCATCAATTAAAGCCTTATATTTTGCATGTTTCCCAACTACCCTCCTGCCAATCACTAATGCCAGAATATAATACAAATTGTGCTCCTCAGATCAAAATTGATTCCCCCCTCCTACCTTTAACCTAGACCGCCCCGCTGACATATTGGATACAACTGTGGTTAACCTTTCGTCTATTCCGTTGAGCTACAGTCAAACATCTCAACTAAACGTAGATCTATCGCTTGCATTCTCCTGAAATAAAATCATATATTTACTGGTGGCATCAAATTCTGCCGAAACGTAAGATGGGATACTTTTTCGGATTTGCAACCCTCGGATTCGCAGCAGCCTTTTATTCGGCGGCAGTGGGCTCAACGACCCTGGCCAACCTTCTAGCGCAAACCCCTTCAAGATTATCCGGCCACTGTGACGCAGAAGTCTTATTTCTACCACCAGAAATCAATATAATAACATGGTAAAAACATACCAAAGATCAATAAAATAATAAGCGCCCATGGAACCAGAAATATATTGGAAGAGACTTTTTTGTTCTAATTTGTTTTATTAGTTATTACTATTCAACACTAATTATAGTTTATTTATTTTACTTATTTATTATTGTTTATCACTTAAGTTATGTTTTAAAATACGGAGAACACATATAGAATATATTTACGACTGACAACTTGAAAATCATAACTTCCATTCTCAAACGGACAATGCTCATCAATGGGCAACCCCTAATAGTCTTTGGAGTATAATCCAATCTCATCGGAATGATAAATGAGGATATAAGGCGATACAGTCACCGTTCCAAGGATTGAACAAAATTCGAACACTTTTTTCAACTTACGAGATCTCCGGAAATGCTTCTCCAAATCTCATTTAACATAATTCACCGAATTCACTGGTATCTTGCGATTCATAAAGTTTTCGATAAAAAATTACTGATTTAAGTTATGAATAAGACTTGCATTTTAGGAATAGGACCTCTACTATGAGTCACTGCGAATGAAACGATAGCCATATTTTTATCGGAAAAAAGGTGCAATCCGAAGATGTTCATTTAGAAAATATCACGAAAAAATAAATCAATTATTTCTAAATAATAAGTAACGTTTCCTCCAAAACGAACAAGCTTAAAGACAGCTCTCTTTATTCTTGAGTAACTAATATCATTTATATACAACGTCAAGACACAGGCAGAAACACCGATTTGAAAAACATGAAATTGAAACTGAAGCGATTACTTCTTAATTCAATTTATTCCTAATTATTTCTCACTTTCAGAAATTTTTATTCTGAGTTTTTCATACTGGAAAATAAATTTAAAATCGAATTGGTCACCAGAAAGTATTGATATCCGTTTTGCAGATCGGATTTCTTTCTCTTTTATTCGTGTGGACAGGGTAAAAATAAGCCCTAAACACTGGAGTTGATATGGGTCATATTTATAACCCACCCAGGGCATCGAGAAGAAAGTGATTTATTATTTAGAGGGAGATTATACTGATTTGAACCTTATTTATAATTTTCCATGATTTTTATTTTTTATTGGGCTTTCACCTGGTTACAATCGATCCCAGATACATTATTTATTAAACATATTGGTTGAGTTGATTTACGATTGGGATGAAATTTATGGAGGATGGGTGACGTGGGACGCAGCTGTATTTATAATCATCTTCATAATCATAACATGAACTTCTTTAAGGATTGAATTTAAGCAGTCCTAATTCTAAAAATAAAATAATTTAAAATAATAATAATGGCATGAGAATAGGACATGAACTCGGAATCATGAGTAGGTTTAGATTGAAAATCAACTCTGGGTTTTAGAAAAGTGATGGTAAAATATTTGAAAGGTAATTTCAAGCATGTTTTCTCTCCTAGTATCATGACATACTAAACTTCTAAATTACGGAGAAATGACAATGCGAAATCTGAATAGAGCATATTATTTTTTCACAAAGTTAATGATTAATTTTTTCTATAAAAAAACTACATAAAAAGTCGAATTCATTTTATAACATTAGTTTTACCAAATTATATCAAATGAAAGTCCGTTCGGCAATAAAATATATATTCCTTAGACAAGGTATTTATTGACGGTTTTATATTCGAACAACTTTTTATCAAATGACCTTTACAAAGCTACTTCATACTTCCACATAATCGCAGCTCACTTCTTCCGTAACTCGGCACCAGCTTCTTTAACCCCTATACATAGATGTTCACCACATGGAAATTGAATCAGTTGACAAAGGTGGTCTTGGATTCTTCGCTGCCTTCAAACCGTTGTCCACCAAGTAGTAGTAGTTTTTAGGGGAGGCGACCGACAGCTAAGGTCATTTGCGCCATAGGGGATGGACAGGAAAGGATGAAGCCCGGGGAAGGAAGGGAAACCCGGCGTCGGCATTAGCCTACTCTTTACGAAAGGCGCCAAGGGGTCCGCAGTTTAACGTCCCATCCGACGGACGGCGTACTCACTCAAAGTGCCCTCCATAAAGCACCTCAAGTAGGGATCGAGATACCTCTGAAAAATATTCAACACCGCCGGGATTTGAACCCGCGCCCTCAGGGTGGGAAGCCAGTACGTTAGCCCCCGTACCATCTCGATCCCCGTTGTCCACCAAGCTATGTCAAGAGCAGGAAGAGGAAATAGTGGCCAGGTACAATCTCTATCTTTTCAATTGTTGTCCAACAACACTCGTCCGCTCAAAATTCTTTGCTTTTTGTGTTGCTCGCAAATCACTTTCGGTGCCTGCCTTGCACACCATTTTTGATATCCGAGATTTTTCGCAGACATTTCCGTCCAACAAAAGGAACTTAGCAGCTAAAGCACTGTTCATCGGATCGAAGTTCTTTGTCCACTTGTTGAACGAATTTTTCGGTCTAGATAAACTGGGCTTGCCACTTCGCTTTTCATCATGTACATTTGTGCGGCCATTTCTGAGGTCTTGTAGCATTTTCTATCCTTCCCTTCACTCATGTACATAAACAAAGGTACTACTCCCAAAGATTTCGGGTAGTCGATGACACTTTTTCATACAAAAATCGGTTCACAACACGCACTTCGCAATTGGCTGGAGGAACGATCTTGGCGGAATCTATTTTCATAATATGCACAACGAAATAAGAAACGATTTCTGCCTAAAAGCAATAATTTTAGTGACTTCAGAAATAATTAATAGATGGCACTGCATCTATAAAACTTCTTTCTGACCCATCAATAGTTAAATCTAAGAAAATGGCTCTCATTTGCGAATATATGTAACGTGATTTCCTTCTTTCATGCCCGTCTTTATTCTTCAGTGCTACTCTAGGGGTGGTGCGGTGGCTAACGCACAGGCTTCCCTCCGAGAGGGTCCGGGTTCGAATCTTGGAGACAACAAATATTTTTCAGAGGTATTCCGATCCCTACTTAAGGTCCTTTGTGGAGAGCACTTTCAGTGAGTACGACGTCCATCGGATGGGCCGTTATACTGCGGACCCCTTAGCGCCTTTCGTTAAGAGTAGGCTAATGCCGACACCAGGTTTCTCGCTACCCTTTCCTTTCCCATCCATCTCTTACGGCATGAATAATCTTAGCTGACGGTCGCCTCCCATAAAAACTAATACTACTAATTTATTCGATTTGAACCAGGGAAACATTTAAAATTATATTTCAAATAATTGCTCGAGTCTACTCATATTGCTATGTAATATCATCAAATCTGCCCACTCTAATCTGCCAAATATCTTTTCTCCAAATCCAAGGAGTAATAAATGCCTACGCTAAACCAACATTAAAAAAGAAAGCATTAAGCGTTGATTTTTATTCAATATGCTAATTAGCGCTGCATGTTCTCCGTGCCATTGTATGCTTCCCTCCCATTCCTAAGGAGAACTTATCATTACAATAATCATTTTCCCTTGAAAGATACCATTAATTTTTACTATTAATTTGGTTTTCTGCGCACGGTATTCTACTCCTCGTTTCATGGCCCTCACATTCTTTGCAGCCACACGAAAAAAAGATAAATTCATGGCACATTTTTGGCAAATATCTTCCTCATTAGGCAATAATTAGGCCCAAAAAATATGTATTATCTATTTTCCATACAATCTTTGAGCATTAATTCCACTATACATTTTATATCCACTGACTTTTTCACTCCTATTTTCCGTGGTGCTATTTCAATATCGCAGCCTAGGATTACGGAAACCGTGATTTTCTCATCCAGCTTCCTTTCCAATTCAATATAAAAGCTAAATGCTGTAATTCATTTACATTCAAGTTTTTCCATGCATTTTTTCTATGTTCCCTGACTTCATTTCGGCTACATTAATAAATTTTGAAAGACAGGGTCTTATCTACGAAAGCTGTGATGGATTTTCAACATGTCTCTCTCCTGAAACGCCATTCTATTTCGCGTACAGCGCTCCAAGATGCTTTAAATGTATCCAAAATTTTGCCCCATTCTTTTCACAAAATATCATTTGTTTTAGTAGCTACTTTTCTGAATTAATTTTTCAATTTTGTGTATATTCAGGTCCTCATATCTTTAATCACATCCATTTGCTCTTTTCTGCTTTTAATCTTCGTAATAACCTCACTTGTGACTCGTAGCTTCGTAAATTTTCTCGTACCAAAGCAAAATATTCTCCCTCTGTCACTCTTTTCATGTCTTATTCAAAATATTTCCGCACCCGTCTACTGCCTTTCATCCCCTAAACTAATTTATTGTTAATTTTTTTCGCAAAGCACTGTGGAAGACTTGCCTCCCACTCAGGCAAGGACACCACTCCCGTAATTGGTGTGAGGGCCATTATTGCGAGGTATCAACTATAAGGAACTAAAGAATGTTTCATGAATCATAGAATCAACTCGAAGACTGGCTTTTATAGTTGAGGGTAGAGCTCACTTCGAGCTTGCCTATGACGCATGCGAGAGTCACACGCATTCAGGGTAGGTGGGCAGTTCCTTTCAATGTGCCACGTGTAGGTCCTCACTTTCAGTTCTGGCTTCCATAAAATTGTCCCGCTTGATTAATTTCATGGGGATACTCCAATACATAACTGTAATGTTAATCTGGTACAATACCGAAGCAGTTTACTTAATAACGTGTTAACTTACCAAATAATGCAAAATTGAAGGGTAAAATTGAGCTTTTTTCGTAATTTCACAAAAATTAATATTAATTTTCACACAAATGTCCAAAATCTAAATGAATACTTAACCAAAAATGCAATTTACACTCCATGGTGATAAATGTTGGCTGTAATTTATCTAGGCAATATGCCGTAAACAAATATTGTCTTTGTGAAAACTGACGCACCTCTGTTTAAAAGTGAGATAGACGGAAATGCTCATGCTGAGTAAAAAATCGAACTTTTAGTTTGGCATACCTACTTAACAGTACAGAATATTTAGAGAACGGAAAACCTATTTTAATTGAACATTAAATCGTGGGAAAAGTAAAATTTTACCAGAAACTTTCGTCTTCAATCACTGTCAAATCAACTCTCGTGATAAGTGATGTGAAGTAAAATCAACAAAAAATGAAAAAAGAAACATCACCAGACTCTCCTTTTCGGTGAAAATTGAGGAAATTTCGATCTTGCCGTTTGAAGTTCATTTCTAGGACATAAATTTAGAAAATTTACATTCCAGTCTCAAAAGCTATTCCCAGATATTTTCTCGCGTGCCCTTGCGCACTTAATCGCCGTCTCCAAGTCGGAACCCGAAGTATGTTCCATTCTATGTTTTACCAGCTTGGGGTGGGCACATTGTCGACCAGAATACTCTATGTGGTGAAGTTACTAATAACTCCATATACCAGATACTAATAGTCAGTGAGGGCATGATTGATATTATGAACTGCAAATGCGGAACTTACTAAATAATCAGATAAACTACAAGAGTCCCATAAACATTTTAGTTATTTCATTTTAACTTCAATTCAAGGCCTCTTAAAGGGTAAGGGTACTCTACTTGGTCTGGAGTTTCTGCGTTGAATTTTCCATACCATGTCGTCACCTATAAGTGTTGTTTTCCTTTCCATTTAAACATAGGTTTGAATTGAGTATTCGATGATTAATATTTGGCACACACATTTCACTTTTTAAAACATACATCCGTTACTTTTTTGGTGAGTTGGGAAAAAAATATTTCTACATGTAGATCCATTAACCATTATAAACGTCGTGTGAATGACAACGATTATCATTCACATCTCCATTATGAAATATAAATATAAGTCCAAAGTACATTATTTTCCATTTTGGATGGTTGCACCCCAATTTCAGGTATGTATAATGATATATCTATATTGAGCTCATAAGAATGTTTTCTTTGATTATGACAGCCTTTTTATTACTATTAAAGTTCCCAAAACATCTCATATCGTTCGAAAGGAACGTGATAGCTACTACTTGACAAAGATTTAGACAGCTGTTTCATGTCGGAAGACAGATCTCTGAGTAGGCCTTAGATGATTGGAAAAACGAGGTAGTGTTTGCAAACCAATCAGGTGTAGAACGACTCTGTGGGGTTGCTTGGACGTGGTGTTAATGGCCACCGTCCGATTGATGATCGAGCGCAATTGGTGCTCAGAACAACAAGCAAAGGAATATCGCAATGGATTAGGCAGAACAACTTGTCAACAGAACACGGCCACTCGAGTAATTTGAGGGAGTTGTTTTCAACACGATACGAATTAAATGCTAATATTTATTGCACATTCTTGAAAATCTCTCGTACATATCTCGCACGCATATGAGGTTTGGTTGAATATGAAGTTGAATTAAATGAATAATTAATCCAAGATTTGACCTTTCCATATACAGAAAAAGTATTACTCCGACCAAATTATCCACTCTACATCCAAGCATCACCATTCATTAAAACTTGTAGCCTTTCATTCCATGTCACACAGGGCATGCAATATTCCCATGTCACCACACAACAAGCAAGAGGACTTCCGTATTATTAAAAAAATTGCAGTGAACGACGGTTACAGGGAGATAATGACGGACAACATGTACAACAGAAAACAAACACAGATAGCCCAGAAATCCATAACCCACACTTTTAAACTTGACGAGCACCGATGGCGAAGAATTCCATTTCTAGGCCACATTTCACTCAGGATACAACAAATACTCTTCAAAAACAAGATCAACACAGTATTTTACCACACACATACTTTAAAAAACATATTAGGTTCACCCAAAGACAAAACTAACATGATGCAACAAAACGGGGTTTATAAACTCAATTGTGCGGACTGCAACGCCATCTATATTGGACGGACAGGGATGACATTCGATATTAGGATCTAAGAAACCGTTCATGCTTTACAAAGAAAGGCAGCAGATCCCAATTCGCCAAACACCTCTTGGATCACACCAGCAACTTCACAGGAGAAATTCCTCGAATTCGCAGGTTGAATGCTTTGGAGGAGTTGGAAATTAGGCAATCCCTTCAGTCGAACAGGTTCGAGGTGGTCAATGAAACATTATACCTCTCCCATACCCCCCTCCTAAAATTCTTAAAATACTTCAATATATCTTTCCGCACCAACCCTACCCCCACCAAGGCAGTGATGATCATCGACCGTCCCTTAATAAAGGTCAAACCATTGTAGACAAACACCCCCACCCCTAATTAAATGTAGAGCACAATGTGTTCGTGTTTTTTCACGTCACTATTTCTAAGAATGGTGGAGTGTTACATTGTGTTTTTCATTTAATGATCACTTAATTAATTTTAACTTTCACAAATTTGAGCTAGTGACCTTTCAATACATAGCCTCCCCCTCCCCTAGACCACTAATAGGCTGCTGCACCAAAACTCAACTTACCCCCTGTCCTTTACTCCCCCTACCTTACCCTCTCTCCCTTACTCCACCTACCTTACCCCTTTTCCTCTCCCTTACTCCCCTCTTGGAGCCAGACTAAGGTGAAAACGTTGATGTGCGTTACCTGATGATGATGCGCAGCATTGAAACCATGGTCGTGAAATATTAAAATGTTTTTGGTAGAAATGTTAAGTTTCTTTTTGCCCCCATAATGAAGGAATTCCACAAAGTTAAACCTGAAACTGTTATGTTCATAAAAGTTGTACAATGACCCAAGAATTTTTCATACTTGTTTATTTTTATCGTTTGAATCCACCTCAAACTCGTATGAAATGCTGAATTCAAGGCAATATTAAAGTTTAAATTATTTGACCAAATAAATTCACATGCATAGCATAAGCAACTGAAATATTGAACGTGATTTCGATAAACCTTCGCTTTTCATCAAGTTTCCCTCAAAGAGTACAGCCACGATCAAAACAAAAGGGTAAGGCATTAAAGCACGGTTTATGCTATATCTTGACTATTCGGCTGACAATAATTTTTCACATAAGGAATGATAAAAATAATAATATGGTTCTCTTTGAACAAACACCTACTTTCATAATTCAGATAAAGTATTTTAGCGTTTTTGAAAGTTGTCGGGCTGTTAAAAAAATGACATGCGGAGGGCGGGTGTTTACAAAAAGGGAGAGTGGGCGGAGGACTGCGCGGGGCTGATACAAAAATGTGCTTAGTGGTGGAATCGGGCGAGATGAGCCGATATCCTTGATTTCCTATACGCCCTGACCTGACCCCTTGTGATTGGTAAGGAAAAGAGGTTTACGCGGTGGGCAACGTTTTTAGCTCCACCTTTCCCATAAACGCGTCGTAAAAAGAGAGATAGGAACACCGGCTGTTGTTGTTTAAAGGGATTTACAACGCTTTGGCATGATGCACCGAGGTTTTTACGACGGCTTTGATCTTCCGCGCGAGTCATAAGGCGAGCGCAATGAAAGTTTTGTTATTTCAGCTACTTAATCCAAAGTATGTGCATGGAAAAACAAAAGTTTTCCTAGAATATCTATTTAAAATTGCACAAGATCCAGTTATACGATGATTATTTCAAATAAAACAGAATTAGATGCGCGCACACTACGCCGGTTTGAATTGATTGATTTGATTGGCTGATTCTGAATTTTTTCAAAATCTTTCTTTAAACTTTCTCGAGAGTTATAAAAAGAGGAAAGCATTGTAATAGTCATGGAAACCATTTTTCCTTTCTCTGTCTGGGCCAATAACATTTCTCCACCACATAATCTTTCAAATCCAAGCGATTAAGTAGACCAGTCAATAATTTATGTAGGACCCCGTTTGGGAAAATAAATAAAATATCAGGCGTAGGTATAATAATATTTCGTATTTAATGGCACCTCTACGATGAAAAGGGAATAAAATTCGGGGATCGATAATTCGCAACTTCTTATTCCTCCTTCCTGCGTTGCAGGGTTGTATAGAACTTTATTGGCTTCTTTAAAATTATGAGCCAACTCGTTTCCAAACCACTGTGTATCATGCGGAACAAAATTATAGATGGCAGTTATATTCATCGAAATGTTTTTCTTTTCTTACGATCAATATTTTGAGCTTTCAATCCAGAACTCCTGTGGTGCTTGATACCATATGAGCATATTTTTGCGATTATGTACAATGGAGACTGCTTTTTTTCTGGAAAAAGTTTTAGATTTAAGTTCTTACGGGGCTAAATAAGGTGATGTCATCGATAATTTATAGCTAATTTATATAGCACTGTACATATGATGATGCATTGGTTTGGCCCAACTCCAGAAAGTGTAACTCTCGAATTATAAACTCTTGAAGGAAACGAACTTTGTCGAGGCAAAATTGAACAGACTAAAGAGCAACCTTTTAGCTCTATCTTTTGAAGTTTTTTAACACCAATCAGACTAGAACAAGAAGCAGCTTATTTTCTATGTCAACGTTGCTCATTAAAATTTTCCACCCATATTATTTTTTTATTTAATGACCTTTATTGAACTTAATATCCTAAATAGTCTTTCGGAAAGTGTGGAAGCAGTAGATAACATACCTAATAATATAGGAAACTATTAAATACAATATATTTGGAGTTCAATTAGAATATCAAATTTTTAGCTCCAAATATGTCTCCTCTGCAGTCATCATTCAATAGCAATGGATATTATCATCGAAGAAATACAATTACATACAATTACATTCACTCGACTAAAAATTGAGAAAATAACAGAATGCTACTTTTAAACACACAACTAACCTTTTCAATAGAAAATCTCCAGTTATATGGCAAAAATATTTTTTCAACTGATCAACACAAAAAAATTAAATATTAAAAACACTTGATTGAGATTCTGTAATCAGCGTATAGCATTAGACGTTACTCTCTTTGATAGCATGGTCTATCATTCGATAAGAGATGTGGTGTTACAGTTGCATCTTTAAATTACATGAAACTTCCTTTAATTAGATTTCATTGTGCTGCTCTTTAAAATCTCCTAAGACCACAATTAAATATTTTCAGTAAATTAAATGCTGATAGAACTTTTATTTCGCTCTAGCAAAATGATTGATTGTGCCCGAAAGAGTCGGTTTTAAAGATCATGCAAACTGGTAAACCATCCGATCGAGGGTTCGAATCAGGCATCGGTCATGACCTTCATTTTAGAGTTGTCACCGTGAGAAATAATAAAACAAAAATTCTATATATTACTACTATTTGAAACTTCGAGGATGGATTGGTAATATATGTCGTACCAACATCAAGTGTGAAGGAAGTATGAGGAAATGAAGAGGGACAATTTTGAGGGACTATTTTTCCGTGTACTCAAGGAAATCATTTGCATTCAGGTATTGAGAACTATATATTTTGGCTATGTGCAGTCACTTCTCAATTATGGTATTCCCTTTTGGGGCTCCTCTATCTTCCTTCCAAAATTATTTAAAATGCAAAAAAAGATTATTCGCATAATAACTAATTCTACGAGGGTCATCCGGAAAGTAGTACCCGTTCGTGCCGCATGAAGTGCTGACGATGCGAGTAGCCGCTGGACGAGGTCAGATAGCTTCAGTGGCTTGTCTGCCTTCTCTGAGCCAAGTTGCGTGACGCTAGCATTGCCTGTGTTGTTTCTGTGATTGTTTACAATGTTTAAAAAAATTGAGAACGCCGCCAGTTGTGAAGTGAGGGCAGTGATTAAATTCCTCAATGCAAGAAACGTTCGCCCATGTGATATTCATCGCCAATTAAAGGAGGTGTATGGAGACAATGTAATGGACGAGTCGTCTGTTCGGCGGTGGTGTCGCAACTTCAACATGGGGAGGGGGAACACACACGACGATGAGCGTTCGGAGAGACCGTCTGTCATTACAGACCAACTGGTGAGCTCAGTTGACGAATTCGTGAGGAACGATCGGCGCGTCACAATTGATGACATCTGTGAGCATTTTCCCAATGTTTCTCGAACAATTGTTCATGAAATTGTTAAACACCATCTGCATTATGCAAAAATTTGTGCAAGATGGGTCCCTCGCAAGCTTACAGATGAGCACAAAACCAAGCGTATGGCTGCAGCACTGACGTTTTTGGGACGTTATTCTGATGAAGGAGACTCTTTCTTGACTCGCATAATTACTGGTGACGAAACATGGGTTTGTTATGCATCACCTGAGAGTAAACGACAGTCAATGGAGTGGCATCATGCTCATTCACCAAACAAACCAAAAAAATTCAAGACAGTTCTGTCCACCAGGAAACTCATGGCAACCATTTTCTGGGATCGACGAGGTGTATTGCTTATTGATTTTATGGCCCGTGGAGACACTATTAATGCCAATGCGTATTGTGAAACATTAAAGAAATTACGGCGGGCAATACAAAATCGGCGGCGAGGTCTATTGTCTACTGGTGTCATTCTCGTTCATGACAATGCCAGGCCTCATGCAGCTGGGATAACACAAAAACTTTTGCAGCAATTCAAATGGGAAACTTTCGACCATCCACCGTATAGCCCGGACTTGGCCCCTTCAGATTTTCATCTCTTTACAAAGCTTAAAGACTTTTTGGCAGGAAAAAGATTTGACAGCGATGAAGAACTTAAAGAAGGAGTGACCCTGTATCTCAATGAGCTGGCGGCGAAGGACTATGCAGCAGGAATACAGAAACTTGTCACACGTTATGACAAATGCCTTAATTTGCTTGGAGATTAAGTTGAGAAGTAGTTTAAAGTATCCTCTTTCAAATAAAATTTTTTATGTTTGTTAATATTTACTTTTGTGTCTTTATTTCACGAACGGGTACTACTTTCCGGATGACCCTCGTAATAATAGAGCTCCCAGTAAACCTATTTTTGAAAAACTAGAAATCTTACCTCTTCCTTGTATATACATTCTTGAAAAAGTGTCTCTTATTAACAAAAATCAAGACATTATTATTTATTTATTATTATTAGGTAATCTACCGGTTAAGGTAGGTTTTCTGATGGACAAAATTACTAATTCAACAATTTATGACCCCCAGCAAAACACAACATCCCACTCTACATCAGGTCCCTCTTCATCTCTCAGTACTTTCTTCCTCCCTTCATCCCGTTCAACATCCCTATCCTGTTCCTTCCCTTTCCTCGTTTGCCTAACATTCTCCCCTCAATTACAGTCTTCAACATCCCACTCCCGGTCAATACTCCCTTCAGCCACTTTTCCTGCCTCCATAGGATTGCTCCCAACAAACCCCTCTCTTCGCCCATCATACCAAGTACTTCCTCATTTGTTTTCTTCTCTGTCCATTTCACCTTCTCCGTTCTTCTCCACACCCACATTTCAAAAACCTCCAGTCTACGTCTATCCTCCTGCTTCAATGACCACGTTTCCACGCCGTACATTGCTACGCTCCAAATTAAACTTTTACGAGTCTTTTCTCCAGCATCAAGTGTGAAGGAAGTATGAGGAAATGAAGAGGGACTATTTGTAATGTAGGATGCCAGGTTTTATCATGAGAGACAAGGAAAAGTATTGCAGTAACGTTGAATAGTTTTGCATCCATCTAAATGTAATCTTAACCAGTTTAATACCAGTAATAATACAAGATCTTTCCCAAAGTTAGTAGGACTTATTTTTTCCCTGATGAACAGACAAATGGGCGGCGGTTATTCTGGCTGGGTCCGAGGGAGGGGAATCTCAGGAAAGGCAGGAGGCTGGTGGTAGTAGGCTCCAAGCCTTTGCGGAGTGCAGATCGTTCGTTTGCGAAACCTATACAACGTGAACTCGTGAGGATCCAAATTTTTAAACAATGCCTTACCAGACTTCTTCCTCTTCCCCCGTCTAAAATCTGTGCAGAAAGGACGTCACCACGTCTCGGTGGAAGCGTTACAACATGCCGTGACGAGGGGGCTCAACAGTATTCCGGACGCCCCCTTCAAGAGGGCGTACGAGGCGTGGAAAACACGCTGGCAGCGGTGTGTGGACACACTACGGTGCTGCTTTGAAGACTTTTGATGGAATATATCAATTCTGCAGTAAATTTTTTGCAATTGACTCTCTTCTAATACTTTTCGGACAGCCTTCATGCATTCATTTCATATTGTACTGACGTCAGCCTGTTTAACATCAATAATACATCCTGATCGTGAATTATTATTGTTAATTTGGGCTGCACGTTGTGAAATGATTTATTTTCATCATATATATTTGAATAGGATAAGGTATTATCCGTTTTAATCTAAGCTTTCTCGTTGGGTTATCAGCCTGAACGAAATCCTGTCAACGACCGTGTCAAAAATCTTCCTCCGCAAGCAAGAACAATTTCGGGCCCGCTCCGGTGGAGAGCCATGACAACACCCCCCTCCCCCCAACCTCTTGCTTCATTACACATCCACAGAGACCCACGCGCACCCACGCTGATACACCCACACGCATAGCCGTTCCGACGAAAACCGCTCCTGAACATCGCTCCGCGATGTTGCTACGTTTCTCCCCTTCCCCCACGATGACGCCTCTGTTCCCCTCCACACGCATTCGTTTCCACGACTACAGATCGCCATCTGCTCCCTAGAAATGCGGGTGCCTTGACGAGAGAAGCCAGTAACCAACAACATCCTAACGCTTGTCTTTCGCTCCTGCCATTCACCGCGTCACCAACCCTTTCTCATTACATCATTTCCTCTTATCTCTCTCTCCCTCTTTTCGTCTCCCTCTCTCCTTTTCTACCGACAGATTTGGCGCGAATCTGTGGAACCAGAGAGGTCATGATAATGCGGTTGAATATGCACAGTTTTCCATTTCTTCATATATATATATATATATATATATATATATATATATATATATATATATATATTTGTTAAAAAATATAATTTTATATTTGTTTTTATGAACAGGTTACGGATGTTGGACGTGATGAAGGGAGGAAGAAGGTACTCAGAGATGAAGAGGGACCCGATGTAGAGTAGGATGCTGGATTTTATGTTTTGCTATGGGTCACAAATTATTTTATTTATTAGTTGTGTCCATCCAAAAACCTACCTTAACCGGTAGATTACCTAATAATAATAATAATAATATATATATATATATACACAAACTATCCGAAATGATGCGTGTCCTTTTGCGTGTTCTCTATTTATACGTATTGATGTGTCCTATTGTCCCGCCCAAGCGTTATACTTCTCTCATGAGTGCTTCTATATCATCGATAAGTATGTGTGATGTCTGTTTGTATGTGCCTTTTTGTGTGTGTGTGTTTATATAAGTCATCAGTATTTCAATCCTGGGATTGATTTGCTGTAGCCTTCCATTCTACTCTATTCAATGCCAAATCCCTAAATCCCTGAAACAGGGAAAGGAAAGGGTCTCTGGGGTCGACGCAATTTCAGATAGGTTGCTTCCGAAGAACATCTACCAGCTTTTTTCGATAGTTTTTTCATTCCAAAAATCAAATGAAACCATCAACTGACCATTTACAATTGGAATTTGAAACTCATGAGTTATATTATCATTCGAAAAGATTCGAATAACTATTTTGAGTTTGAAATTGCATATTGGTCTTTGACACAATATCGTGAAGTATAAATCATGGTAAAATTATATAAAAGAAGAGATCATTCTTATCTCATTGAAAATTACATTCTATTTAAAAAATAATCACTTGAACCACGTAAGTGATAAATACGTCTTATGCATGGGGTCATTAGATGACGAACATGATACATCCTCCAAATTATTCATCAAGAATCCTTCATTTTTTTTAAATAATTTAAACTCAAATCTGAGTCATCATTAGGATACGAGTATAATATCAGATATAAAGACTCAAAGAACGACTTGCTATGAAAAACCTTTGCCATTACTTTGCGTATTTTGGCGGTCGGATTTCATAGTCTCTGCCGATCCCGGTGGCAGCGCGGTAACGTCCTCGTCCGCAAGGGTCGTGGGATCGATTACCACCTAGATGGGTTTTCCTACACCTAGGACTTGGGTGTTTGTAAATATGATAATTATTATCATTATTGTTATTAGTCCGATGTAAAGGTCAAAATGTACTGTTTTCGGACTAATGCTAAATAAATAAAAGTTGGCTGAATTATAGACTTAAACAACGACGATAATGAAAGACGGAATAAACAATTTGCTTGCTGAGTAGTGACTCTCTCTCTCTCTCTATTTCTACCGCTTCATACTTTTACAGTTTTCTATTCTATTAGTAGAGTGACGGAAATTCTGGTTTATTGCGACCGGAGGATCTATTTTCGGTTTTAATTCCGCTCAAATTGAATTAATTACTTGACTTTCCCTCACCAAGGCGCATATCAAGGGAATTTCCTTTCATTCTTATATCATTTCCCATTCTCATCCTTTCGTCCCATTACCTCTCTCCCAAAATCATCTTTCCCTTCCGCAAAAACCATCACATTTCCTTTGAGCCACCTGTTTCACCCTCCCAGGAACATCGCTTCATATTATTAGGGAGGGAGAAATTTGAATGTCGCGGATCGTCACGCGTTCAGCCATGTAAAGGCCAGGATTCCTTCTTAATCGCTTAATAGGCAGCATAAAACTAGGCTGTGCTTTCTCTGACTTAAGGTATCATTTAACAACGGCGATATCAGTGGCAAATTCAAGTCATTGGTGAAATTACAACACTTGATTTTTGATGTTATGAGGGAGATTTTTGGCAGACCATTTGAAATTTCAAGAATACTGACTTTAGGAAATATCACATTAAATCAACCCCTCTTGTTTTTTCCCCCATTCTGTTACTCTAAGAAAATATCGAATTATAACTAGCGGACGGAAGGTAGTACTTTGCTAAGGAGTATTCCACGGGGTGGGGACGGGAAAAAGGGCCAAGGGGAGCATTAATCATTAGATTGAAAAAGTACTTGACTGAGACTAAAATGTAGTTCACATTTCGCATTTTTTTCGTTCGTGATCAACAGCCCTAGAAAATGGAGAAAAATTATGAAGTTAAAAATAAATTGAATACTTCACACCAAATCAAATTTATCAGTAAGAGCGCAAAATAAAAGTGCTATTAAAGATTTAAAAATATAAGTAATCATCCCTATTGGTTCTCAGATTTCCGTGGCGTTGAGCAGTAGAATTTCTCCCAGTTTTTCGGGTATTCGCCGTGGCGTTGACATTGGTGACATCAGTTCCGCGGGTGTTCCAACCTGCGTCCTCAGGTCGAAGGTTTCGGGTTGACGTTTTGGCCGTCTTTTCACAAGATATACCGCTAACTTGCTGCGTTCCGATTGGCCCTTTCTTAATATGATTCTCTTTCAAGCCCTATGAAGAAGATAATCGTCTTCTCTATTCTCATTTTCGGTCGGTTTTGTGACTGAAAGAATACGGGAGACCAACTAAAGAAAAAAGTTTCAACTTTCCATCATCGAGGAACACATCTGGAGTGAACGCGGCCGCGATGTCCTTTTTGACAAAGCATATACACGTATCATTGAAAAAAAGAGATATACTATCTCAGACCAATACAGAAAGTCATTGAAATCACAAGCATGCACAAAAACATGATTATAGAAGACGGATACTCTGTCCATAGTGCTTGGAAGAGAGTGCTTTAAGATGGAAGCAGCAAGTTCAAAGACAACGAAAACTTTCTGCTATCGCTACATTCTTTGGGCGAGACTAACATTCAATGCCTTAGAAATGAAGACGCAGTTTGAAACCCCATAGAAACTGTTGTTAACAACGTAAACGCACGCTTCCTGGTGGAGACCCGGAAAATGGGGAGAAAGGTGTACCTTTTGACTATAGTTTATAATCAGAGTGAACAAATTTCTGTACTCCGACCAAATAAAACAAAAAATACAATATGCTAATGGTATCAGCGTGGAATTTTTACGATATAGCATGAACTAATCAAATATAAAATCAGATTCAGTAATTCGTATTCATAAAATTTATTCATCATATATAAAAAAACGATGCATTACCCGTTTGCTGAAAAAATTGTAATGCATCGTTGAAGCTCTTTTTATTATGCTCGTAAAATGGAAAAAATGGGCACATGCGGAACTCATTATGATTGACTTTTATTTTCGTTAAATACAGAACCATTTCAACCGCTACGAATGATCTGTTCACTTTATCACTTTCATGAATCTTGAAATATTCAGGGCTGCTCAGCAAAACCGCAAATAGCCAAAATGAATGGCCACCGATAATTTCAGCCCAAAGATTGATTGCGTCAAAATTGAAAAATGAGTGGAAAGACATTCTTAGTACGGTCTCGTAAGGAAAGCTTTGGAGCAAAATGATGCGTAGAATGAAATTAAACGATTTTTAATCAGGAATGAAAAATTAAACAAAACCTATAAATTTCTATTATTGGACGTCGTTCGTTTTTTCTTTCAATATTCAAAATTTCATATAAATATAAATATGTATATATATATATATATATATATATATATATATATATATATATATATATGAAATGTTAATATACATATTAACGTTGTACATAAATGTATATATATATAATACATATGTAGATATAAATATATAGATATATATTTGTTTATATGTTTTCATATATATTTATACCCACACAGAATTCTATTCCCCTTCTTCTCCTGAATGAAATTAAACATTTGATGAAAGGTTAATCAATTATGGAAACCAAAACATTTTAACATTTTTTGAACGAAATATTCGCCTCGGAACCATTACTTTTTGTTCTTTGAACGGTATAAGTTTGGAATAAATTTGGGAATGCTCTCTAAAAAAAGAATTGAAACATTATGGAAATTGAAGAAAATATTAAGTACAAAACATTCACCGTAAATGATCATTACAATTTTGACCAATAAATATTGAGAATAAATATTTATGACCAACTCTTTATCGAACAGCCATCGTAATATTGGCTTTGAGAAGACTGAATATTTTACTACAAAAACTATTAAATGAATTGAATATTTTGTTTTTATTTCCTCCTTTATGCCTCAAATTGTTTGAAATATCGTCCTATGAATGGGAGTGATGGCATTATTTTGCGTTTACATTTTGTAAACTCATCAACATGTCTGATAAAAAGTTCTGTTTACATGCTATTGTAATGAATGGAATTCAATAACTTGTAAATAGAAAAAGTGGTATTTGAAATTTCCCTCGTTGATTTATAATTTAGACTGCCACGCTTAGTAAATCAACTTGGAAAGTACATGCAGTGAACGTGGATTTTCGTCTTTTAGGAAAACTGGAGGTAGTCAGTCAATTGGCGCAGTTATTAGTAGCTGGCATGAAGATCAAAGGGTGCCATTTCTTTCCAATGTGGGTTTTTCATAGCAGGCAGGCTCTCCCCCAACTTCAGGCATTGAGGAAAGCAGTCGAGGAACAATGCGATCCCGTCGAATTCGCATTCTTACCCTTGCTGAGGTCTTTTTCGACTGAGAGTAGAGGGAGCATGCAGAAGAATCCTCCCCTTCGCATATTCGATTACTTCCGGAATTAATGAAATCGTGGATTTTGGTGAATTAAGCAGCCCGTTTTTAATTGGAAATAGATAAATTTAGGAATGGGTTGTACCCTTAAAGTAGATTCTGGTAGTATCTTTGAAGGCAGTTGACTCAACAACGTTTCTCATTCTTTCAACTCAATCTTTCAGTTGTAATTTTCCTTATCCAGATATACTAGTCACGTACCTCTCACTAAAGTCACGGTGCATGTCATAAATTGTCAAATGGATTTCCTCCGACGAGCGAACGAAAGCTATCGTACCAATATGCATGTTATTTCGGAAAGGAAGAGCATTTGTAATCTTACAATCGAATGCACTTGCAATGTCAAAAACGGAATATAAGTCGTGAAGAGAATTAAATCGGTTCAGCATCCCTCTTTTCTTAAATTGCTTAAATATCGGTTCATCGCTCTGCACCAACTTGAGTTCAAAGAAATTTGGAACGTGTTTCGTTCAATCTCAGTAAATCGCTCCTCGAGCCAACTTCATCGGCAACAGCTCCCTGGTTCCGGTTATGTTTAAAAATCCACCTTTTGAAGTAAATTAAAAGACGAAAACTAATGCTTCGAGAATGACTATTTAGTTTAAAGAATAGGATTGAGAAATGGATTTGTTAATAATGAGAAATTAAATTGCCAGGTTTCGTTATATAACGTAAATTATATTTGAATGAAAGAAACTCGAATTGCGGTGTGGAACGAATTTTTACCATGGTTTCAGTTTTGTTTACCTTCCATGTCTTGAACACAAGAGACCACTTTGAAAGAACAAGAAACACATAAAAAAATGTTCTTAATAGGAAAAGGTTTCAAACTCCACAAATGAAAATTCTAATGCAAGCTTCTTCCAAAGAATATTTCCAAAATGCTTTCTTTTTACTCTTCTTTGCGTTCAACTTGATATTTTTCTGGTACTTCTGTTGATACGCCTGTTCCTCATTCCTCTCCAAAGACTCAAAGTGACCTAAAAATAGCAAAACCCTCGTGTTTGCGATATTTTTACGAGCATTGGGACATTGAGTGCCATAGTAACAAACTTTTCGGCTTTATCGCCTTTCACGATGCGCCTATGATTGCCTAGAGACACTTTACAAGGATGATTCCCGTGTCGTTTTGTTACGTCTTGAGCCAGCAAACATACGTATGTAATGCTTCACTCCCAGTTTTAAACCTGTTTTTCAACTACCATGTCACAGCTGTACTTGTCTGAAATACATATGCAACAGTTTTAACATGATGGCTACCATTTAGAATAACAAAGAGTGAAACAAAGAAGCAGTGATATAATGTGGGGAAAGATATTTTATTGATGGCCTTGCTTATGATTTCAAAATTATTTTTGCCCAACTCACAGACAACTAGTGCAAGAATTTTAGATGATTCGACTTGGCTAGATCTCATCATTACAACTAGACCCTAGATCTATTATCCTACAGGTAGTTCAACATCGCAGTCACTTCGTGTATGGATGGCTGATAACGCCTCCGATAACAGCAGCTCTGTGCTATTGACATGTGCCTATTATGAGAAATCCTCAGCACAACTTAAAAAAAGTAAAATGAATAAAATAGTGGGGCATGGAAATCCCTTTACTTTTGCTCTGAAATGATAAGTCGGCCTGAATTATCGTGGAGTAATATACTTCAGTGCTCACCCAAAGCTGACGGTCTCGACTCCCGCACAATCTTGTACCCGTCGTTGGTGCATACAGACACTTTAGTTTTCTGTACGAAAAAGATTTTCCTGCGTGCGATAGTATACACATCAATAGACTTTTTCCAGAATAACAATAATATTGATCATTCAAGATAGAAACAAAGATAAAATTCCCCAGATCTAATGGGAACCTAACAACTATAGGATATAGAAAACTTAGATTCAATCAAACGAATTAAAAAACACTGCGAGAAATGCCACACCAGTACCATTATGCATATTCATCTGCTAACGAGCATCCAAATTCAACAATTTCAAAGAGTAAAAATCATTTCCATAGTTACTTTGAATTTCCAACAGTTTCTTTGAATTTGTCAGAGGTAAAATACCTTAGTGTTCAAAGTTTGGCTTTAACTTCGTGGAATCTTCCGCAATTAGCACGAATACGAATATCTGTGTCATTCCATCTACGGTATACCGTTATAACATCTTGATATTTATTTTATGTGAAAAAACTTATCTCAGAAACTCACACGTAACAAATAATTTGACCTGATGAATGGATAATTTTATAAGACTAACTTTAGGTTGGTAACAATGCAGGGCAAAAAGAGAGAGAACGAGAATTTAATTTCAAGAGCAAGTAATTCCGTCCGTCAGCTGTTATAAGAGTTATTTTCCCATTTAGAGATGGAAAGATTTTCCACACGAATTTTCTAAGAAGCCAAAATATTTTTGGTTAAATAAACTTTAGGACTGACTTAAGAGTTAATTTAGGTTAAACTTTCCTGAAACAATTGTTCCGTTATATGACCTTTAATTTGATTTAGTAAAAATACTTAAAAATATTTAATTGAACTGAGTTCACAATAGCAGATAGCTTCCACGAGCCCAATTAAGGTATACACCAACTAACCCTCTGTTGATGAATCACAAGTTTAGGAATTCATGCTTAATTGCAAGGTTCAATGGCAGCTGAAATCGGTAATTGTACCTCAGTAGTGGTTATTCAATAGCTGAACGCGATAAGCTAATTACCCGAATTTGAACGGACAATGAAATGCGACATCACTCCCAAAAGGGCGCAAAACTTTGAGTCGCCCTGTTTTTGTTTCAGGCACACGTTTTTATTTTCGGAAGGAATGGGTGCATCAGAAAACATTTTCCGAACGAGGAAGAGTAAGAGGCACAATGCCACTGGGAGTTGAGGGGACGACACGAATTCGTTTGCCTGCTTGGCTGTCCGGAAACTCCGGAAACTACATTTGAATGACCGCTGCGTGGAGAGGGAGAGAGAGAGAGAACAAGGGGGGGGTGACAAGAAGAAGGGGTTGGGGAGTGACGGAGCGGGTGTTTGCGATGATTCCTCGAAAGAGAGTGGCTTGGGAGAAGGGCGGCAATGAATCCCTCCGTCGCATGACAAGTTCTGCCGTCCCCTAAAGGAGTGCGCGCACACAATAGACTAGACGTAGAAGAGCAGTGAGGTCTAAATGCGGGTCGCAGAAGGGAAATAAATGGCCCGAGGATAAGGTGAAGAGTGCCCAGAAAGAAGCTCATCCATTTGCATCCGAGCGCGCGGTCAGGAGGCGACGGTCTTTTGAGACGAGTAGTCCGCGCAAAAAGACATCGGATGACGCGATGTGACGTGAGACGCTTGAGCAATGCCATTTCACACGCGTTTTTCCTCCTCTCATAAGCAAGTCGTAGATTGGATGCCACCAACACAGACGCTCCCCTCCGAGTCATACGCTATCGCAGCATTGGGAGGCTGTGGAAAAGCAGTGAGCATTTAGTCATCGGGACATTAGATTAAATGCGAAGGAAACTACTGGGCTGTAGCTAATGACTAATGTCGAAAAGATTCTTTCTTTAAAAGTGCAAAAACTCCCCTCTGAGTCAGCTGAATTTCCATTCAACTACCTGCTGAAATAGGTGCAACACGAATACACGCCGCAGTTGAGAACTGCTTAGGTGAGCGCAGGATGCTTTGAGCAGAAGGAATTTTTGATGGAATGAGAAAAAAGACCGGACTCATCTAATCACGCACAAACCAACAAATGGAGCATGCTGCAACAACTGAGTGGTCACTAGATTTTTTCAGGCTGCCGATTTCTCCGTTCAGCTACGGCCATTAGATTTCGAGCTACGTCCGCCGAACTGAGAACTCGCCCAGTCTGCGTCGGATTAGTAACAAAGTAGATCCGTAATACAAACGCGAAGTGATATTCAATGCATTTCAATTGATTCGTTTGGAATCGCTATTGAGATAGCTCAAGGAAAAATTCAAAGAACACATTTTAAAAGAACAAACATTCTTGGAAGTTTTTACAAATTGAGAGTCCACTCTGGTTCACTAACACCTAGATTTACGTAATCTCTATTTTAAGCTTTCGCGGTAAGAAATAAATCAGCCATGTATTAAGAAAAATGCGCATAAATTAAAAAAATGAATGAAGGCTCTTGACATTGTCCATCTCTTTGATATGCTAAACCGGCGAAATCCGACGAAAGTAACGTCGCTAGGGGTGCTTAATTAAAAAAAAGTTTTCCATTATTTAAACTTAATGAATATGAATCGAATTAATTCAGTTCCTCATATTTCTTGCTAATTTGCACACCTTGATGTGCTTAAAATATTTGAAAATCGTACAAAAATGTTTTTTTTCCACATAACAATCCGGAATTCTATTTCTCAGCACCAAACACTACAAGTACGTCATTTCCCAGTGACTGCATCGTACAATAAAACTAAAGCATGGATATATTAACAGGCGAGATCCAGTGGAAATTCGTGATTACGAGAAAAACAAATTTGCACTCTCTCGCAGATTTGTGGAAATTTGTTTTCTCATAATATTAAAGCACGGAGTCGAGAAAATATTTTAGAGATTATAACCAACAATCAAATATAGTTATCATAAAGGTACTTACCGTCGATTGGAAGCAAAGTATTGGTCATAGAAGTCTTTGGCCAATCGGAGGAGTTCTTCCTTGGGGCGAGGGGTGCAAGCGGGCCGACTCGACAGCCCCACGCTCATGACACTGCCGAGACATGCTTGCGCACTACACGGGGTCGGCTGAAAGGTGGAGAGAAAAAAAAACACTATTGAAAGAGGAACCATTTGCATGCATGTGCATTTTCTGATTTTTACAATATCACCAGTCGCGTGAAAATGAATATCCCAATGCAATAGACCACTTCATGCCTCATACGTGACGACGATTTTTTATCAATATAATCGTAACAGGATTTTCTACAAAATAACAGAAAAATTTTACGCCAACTCTAAGACCAATAAAATATGCTAAAATATTTCACATTCCCTGGCCTCAGAACCTAAATAAAAATACTGTGGAAATTCATGAGTGAATTGTGTGAAAATATTATCAAAATAAATTGTATAGAAGAGATGTAAAGCGATGAAAGGAACAACCAGTAAATAGAAATAAGTTAATCTACTTACCTTAAAATATCAAAACTCGGTTCCACAACAATTAATGCACGTATAAATGGGAAAATAATATTTACGTTAATCCTGCTTCCACCTCTAAATTCCTGGGTAGTTGGTAAAGATATTACAGTACTTGAAAAACGCCAAACAGAGGTAAGGGCAAGGACATACACACAATACTATAACGCAGGCGGCTGAAGCAAATTCACCGCTTTGAGCAGTTTTGGACCTCACGATAAATAGCACGCAATCCGGGTTTCTATTCTTTATATAAGGAGTATGATGATTATTCATTACAGCCGGAGTCGTTTTTAATTCATCGGACAGCCAATTGAAGCATTGATCGATAAATGCCGGAAATGCAATCGGAAATTTATTAACATCAAACCTTGCTTAGAGGTAATTGAAACCAAGCAAACTGAATCTCACATGTCAAAATTCTATTTTATTTCACGTGTGACTTTTTTCAAACCCAGGCATTGGGAGGGAGATAATGCAATAATTGGACGGATGCACGAATGAAATCAGTTATTTTCACCAAAAATGCTTCAGTTAAATTAGAAAACTTTTCGTAAACTTAAACCTGAGGTACTCGAAATGCAATCAATTCATTTTTTGCATTAAGTTTAGGAAAAAAATCCTTAAAAATCAAAATTCTTAAAGGTATTAATTTTAAAAGAGAAATTAGTTGAGCACCACGTGACATTTCCCGTATTCATTCATAAAAGATGAGATTCAAAAGAAGTTGCTGGATCTTAAGGAAAAGGCTACTAAGTGCACTTGATTTTTGGTTCAGTTTTTCCTAAAACCTACCCCTAAATCACGAACAAAATTAAAATTTGTTACTTTCAAGTTTTTCCCAACCACTTTGAAAGTGAATTTTATTTTTTACGCCCAATATTTGCAATTTGAGATCACGATTGTTTATGATAAGAATTAAACAACAAATCATAATACCTAAAATTATCAAAGCACTATTGACGGCCAAAAAACTGCACGAACTATAGTCGTTTGTACGTGATAATTAGGTGACCATGATGTTTTTTTCGTGAATGCGTCATTATAAAAACCATGCACGCTTTATCTTCCGTTAAGAAAAATAAGTAAAACTTTCATCAACAGTTAGGCTTGGTGTTTTCCCTAAGCGTCAGAATAAATATAGGTCTCGTGTAATTAGAAATAAACAATTGAGTACAGTGAGCAACCATTGAATGATATATATATAAATATATATAAATATATATATATAAATATATATATATATATATATATATATATATATATATATATATATATATATATATATATATATATATAGCTAGCGTGTGAAACAAAAAAACAGGTGAAAACGAGAGTGCTACGCGCAAGGCAATGATTGACTTGGGAATGGTAACAACAACAATGCATTCATTGGTAACTTAGCAGCAACGAATTCTGGTCATCGAAGATCGACGAAATTTGCAGTAATTCCACTTTAAAATTCGCAGTATTACACCTGCAGGAAAATTTCTCCCTTTTCATTGAGACAATAGAAATTAAGTAAACAATGGAAAAAATCAGAACATCATCATCCCTTTGAAACAGACCCTGTTCTCTCTGCGAAGTTCAAATCGAACGAGTAGGACGGTTAGATTTGATCGCCATGCTCTGGTACGACACCTCTGACACGATCCCCGGGCCGTTCTTGAGGCAGAGAAACCCTTACGAGAAGACGCTCGATGAAGAAGAGAATGAAGGGAAACAGGGCGTTCTTAAGTTCGCTAACCACGAAGCCTACTTAGACTCCTTGGTTCTGGACGAGGACGTAATACGTCTTGAGAGTTATACGGCTGCAAGGATGGTCGCGGCTCTCGGATGCAGGTTAGTGCAGAGGAACAGCGTCAATACCTTCATGCTGAGCCAACTGATAAGAAATCATATGCTGGCAGATATACGAGATTTATATAAAATGTATCGGTGAAAGTTTTCCCCTGACCTGTGGGCGAAGTGCTGATTTCAGACAGTCGGTTAAGTGTGTGCATGATCGTATATCGTATTGACATTGATAAGATGACAGTGCACACACCATTATCACAGAAAATTTGGCTATGCGAAAGGTCTGTACTAAACTCATCCCTAAGGTCTTGATGGACGACCAAAAGAGCAGAGTCGAATGTCTGCTTGCGTAGACCTCCTGCAATGACATCACCACGATTTCCCCAACCTCCTTACATTCCCGACTTGGCATCAGCAGACTATTTCCTAATTAGAAATGTGAAATACTCCCTCAAAGGACCCCACTATGGCACCATAAGTGGCATCAAAGAAGCTTGCACGCGTAACCTTCCGGAATCCGGCGGCCAGGGAGCCTTCGAGTTGTCGGAAAGCCGCTGGCAAAATTGTGTTGACCCTCAAGGGATGTACTTTGAAGAATTTTGAAGCATTAGAGCAATATCTAAAATATCGATACTTTTAACACAAACTAGGTATATGCGTGTGTCTTGGTCGTTTATTCTAGAAGTTAGCTTTGAGACAGATTAATTACCAGGATAAATACTTGTTCCGTGGTATTATTTTATATTTGATTTATGGTGGTAAAAGATGACCAAAAAGATGGATACTGCATTTCGAGAAAATCTCTTGGAAAACTATATATCAACAGTTCCAACAGGTATTTTTCATGTTTTAAAAGCGTGTTGGACCCCAATTTCCTTATATTCTCGGAGAGAAAGATTCAAATTCTTAAGAGTGAAAGTCGCAAGGGCGGTAATGAAAAAATAATAATCCCAATAGTTGGTTAAATAAAATTAATATTTAGAAACAAAATCTTTGTATTTAATTTTCAATTTGTTATATTCTATATCATTAAATCAGTGACACGATGCCTGTTCTTGGCAGTGAAATACGTATGCACGTGGCCAACTATCAATTCAAAAAATAAAATTCACGATTTTGCCGTGCAATTTATGAATCACGTCGTCATACCGCAAGCAAGAAACGTGAAACAAGTCCACGTGATCATTTCGGATACTTAAGAATTTAATTGTTATCTATGAATATAATTGAACGTAGCCGTTGCCAGGATGTAAACCAATTTAATATTTCGTGGCGTGAGACTAGGAATAAAGACACTAAATGGAAGCGCGATGGATTCCCTACTACATAATACACGAGGTGTGTTCACTAAATAACGGGAATTCGAGTTTTTTGAAATAATAATGTTTATTCGTCTATATCAATGTTATCCCCTTTGAAGTAACCCACATAAGATATTATATATTTATGCCAGTGCTATTTACAATCCTCGTGTAACTATTCTAGAACTTGATCTTTGTCATAGCTTTTAGCTTTCTAAGCGATGCATGTTTAATCTCATATTCGCTAGTAAAACGACGGCTCTTAAAGTTTCTCTTCATTTCTGGGAGCAGAAAAAGGTCACGCGAATATGGAGACTGGGGCATCATTACAGTGCTGTGTTTGGGCGAAATTTCATGAGCAAAGAGTGAACAGGTGAATTATCGGGGTGGCTGAAAAGCCATGTATTGTCCCGCCACAAATATGGGCGTTCTTTTCGTATTGATTCACGCTAATGGCATTGAACATGTTATTATGACTCTTTATTGATCTTTTGACCTTGTGGCAAGAACTCATGATGCACTATGCATTATGCGAAATTACAAACTCCGGTTACTTTTTGAACATATCTCGTACATAGGGACTACTTCTAAGCATCAAAATTAGGCTACTCACCCAAGACAATATTGAAAAAATAAATCAAGAGTCCCAGTATTGCGAGTAACCTTTGTTGAAAGATTTTCCAATACAACACATATCTACATTTATTGCGGCCTATTCTCTCGGGAATGTGCATTTCTCTAACGTGCGCTTCAATGGGTGTGAATTGCGTGAATCAATGGTGAGAGAGCGGTCACGCGCATATACTCCCGGAGCACTCTTTGCTGCGACCTTGGGGAAGGCCACACCATCAAACCCTCCGCGTATGTGCTATTCCATTGTGGTCCTAAATCATAAAGGGCACACTTCACCTTTCTCTCCCCTTCGCGGCTCCACTCTCCCTCACTCTCACCGTTTTCATAAATCGACTCCTTTCTCCTCCAGTTACGTAATATCTCCTATTCCCAAGTAGGGCTTGGATAGGCACACGTAGAGTGGGAGAATGAATCGCATGCACGTAACACATTTCGGACCCGTCGGCCTCGAAGTAGTTACCTATAACTCGACATTCTCACGGATCGGCTTCCATTCATAGACACACGGGGGTGACGCTGACCGAAGCTAAACTGCAGAGACTTCAGGCAAGATTGAGGGAGAAGCTTCGCCCAAAGAGACGGAAATGTGTCATGGCAAGTGAGGGTTTCTTCGAGGAAAACGGGAAGAAGCAGACTCCTTCCATTCACAAGTGGCGAATGCTGGGCACCAAGAAGGCCGAAGGCTCTCGCCTTAGTCTGTCCACCCTGGTTTCGGACTCGTCACTCCAGAGAAAGAAGCAGGACGATGCTCTGATGAGGGAGCTTGCCATTAGGGAGAAGGCCAACAGAATGGGAGTCCTGGCCGTAAGCATTTTCTCCAACATGAGTTCTCCTCAAATATACATTTAACTCCTTCAGATTTCTGTTGTTTCAGGGTTCAGTTCGTGAAAATTCTAGATTCCAAAGAAACTGTGGGAGATGCCGCAACAGTGACTTTTAACGAAGTCATCCGCATAGTTTGCATTTCAATGCAACAATTTCAGAGTGTAAAAGTCATTCAACTTGTTAAGGCAAATGTTTTCTACACTTACTTGATCTTTACATTCGTCAAGGCGAATGATTTTTACACTCTGATATTGCTGCATTGAAAATTCTCAAGATACACTAAAACACTGAGCCTGTATAATTTTACAGTGATGAAAAGTAGTTTTTATGGGAGGCGACCGACAGCTCAGGTCATTTACGCCATAGGGGATGGATAGCAAAGGATGAAGGGTGGAAAGAAACTCGGCGTAGGCATTAGCCTACTCTTAACGAAAGGCGCCAAGGGGTCCGCAGCTTAACGTCCCATCCTACGGACGGCGCACTCAAGGTGCCCTCCACAAAGCACCTCAAGTAGGGAACGGGACAACACTATAAAATATCTGTCGTCGCTGTAATACAAACCCGTGCCTTCTGGCTGGGAAGCCAGTACGTTAGTCACCGCGCCATCCCGATCCCCTACAGTGATTTATTTACAGATGACCAGTTTTATCTCCGAGGCGACATCATCAAGACCAGACGATGTCGTCTCGGCGAAGAAACGTAGTCCATTAAATGAAATACTGTCACAATATACAAACAAATGTTTTTGTCCCTCTCATGATCGTTACAGGCGTAACATGATGGAAATACTTCATAATGCAAGAAGAAACTTTGCTTTTCACGTAGAATTTTGTTATTATGATCTAGATTTCGTTACAGTATCTTCAGGTCTGAAGATGGCCCGCTATAACGGAACCTAAGTCACCATAAAAAAATTCAATGTGGAATAGCAAAGTGATCCTTAATGAGCTATTTTTCGGTTAAACTCAAAGATAAAACTTTTATTCAGCTTTATAAATAGGGTGGATTGCGTCTTCGGGGACTTCATGATCATCAAGTTCTTTAAAGAAATTCCTCTTCCACATTAATATGGAAGATCGGATGGTCAACCATGAAAATACCTTGAATAATAACATGAGATAATATTTAAGGAATAGAATAAATAAGTTGTTTGCTCGTTGTGATGACTACGGCGGTGATTTATGCAACTTATAAACTACATTGAAATGATAATACGGTGATGGGTATCAATTAGGTCAACAATTCGTGACAATGCAACAATTTCAGGGCGTAAAATCATTCGCCTAGACTGGGATTCGAACCTAGATCCCTCATGATCGAGTGCTTTATCCAGTTAAGCTATCGAGTCGTCCTCTTAAACTCAGGAATTTTGGGGGCTTTTGAAGGAACAAGATGTTGTGACGAAATACCGTGCATACAATGTCACAGGTATTCGCAGTCGTGCGCGACGCGCCACAGTCCACGAGGTTAAAGCCAACTTTAAACACTTCTGCTGTTTATACCTTGACAAATTTCCAAAGAAACTGCGAGAGATGCCGCAACAGTAACTTTTAATGGATATTGAGGGATCTGGGTTCGAATCCCGGTCAAGGCGAATGATTTTTACACTCTGAAATCGTTGCATGGTAATGCACATTAGCGGATGACTCCGTTAAAAGTTACTGTTGCGGCATCTCCCGCAGTTTCTTTGGAAATTATTCGTGAGTCTATACTTTTTGGGGTTCATCATAACGTACCTTAAGCCAGAAACTTCATTAATCGTATCTCACAACCCGGAAATGATGGTGACATTCCGTTTAGATTAGATTCCGTTTCCGTTAGGTTTAAATGTCTATCGCAAAAGCAAATCCTCAGAAATAAGTAACCTGACTTCAGAAAGCAGAAATTCAGTCTTAATTTTAAGTTAACGTGCATCTACGCTGAAAACATTTTTCATGAAAAAATAACATTCTATGAGATCCACGTTTGCCATTTTACTGGTAAGGAAACATATGGACAGGATAATACCATTTATAGATTATTTTACCAAAATTACAAAATTTTGACAATCTATTTTGCAACATAGAGTAAATACTATTAGTAATTTACTCAAATTTTACATCAGAGGAAAAAGGTAACCATCAATTATGGATGCTTAATGTAAATCTATTTGCTCATACCGTTATGTCCATTTGTTTACCTAATCATTATTTACAGCACACAAATTGACAAACCCTTCATACCTGAATAAAATAAAAGGAAAATATTTAACGTGACTATTCGTCATGAAATTTAAGTTTTTCTCCAGGAAGCGACGAATAAATCAATTCAATGAACATCCCACGGATAAATTGCGTATTGCAAGTGGTTTCTTAATACATGAATACCAAATTTCAACAGCAAAACTCATATTACGCTTTGATAACGGCTCTGTCTTTACACAGCTGCCTTTTTTTCTATTTAACACCAATTCGGGGATTTGATTCGATCGTTGAAGGTTATTGAGACCTGGTGAGATTCACAATGATTATTCTTTCACCAAAATTTTAACTCGGTCATTCATGGAGGCGTACTTACATTAAAAATTTCAATTCTACGTTTACGTGTAAATGCATGAAAAAGAGGCGATACGTACAGTCATCTTAACTTAATATGATTGAACAAACGCTTAAAGTCAGTGCCTCGGTACCTCTAAAATAACCCTATCATCAGGCCTTACGTAACGATTGAAGTAAACCAGAAAAGGATACAAACATTTTTAAATCCACTCAATATAATGCAACCGGAGAGGCTACAGATGATGAATATTTCAGAGTTGAAAGTTCATTCCATATAAAGATTATTCCAGCACGATCCAATTACTAACAAATATTTTAATGATTACTACAATAAGAAAAACAATAATAATAAAAACCTCAAATCAAGAAATATGAATTTCTATGAAATACCTTCAAATCATAACTAGCTGTAAGGAATTAGGTATTGTTTTCCTATAATTATTAAAAGATATGAGTTATTATTTATATAAAAAGACATTTATCTAAAAATGATCAAAATTGTATTGAAGAATGCCTGTTGCAACAACTATACATACTATGTAATTGAAAAGTTTAATTTTGGTGCATAAACATGTACCTACTGACAAGCAAATTATGGCTGCTCATTCGGATGGTTCTCTCGTAAATGTTTGTCTTTTTGTAAAAATTGTTTATAATTAGTACTTGTCTTTCTTGCATGAGTTTTATTTTGCATTGAAAAATTTAATTTTAAAATGCTGATTGAAACCAATTTATAGTGTATTTAGGAGATGACTGTCATTATTAAGCAGAGAAAGTCGGTAAAGAATAAATGTAGATGAAAGGAGTATTATTCACGGTAAGGATACGATATTTTGTGAGCGAATCCTGGAAAAGTCTTTAATATACTTTATTCATTTTCAAAATAAATTAAATTTTATCCAGCTAATATTTTATTTGATCTGTGAATAGCGAAGAAAGCACCTTAAAATAATTTAAAGAGCAGGGTCAACAAAGCATAACCTTGCACAGTTTTTGTCATAAATATATTGGTCATATTTATCTCTAGAGATAATTGTTGCTGAGATCTTTAGAGTGTACTGTTCGATTTATTTTCTCAAGTGATAGACGGAGATCATAAAATCTTTTCTCAGACTGTAATCTTCATCAGACACTTTAACGCGGCTGGCCATGAGCTATCCGGGTATATCGACTATGGGGATCGCCTCGAGTCCGAGAAATGGGAAGCATATTTTGAAGGATCGAAGAAGCTGATGCCAAACCAAGGAGACTTGGCATTTGTTCACTGGAAACATGGAACGGCTACATGGAAGTCGTCTCGGAATTTTAGGGCAAGTCCTTTAAGTTTAAGCTAACTCCAAAACAGTGTAGAATTATTTAAGCACTAAACGCTCTCTTTTTAAACCTTAGAGTAACGATAAAAACACAGTCTTAAGTCCCCAAACTTCCGAATGGCATTCGACTATATTCACTGTCTAAATAAAACAAACTTAAGAATTTTTAATAATTTAAGGCTTTTAACGTTAAATTCCAGTAGGAAAAGCCCCACCTGTAAGTAATATTTATATAACCATTATTATAAATCAGAAAAAAGAGCAATTTATGGAAATAATCAAGTTTCATGAGGCCCAACAACTGCTACGCAGCAAGCCTCTTACGAGGGTAGGTTACCAAGTTATACTCCGAGATGGGATCACTTTTATTTCTGCAAAACTCGTCTAGTGGTTTTATATTAATGTGGGACTTTGTTACAATGCATACACCCTGCCTTCTCCTCGGGAATTGAAACCGGGAAAAGTTCCTTTTCCAAGAGAACGCTCAAATCCCTCCAAAGACTTCCACAAAGTTCTCAGTTTAATGGAGAAATTACAGTTAAACATCAATTGGGAAGAACTACCAGGGCAAGGGTATGAATTATTTTCAGCAGTGTACCAAGTCTTTTACAGCGCCACACACACGATTTTGGTTAGCATGAATCTTTTCCTAGCGAGCTCCTAACGCTTTCACAAAATTTTACTGATTAATTCCGATGAAGTATGACGCATTAAAGAGCATATTTTAAATAGATTCATAAAATTTGAATCTTGAAGAGTAAAATAATTCTTTTATTCGCTGTTGAGTGTGAACAACTATTTACGCCAGAAGATCAATACATTTTAAGAGAATCTCTCTTTCGAAATTTCATTTGCTTACGCTAGCTGAAATACCTAAAAAAAGAACTCAAATCACCAAAATGTAATATTGTTTTCAGTAAATTGGTACAATATTTTTTATGCAAGAGATTTAACATAATTTTGAATTTGCATTAATGAAAAAAAATTAACATTATTATCCCCAAATTTCATGGTCAGAAGTACGCGACCTTTATTTTTCCGCCTTAAGAATTCCATTTCGTCGAGTTTCGGTTAAATCTGATACTAATATCAAGAGTTTAATTTCTTTAGCCACTGAACGACAAATACCATTTACCAAAGTTTTCCATACCCTTGTTCCCTTTCGCGGAATTCCCTGCTAAGAACTCCAGCAATAATAGTATCAGATGCCACAAAATGCATTTATTCTAAAATACATTCAATGAGGAGTGTGGTAGGAACTAGGAAGTGCTGGGCATAGTAAGGGAGGATAGAGGATTGCTGCGAGGAATCAAAAGGGGACCGGGAAAATGAATTCAGAGCGTTTTGAATGGGAAGGGGATGTTGAAAACTGTGATAGAGGGGAAAACGTTATGCAAATGAGAAAGGGACAGGAATAAGATAGGTATGTTGGACAAAATGAATGGGGGAAGGTGGAATCCGGAATGGAAGGGGGATTTACAGTAGTGTTGGATGACAGGTGCGTTATTTATTAGGAGAGGCAAGTAAGTGGCAAATTTTTATTGTACAATTGTATAGGCTGTGTCCATCCAAAATGTACTTAACCAGTAAAATACCAAATGTGGATAATACCTGAAATAATAATACTCATTGCGGTATATAGTTAATTACTCAACGTTTTGTCTCCTCCCTCATTTCAGTGTCCAAAAGCATAAAATTTATCAAAGTTCTTTATTTCAGAGAGTCACATTTTTTCACTGAATGCTGATGTTATATTTATTCTTTGCCACTGACTACACTAAAAAATCGTGACTAAAAAGCTGGCAAAAGAATATCGTATTTAATTGTCAATTGTGTTCTTGAAAAACTAGTTCATATCGTCGATCAAGTTACATTAAATTCATTCAACTGGAAATGTAAGTTGACCCTAATTTCCAGTGGGCTAAACAAAGAAGACAGTTTTTGGGCAACAGAAACCTAGTCAAGGAGCAATTTAAGGATTTAAGGATTGATTTAAGCACCGAAATCTGTTTCCCTCCCGAATCTGGAGGGCGCGGTATCTCCAATGGACTATCGGCTTCGCTTCACTGACGCCCCCGCGGGACCGCTTGGGAAAATCCGCCGGGTGTGCTGGCGGTTGAGTGGGAGTCGATCAGGGGCGAATGCGCCAAGGCCGACGGCAAGGACCTCTCTCACTCTCTCCTTCGGCGGAACGTCGCGCGAGACACGAAACAAGCGGCGATTTGAAGGGGTTGAGAAGGGAAGGGGGCCTCTGTTTCCCCCCCCCCCCTCTCTCTCTTTCAAGGGAAAGGAGGGGAGGGGAGCTTTCGTCAGCAGGAAGCATCATGCGGATAGTGGGAGGGATACAGGCGCGGGGAAAGTTAATGGATTACGACGCGTTATTATCCATCCCTCCTCCTGCCGCCCTCATTCCCGGCGATTGAGATAATCTAGGCATACAAGCGTTTTGCGACTTTAACGTCACGTTGACGTCACGCACAAGTCACTGCGTTCTGCGGAGAAGTGCATTAAACGTCATGATCGCTCTCTCCGAGATCAATCTCCACGGGAAGGAGGTGCAACTGGAAAGCTTTAACGGCAATTCCAGAAGGAAGGCTGAAGTGGGCGCTGAGTGGACTCTGTGCGTGAAATCAATACCTCCCAATGACATTGAGAATCCTCCGGTTTTTACTCCAAACCGGACAAGATGAGAGCACGCACTCAAAATGATAACAAATCAAACATTGAGTGGTATTGGTTTACGTAGCGGGTCTGTTTCATCGCTACTCATATTTATAAGACATACATTTAATGTGATTATTGTTACAAAAAGTATTTGTAACACTAAAGCTCAAATAGAATTTTTGATTCTGTTATTCTGCTTTCGTTTAGGGATGAATTGAGTCAAATAACGACAATACCATCTTCGTCATTAATAACAACTGCAAAACTCAATTTTAGCCTTCCATGAATTTAGGTAATCATGACAGTTTTTCACGTTATTATCAACAATTGTTATACTTTTTCTCTTTCACTTACCGTTCGATCAGGATTCGTCGTCTCTTATGCTCTTAAATTTAGGAGTATTATGGAATTAAAAAGTTCAAGCTCTTTAAACTTATCACCTAGTTTCACCTAAAACTAGAATATTTGTTGCAGGAATATCAATTGTTATTTTGACCAATTCATATATCCTTTGAACTCTGTCTTACGAGTCATCTAGCAAGATGTTGTTGCATGAAAATGGGAAGAAAGAAAAAGTGTTTCAAAACCTAGAGGTCGGCAAGTCAAACCTGCATTTTGTTAAATACCGTTTATACCTTTCCCCTGCAATACCTAGCAAACAACGATAATAGTTTTCTCCAGGAAGTTTCTTTCTTGGAAAAACAATTTTCTGAGCAGTGAAACGTTAGTGCACTCTTGCAAAACCGTCGCATTATTGCGGAATAAACTCCTAATAATCCATTTTTTAAACAGCAGAGAATAAAGTTCAAACTTTCAATTTTAAGCATCTGTTTTTAAAGTACGCAATATTTTATATTTAACTTCAAAATACTCATAAATAAATAAAATCCATCCCCCGACGAAACTTAATGCTTAAGAGTATATTTAAGAGTTGCAGATGCCTATTCACCTCCATTTACATAAAAGCAAACCATGCAATTTTATTCAAGAGGAAAACATCTGAAATTGAGCCACAGTGCACCCCGGTCCTAAAGTTATGTTCTAAGAGCATTAACGGTCATAAACTATACAGAGAATGTACTAAATGTACTATTAGCAACCATGAAACTCTGAACCTACACTTATAGGTTACCTGCAGTCTACACTAATATACGTATAGGGAAAAGGTATTTCTTCACAAGAATGCATATTTGCTCATGAAAAATGGCTTATCAATGACAAAATCTGCATTGCCAATTAAATTATTTTAAGGGATGGCAGACCACGACCAGGAATCCCGTACTATCTTGATGGCTTCCTATATTATCTCGATTTCATCATAGCTCCTTACTTAATAGTATGTTCTTCGCTCTTTCTCAGGCATAAACCGAGGAATTCTTAAAAGGAGGTCTTAAAAAATAATTTGAGTATTTGCGTGAATTTAACTGCCTTGAAAACATTTAAATTGGAACTCAGTAAATTTCCTTTTCTGATAAAACAATGAGTACAACTCTTTTGAATTCCTTAAACGGCCACAAGTTTTTTTGTATTCAGCGTATTTTTTCGGGGGCTTTTGTAACGGTTTCCATTCGGCTTGAATATTTTTGCTATCTTTCTTTTGAAAATTTCATTTCACGGAAAATTCAATGATCAAAAGGTGTCATGCTTATGAAGGAAAATTATGACATCTTTTACAATTTACGAAGCATCACCGACCGTGTTAATCATACAATAACGCACTCACTTCGGGTAACTCAAAGATTTTGCGTTCTAATCTTGCCTCGGGCAAGAACGACGCATGGTAACAAAATGAATCTCTATTTAATCGGGGTGTTCATACTATTTTGCAACTCTTAATCGGAGTAGTTTATCCTACTTATAGGTGATATAAATGCTTTTCAATATCTCTCTTATTTTTTTGAATTGGCGAACCAATAATCAAGTCACATCACAGATTAAAGAGCCATTTCCATTTAGGTCTCCTTTTCAGTCGGTTTTTTCGGGAATATTCACCGGCATGTGGGGTGATTTATATATTAGGCCCTAATTTATGCCCTACGTTTTAAATTGGTCAACGCACCAATCCTATACACACGTACATCTTCAACAATAATCAGAGAGCCTCTTGTAATCCTTCTTTCTGACCGCCTATCTCTCCCGATACTTTAAAACGCCTTCGTTCGAAACAAAAATTGTGATGAAATATGCCCTCTAATAATCCTCTCATCACCCCCAAAAGGCATGCCTCTTTAACAAAACACTTTGCATGTAGTATGCATTGCCTTCTACGATCATGCTCCTGAATTTAAATAGATTATATTAAATCATTTACTCTCACCTACCGCAGCCCCATTTATGACCAATTCCCTCGACCCTCGTCCCTTACCAGCTAAATTTCTCCCTTATCACTTTAACCTCTCCGGCTCGTACCCCCTTCCCAGCTAACTTTTCAACATTTTTATTGACCGGAGGGTCCCGGGTTCGATTCCCAGGCAAGGCACTCTGGGCACCTGCAGCTCTACCCAAGCTATGTGATTATATGGGTACCAGATCTTCCTGGGAAACCATAACCGGCACAGGGAAAGGAACTGGCCCCCCTACCCTGATGTGTGAATTTCACACGCCGTATAGGGCTTAGTACTGGGTGAACTCTACCACCACCTACTAAACCGACCTTCGGGTTGATTACTGTTTATGGTTATATATATATATGCGTATACTACCTTGATCAAAAATTTCCCGGAATTTATTCAGAAAATTAAAAATACAAGTTTATTCATCTAAATCTATATTGTCCCCTTCAAAGTAATCCCCATCGACTGCAACACACTTATGCCAGCGCTTGATCCAATCCTCGAAACATTTTTTATATTCGGTTTTCGGTATGTCCATCAGTGCTTCCTGCGATTTTTCCATTACTTCCTCTCGGCTGCTAAAACGCGTTCCCCGTAATGGTTTTTTAACTCGATTGAACAGAAAGAAGTCACAGGGAGCCAAATCAGGTGAATTCGGTGGCTGTTGGATGGTATTTGTTGCATTTTTCGTCAAAAAATTACGAATAATGATAGCACTGTGCGACGGTGCGTTATCATGGTGCAAAATCCACGAGTTTTCTGCCCACATTTCTGGTCTCTTTCGGCGAATTGCTTCACGCAAACGTCTCATAACGCCCAAATAATACTCTTTGTTTACTGTCTGGCCTTCTGGCAAAAATTCATGATGCACTACACCGTTGTAATCCATGAAAACCGTCAGCATTGCCTTCTTTTTTGACTGAAAACGACGTGGTTTTTTTGGTCTCGGCTCATTTGGTGAACGCCATTCACTTGCCTGATGTCTGGATTGCGTGTCGTACTCATAAACCCACGTCTCGTCTCCAGTAATGATCCTTTTGATGAATGTGGGATCGGATTCAGCCTCGCAAATCATGTCTTTTGCGACGTCAACACGGTCTCTTTTTTGCATGAAATTGAGGTACTTTGCTGCTACACGACGGAAACCCAAATCATTAACCACAATGTCTTGGGCGGATCCATAGGCAATGTTCAAGTCCTCCGCTATTTCTCTGATGGTTAATTTGCGGTTATTGACCAACATTTCTTTTACTTTATCAATTTTTTCACCGACTTTCGATGTCGATGGTCTGCCACTGCGTTCATCATCTTCGATTGACTCACGACCACTTCTGAACCGCTCGTGCCACTGGTAAACGACCGTTTTTTTTAGAGAATCGTTGCCGAAACACTTTTCCAACATTTCCAACGTCCGTGCGCCACTAAATCCGTTTTTTACGCAAAATTTAATACAAGTTCGTTGTTGCAAATTTAAATCCATTTCTGCAATTGTAAAAAATCGCCAACACACACAGAGATAGATGTACTCTTGGCTACGTAACTTTTGCAAATGTCAAGTTATGACACTAAGATTTAAAGGGAATATCAACAACAGATGTACCAATTTAACAAAAAAAACAGAACTCAAATCGGAACGATGGGAGCGCCACACGGTGGTTATTCCGGGAACTTTTTGATCGAGGTAGTATATATATATATATATATATTATATGTATATATATATATATATATATATATATATATATATTTATATATACGCATATGAAGTTAGCACTAGCGAAAAAAATCACAGAGACACACAAAAAACAAAAGAAACTTTCGAATTTTCGGTGATCAAGCCACCTTTCTCAAGAAAGAGAGATTCTCGGGAGAGAATCGCTCTTTTTCCAAAACGTTATCACTACGCTCTTTTTTAAGTTTAATCCTAATTGTCAAGTGCCGCAGCAGCGTTTTATAGCATTAAGGTCATCTGATAAATCTGCTGTGTCCTCAGGATCACGGATATCACGATAAAGCACTGCGTCGTTGGCAAATGAACGTATCTTACCAGTGACAACGAAGTCAAGATCGTTGACTTTTAATTAATGCAATTTCTTATTTAATTAACCTGCAAGTCACCACTAGGGTGTGTGGCAGGGGATGAATGCACACCAAACTAATTTAGACCCGAGTATTACTTTACCACGGTCGGACAATGTTATTTTGATCCCTTATCGTTCGAGGAAAAAATGACTTCTTAAATCCATATTTTCTACACATAATATTTCTTGTTTTATTGACATGACCTCTTCCCTCTGTAGTAGGATGGCGGAAATGGGGATAAAAAAACCATAAACACAGTAATTAACCAGAAGGTCGGTTTGGTCGGTGGTGGTAGAGTTCACCCAGTACTAAGCCCTATACGGCGTGTGAAATTCACGCATCAGGGTAGGGGGGCAGTTCCTTTCCTTGTACCGGTTATGGTTTCCCAAGAGGATCTGGTAGGTGAAAAATCATATAGCTTCGGTAGAGCTGCAGGTACCTAGAGACCAACGCTCTACCCCTGGACTACCGCGATCGACGGGCGGGTGGGGGATATAATAAATCATCAAAATGAATGCTAAAGAGACATCCTTCTGAATTATGAAAAAGATTAAACGTGATCGGGAGCGGAGTAGAGAGCCTCAAAAGCAACAACACGAGTCTATTACCCAACGAGTCAAATGATTAACATTAAACGATTCCTCAAATAACTGATTCTCCCCCACGACCCTTTTAGGTCATCTTGGATCCGAAACGTGGAGTGATATTCCAGCATCGCCATGATCGCAAGACCATCTCGACAGACCCGCAACTCGATTCTCCTGGATGTAGTACGGTAAGGGTGATCGTATCGGATAGCGGCTATGAGCAGGTGGTGCTCTACGACCACCTTGCGAGGAAGAAACTGTGAGGGAACGAGGACGAAGGTTCGAAAATAGCCAGATAGCCAGGTCGGGTGCCGGCGGTTCGGATACAGAACTTAAGAGATCAGTTAAAAATGACAGTTTCTTTGTGTTGGTACTTGGAATTAAGATGTGGTAATGTATTATTTTCCAAACTTTTATTGTTTGACAATAAAGTTTCTTTAATTTACTAGTGCGTTTATGTTTATATTTCTAAATTTACTGGTGCGTTTACGTTACTCTATTGGATTTGACACAGATAATTCGTGCAGAAAATCCCAAGAAATGTCACCGCGTGACCAAGATGAGTGTATTCCACTAAAACCACGGTGAGTCACATTGAGAAAATGCAACAATACAGTACATAAGGCGTTATGAAGGTTTGAAGTAAAGAGTGTTGAATTATTTGCCTATAAATGAAAGTTTCTGAATAAGTGAAGATTGCTTGCTGCCTGGTTTCACCTTGTATATTCCTTCGGGTTAACAACAATTTTACGGGCCAGTTGGATTTATTGGAATTTTTTGCTTCCATGAGACTTGAATAGTTTTTAGTTCCTGAAATGGATTCATTTTTGCAAAATGGAATTACCATCTGTCTCTAAAGGATTATAAGTAAATACTTCTAGCGTAACTATTACTGTTATTCCTAAATATCATTACTCAGTCAGATAATCTAATTTTAATTTGAGTTTTTTAAACATTCAACGGTTAAAATAGTACTTGAAATTGAGGTTTTACAGTCAACAATTACTTCCATGATTACCTTCTTCAGTCGCAATTTCAAAGAGATCTTAAATATTTTCCCCATATTTTCTCACACGCCATGGATATACTTGAATTACAAGGTTTACTTAAAAATTATCTGTAACAAATTTTTCCTGACTGAGTGCTGAATTCAGACCGTCGGTTAAGTTTGCATATGATTGAAGATCGTATTGGCATTGATAAGATAACAGTGTACACCTTCATCACTGAAATTTTGGCGATGCAAAATATCTGCGCTAGACTCGTACCCAAGGTCTTGACGCACGACCAAGAGCAGAGTCAAGTGTCTGCTGGCAAATTCCTCCAGTAACGGCATCGGGACGATTCCCCAACCCCCTAACACTCTTGGCTTGGCACCAGCAGACTATTTTCTATTCCCTAAAGTGATATCCTCTCTGAAAGAACGCCACCATAGGACCTTAAGTGCCACCGAAGAAGCTTGCACGCGTACTCTTGAGGACCTTCCGGGATACATCGACCAGGGAGCCTTTGAGTCAAGGAAAAGTCTCTGGCAAAAGTGTATCGATGCTCAAGGGATGTACTTTGAAGAATTTTGAGGTACTGTAGCAATATCTGAAATAAATCTATTTTTCCAATACTTTTTATACAAACCATGTTTATTTGAATTCCCATAAATATAGTATATGTCTGGAAGATTATATTGAGTGAAATTCATTTGCTGAAGGTTACATAATCTGGATTAAAATGGATCTGTCAGACTTACTGTCAACTTTTTTTAGGTTGTATATTTACAGTCAAAGCGAGGTTACGAGTACCTCAACATGGCTCTTTAGTGCAATAATTTCAGAGTGTAAAAATCATTCGCCTTGACCTGAAATTATTACATTGAAATGCATACTCGTATGACTCGAATGACTCCGTTGAAAGTTACTGTTTCGGCATCTCCCGTAATCTTTGGAATATGGCTCTTTAGTATTAAAATTTAATAATATGCACTTATCCATCGATGATTTCAACTGCTTGACCTCCTTCACAGCTAACATAAACGCATAGATGTATTGTGCATACATTTCAATAAAATAATCGACATAGCTTGTCGTATAAAGGGCATAGTTGCAACCGCGCTTTGCGATTGTATACATAGTAGATTTTTACGTATGCAGGAGTTCAACCCTAATGTGTCGTGAAGTCTGATTTCGGGATTGAAACCAACGAGTGAACATGAAACAAAACAAGACAGACATACATATCATAATTTTGGACGTGTGACTGTTCTCTTAAGCAGCTGTTAATAGAGTAAACAGGTGTCCTGGGAGGCTGAAGGTGAGGAGGCTCTGTTCGGGTGGAAGGAAGAGAGATACGAGGGAGAAGGGTTCTGAGATTTTCCTTCCGAAGACTTAGTTCAGAGTTTTTTTCCTTCCTGTTAATGGGGTAGGTGGTCGAGGAACGAAAAGAAAAGATGGAGAATGGAGATAGATGATGAGGTGATGGCAGAGAGGCTGCGTTGGCAGGGGGGGAGGGAGAGGAGGAACCGTTAGAGGGGGGCTTTTCCCTCCCGAGACCAGTTGATGCCCGGAGGAGGAAAAGGGATGAAGGAGTGATGAGAGGCGAATGTGAAAATTGATAGAGAGGGGAATGAAGCGGCATGATCAAGTCGGAAAAGGAGGGAGAATAAAGGGGAGAGAGGAAGCGGTATAGAGAGGGTGATGAGAAATGGAAATGAACTTTAGCGCGAAATATTTATGCCCGGGGGAGAAGGAATGCCTGAAGGGGTAGTGTTCAAACTTCGATGGACAGCGTATTAATTTTGCGAGGGTGAAACATTGACACCGTGTGACAATCGTTGAATTTTAATCTGTGACTCTGAAACTTGGAAAGGTTTTTTCGAGCTTAAAACATATAGACTATTCTCACATTGCAAGCAGTCAGTCGCAGTCAGCAGTCAGTTTTGATATCTAGCTGATAAAATAAATTTGAGAACAATTTTGTCCCCAAAATACATTTTTTTGGCCTCCGGTTCCTTTTGACCCTTTAGCATCTTTTTTAGAAGACCCAAAATAACCCATAATATACCATAACTTAGCATACTTTTTTATAGAGCATAGTTGGTAGTTAGTTTAGTGAAATATTTAACATTGTAAGAGCTCAAAATGATAAAAATAATCCTGCAGAAAATGCTGGTACTAAAGGTAAAGCAATCTTTAATATTTTTCTTTCTGATAAAAAAGTAGGCCTAATTTCGAACTAGCTCCTCTTTCTTTACTAAGGAGATTTTCATGATTCCGACGAAGATATTAAAAATTGAATTAAGTTGGAAATGTCCTTAAAATAAAGCCAATATAAAATGTTGAGTCGTGTGCAAATAATTTAAGCTAATGGCTCTCAGGTAAACCGCCCAATTCAAAGACTTTGGGAAAACGAAATATCTTTTGAAAATTATTAGTAAGTAATTTGAAATCTAATGCACTTCAAGATCATTAGATTGGCATGCCAATCTAAGCAATGATTCTTCAGTTCTTTTAAAAAGTAGTGTGTATTTACTGTAAAGCACTTGAGAAATTAATGCGCTTGAAAGACGGAAGATGTGAAGCAGTGAATGCCGGTAAGAGAATGGGGAGGAAAAAGAGAAATCGTCACCCCCTCTCTCTTCAAGGGCATGCACACCTGCATTTTCAACTCGCGGCTATGGCTACCCTCACCAACGAAGGCCTTGGCGGCGTGATGGCATGCGTGTTCGTCAGCCAAAAAGCAATTTATCCACTCTGACGTCTGCCTTTACTCTGGCGCATTCAGTGAGCATTCCTAGCCGTCGAGGGATAAAAATATTCCCAGGCCGACGGGGGAGGGGATCGGTTTACTCTATTTTAGGAGAAAAGGTATAAAACTTAACGTAGGACGGAGTGGTCAAGGGGCGGGAGGAGTGTGTGGACCGATTGTTTTCCTTCCCCAATCCAACACTACCCTCTTGCCTTTCTTTCTCCAGTTCCTCTTCCAGAGCTCCATACGAAAGGTCAAGACATCCTCCAGATCCACCTCCTTCATCTCCTCCTCCTCCCCTTATCCTCTACATCAATCCCATATCGCCTACAGGCGATCCCGTATCGCTACCGAGCCACCACTTTCACCGTTCTTAGGTCAAGTGACAGACTTGAGGAGAGACGATCTCAAGCGATGACCACAGAGAGCGAATACATTCGCTCTCTCGGCTTGAGTGAAATTTTTCTCTACTGAACGTGTCTCACTACGAGGAAGGAGGAGTCGACGAAAAAAAAAGAGAAACTTAATCTGCGCGCGGAAAGATTTCGCCATTCTCCCTTCGGGCATCGGGCGAAGGACGATCGAGGAAACTTTTTTTTTCTTACTTTCTGCGCAATCGGTCGTCAAGAGAGAAAAACAAGGTAGGATCGACCGGCGCAAAGGAAATATTCGTGCGCCCGAGGTGCTCATCGCCGCTTCTCCGAACGCGCAATTCGTCGTCGTCATCGACTGCGGCGCCGAGTAGCACTGCCTCTCGGAAGACGGGATTGAAGTTAGGGGGTTGGGGAGGGGGTGGGTTGCATATCCGGTGGGACGGAGAACCCTAGAAGTTGACTGTTTAAGGGACCGTCCACTTAGACGAGGAAATTTGGCGCAAAGGAGAGCGGGTGTCCTTATTTCGGTCCCATAGACTGCGGTCTTAAAGATCCGATGGAAAGTACTTGAGAGTCTTTAACGTGAATCCTCTATTATCTGACTGAAGGTTTAGCTACAACGACGCAAGGAACAGAATCGAGTATCGAATTAAACACGGTCCAAAAACGAAATGGGTGGTCATATTAACTGCTAGCATTGTCGAAAAACGGCAATCTCTGTGTTCTTCGAGTAGTTTCTACCAACGCAAGTATGACAGTAAGTCCATTTTCGGATTGAAGAAATTTAAGGGGTGTATATGTAACTTGTATTTAACAAATTGCATTTTACATACGTTTTAGCCATTCAGCATCACGAAGAAAGCATTTAAAGCATACGAGATTGCAAACAGTGATAGGTTAATAAACCACTTGGTTATGAGAGAGCTTTCTGAGCTACCGTTATTCCTTTTCTGCAAATACATTTGTTGTTTTGCCATTAAGCCACGTGCGATACTAAATTACTTACTGTAGTTGCCTACATCACATTCCTTAGGTTCCAATCAGAACAAAATAAGAACATGTATATTAATTCAATTATCATGCAAGTATAATTTCGCTCATGAATGAAGCCTGAAATGTCTACGAGAAAACATGACATGCGTATTATTATATGTAAAATCTATTTCTATTTTAACCACGATTAATGAATTCAAATGTTGAAGAATACATATTAAGTGTTACTATTCTATTTGTGTCCTATTGTGTCGTCCCAATATTATACTGCTCGTGTGAGTGTTTCCGTACAATCGAGATATATATATATATATATATATATATATATATATATATATATATATATATATATTTATTTATTTATATAATATCATTTTGATTAGTTCAGATAATTCTTATCAAAATGTAAAAGGGCGATTCGCACTAGAATATAAATTATCTAGCAGTTATTGATATCCAAGTATATATTATCATCATTGGATATAAGTTGACTGGTTGTAGTGTGATTAAATTATATGATGTGACTAGAAACTAAAAAAGCGGAAGCTATAGAGTAAGAAGTTGAGCGATTATGAATGCTGCACATAAGCTTTTATAGAAAAACCGACAGGAGAAAAGAGGTTGCTGTATTTACGTATATCTAAATTCACCCATTACCTCGCCAGCGGATGTAAGGGTATAGGAAGGTAGTTGCCAGGGGACCAGACATGTATGAGTTGATTCGTGTATATGAATATATATTTGCTCGTATATAGAAATACTCGTATACGTACTCATATTAAAAAATATTTTTCAGTCTGTGTTAGCATATATGATTTGTGGCCAAATATTCTTCGCATGAAGCCAAAAGGATTAAGAATCGACCGACTGAAGCAATTGGAAATGCAGAACCTTAAATTGTGGCACGTAACATTGTGCGGCGCGATCAAATGCTTCCGCATTCCCGTTTTTTCTTGAGGAACATCCGCCTCCACATTGCCCTCCGCTTCCCTCCCCGCGCCGGCGGCCGTATACCACCCTCCTCCCTCGCCCCCCCGGCCCCAACGTCCACCAATCATTCACATTTCCACCCTCCCTCCCCCATACCGCCCAGGTCCTTAACACCAGCCGGTGGGGTTCACTCACCTGTGCCCACCACTCCGGTTTTTCCCCTTATAGCCTTCCTTTTCGAACCTCGTGAACTAGCATTACTGTTTCGCTTATCTCCCCTTCAACTGTTCCCCCTAACTCCTCCTCCGTCACGAGGGTGGTTATTCTTTTCCTTAATCGCACAGTTTCTTATTTATACCCAACCGATCCACCATATGCTTTCCTTCCCAAGAACCTATGCCTGGTCGGTTTTCGCATCTTTGTCCATCCATTCAGATTCTCCTGCATAGTCCCAGCTTTTTATCCGACCCAGCATCCTTCTCTCTCACTTTATCCCCTCGCTCTTTCCCCATTATACGAGTATATAATGTTTCTAATTCCCCACAGAAAAACTTTATTAACTGATAAACAACGAAAGAGTGTAATTTGACGTTTCTGTTTCTTCTATCATCACTCAAATGTTTCCCCTTGTTTTCCCCCTACAAGAATTTATTCAGCAAAAGTATGTTATTTTTTACGAGCCATGTGTTATTCCCACGAGTGAGAATCGTCTGATTATGCTCGCGCGCGCGCTCTCTCTCTCCGTTGAGTATAATTCGTGCACATTAGAATTTTTTTCCTCGGTCAATGTAAGTCTAAATGCATCCGTAATGTGTTTTGTCAGTTATTTGGCACATGGAAAAAAAATTGATCTCGGTGGATATGATGAGTCCAGATTGTCCCTGAAAAATTTAAATAATTTTGCATCCCGAAATATTCATTATTCAAAATATTCAATATGGTATTAGGTTCATCGAAAGCATGCATAATTTTCCCGACAGTAAAAATATGGAATGGTGATACGAAATTTAGATATGATATTTTTCGACAATGATGCGTCACGTTAAAATTACTTGAGTATGAAGCGAAGTCACGATAGAATTATAATTTATTGAAAGGAATGCGATAAAATACCTTAGAGTACTTTCACGTTGCTATGAAAGATAACAGAGAACCCTCATAGTACCGCACTTTCTTTCAAACTGGATTTAACAGCGAAAATTATTGCGCGGAATTTAATTGAATTGAAGCTTTGTGGTATGCGAGTATACACATAATGCTGCACTTCATCTCTACGATTTTCCTAATCTTCTCGTTTTCGAACAAATCACCTTTACTGGTGTTTACAGGTCCACCATTCACTTTAAAGAGTTTTTCTTTTTTTCGAGCACCCTTTTGTCGAAGAACACATCGAATATTTTCGTACATAATGCTAAAAAAATTGAATTTCGTCTCACTTTGTGTGTGTGCATTGTGTACGGAAATGTAATTCCAATATAGAAGCACGGCATACTCAAACGGGAATGGGTCGTAAACGTTATTTCCATTCAAATAGATTTTTCCTCACCCCGCATTTTCTCCTCGAAATTTGAGCCCTGTCAGTGAACTGCAATATGGCCAAGAACACAGCAAATCTAACAGCAAAGGGAAAACACGGAAATGAGTACGTACTCAACTTATACTCTATTGAAGAGAATCCTACGAAGCTGGAAGGAAAAGAAGAGAAAGGGATAAAAAATGACCAATGAAGTACAGAAGAAAATAATGAAAGCAATGAATAGAAGTTGGGAAAATCGTTTGAATATTTTTTTAACGCCGCTCAAAACTATTCACTTGAAGTTTGTTAAAAATTCTACAGGAAAAATAATTTATTTGCGCGAAGGAAGATGACCGATGCATTTGAATGGATTGCTTTGACAAGAGCCTCTACGTAACGGATTTCTGAAGTTGCAAACGGGTAAATGGGGCATGGTTACGTATCGATTTTCCTTAACAACATTTCCCTCAGAACCCGATACACCGATTCGAATAAGCTGGCAATTAGAAATGACTTTCCTCTTAGTAGAGGCAATTATATGCATCAGGAAGTTAAAGCTTAACTTGCCGTGAAATATTTCTAGAGCTTATTGCTCACGTGTACACGAGTGGTAAACTAAAATGGTTTTTTCTTTATTCTCTAGAAAATTTATCTCGGGTGGAAAAGACCGATATGACTAATACTTTGAAGGATGCCTAAATGAGGCCCAAAAATTAGTACGAGGAAACATAGAAGATAACTTCTCTGGAGATGTCTTCGGATGACTTTTCTACCTGTTTTCCACTACGATTAACGCGCATATAGTATTAGCAACTTTCTACTGATTTTGACTTGTGACCTAAAACGAGCAGATTCAACCCTGGAAGGGTTGAAAAGTGAACAAAGAACATATTGTAGACTTCATCGAATAGCGGTGTAACCCCAGTCTTTTGGACTTGAAATTTAACGCCCGATGGAAATTAACTTGTGTCCAAACTTATAGTTAAAGATCGAGAAAATTCAACACGGACGTTGGTTTTATATGAGATGACGTTCCCACCTCAGCTCGTAAAAAGTCCTACTAAGTGTGGTATTGGCACAGCTAGCATCAATTCATTGGCGGCCCTACCGTTTCCCGAGCAGTTCTGACAAATGAAAAGACAGTTGACCTGAAGCTGGGGATATTCACAACCGTCAATCGGGTCACAAACCTGAATTTTCCCCGTAAGTGATCTAACCAAAGGATAAACCCTCCCTCTATATATTCCTCTTCTTCTACAATAGATTAAATATTATATTCCACCCACAATTAATATTTTCAAAGTCGAAGAATTCGTATCAATGAAAACGAGTTTAAATCGCAAATTTCTTACACGAGAGACAAAAGTTTTCGTAGAAATTCATAAAAGGAATCTTTGACTTCGTATTTTCCTTTCAGGAATGGAAATACTCTGTGAGGAGAATGCCGGAAATCAATTGGGATCATCCATGGCAAAAATCTTGATCCATACCCTTTGGTTATTATTCCGTGAAAGATCGATCAAATACGCTCCACGAATCCCTCAGTTATGAAACGAAATAACCAGACCAATTAAGTCTAGGTGCCCTCCGTTTTAACTAGCAGTCATGTAAGAATGTAGTTTGATTTCACATCGCAGAAGTAAAGTGCCATTATGCCAGCTGCCAGAAGTCTCCAAGCAAGGAACAAACTTTTAAACGCCACTCATCCACAAGAGAAGAAACTTTGTTTTGACAACCGCGAGCCAGTGAGTCGAGAGTAAATAAGTTTTGGAATGGGTGTAAGGGGCTGAGGGTACAGGGTTGATTCTGATTCGACTGGACACTTTCCGAAGCAAGAAAATTAACAGATTAGCCCGCAAGATTTATTCCGCGAGAGCCTCCGACCCAAGGAGGATCTGAACGTAAATCAAATGAAGCGATCAGGCAAAGGAAGAACATCCGGTCTTCCATTTTCAAGAGAATCGATCACCGCTCGCTACGCTACGACGTTTCCTCAGTCTCCCCTTCCCATCCTCATTTTTTTCATTTCATTTTTCATCCCCGGAATATTTATCGCCAACAAGCCACACAAAGGAAGGGTCCTAAGTTTTCTCTCTATCTCTACTAACCCCGCACATTCCCCCCCTCTCCTTTTTCCCTCTCAATTCCCAACCGCTATCCACTCAGTTGAAAAACCAAGCCCCCAAACCCCAAACAAGCAAGCGCCAATCTGAAATTTTCCCTCTCAAAAGCCCCTATTTTTCCCTCCCCTCTTGTGATCCTTCCGCCAAGGGTCTCCTTCCAGAACCTCATTCCGCTCGCTTTCGCAGTTAAATTTTCCACCCCCACCCTCTCCCGCCATCCCTCGCTTTCCGATACACTCCCATGCGGCTCGATTCGCCCGCCCGTCAAACGTTTTAAACGTCGAGGACGTCTAGCGCCCTATCATTCACGTCTGCTTCCGCTCATTTTAACCCTCGCCTTCTCGGACAATATTACGGAATCCCCGAACGAAACATCCATCCCCTTCTTTTTCTCTCTCTGCAGCCCCTCTACCGAATTTTTCTATCAAAACCCGCAGTCGAATAATTTGTTTTCCTACCTTTATCTCGAGTTCTTTTTATTAATATATGCCAAACAATTTACGTGGCAAGCTTTTAATGCGGGGATTCTCATTATAACTTTGAAAACATTAATGTAAACTTGAATACATTGACATTCCAGGAATTGGGAAGTTCTTTTAGCACGAAAAATTAGAATTTGTAAATATTTACCAACCATAAAATAATAATTGCTAATATCCTAATGAACATTAACATTATCAACAGTTGAAATTTATTTCTCTCCACAGGTTTTCAAGTTTAGCAGGATAAAACACTCAAAAAATCACAAACAATTTGAAATTCAGGCTGTGCCGTTTTTTCCTCTGATGGTTTTCTTTCATTACTTCCTCTTATTTTTACGTTTTCCTACTCATGTCTCGTTTTATCCTGTGCTCCAATAAAACTCGTAGGTTAACAAATTTTTACCACATGTTTATCTTAATACTGCTTGCTTGATTTCATGAATTTTCAGCAAGATATTTGCCCAAAGTATGGGTTTCAAAATGTTTTATCCAAACTGTTAAATTTTGTTCCTCCCTCATTCAATGCACTAAACCTCAGTCAATGTAAAGTAATTGTTAATCAGGAAGAAGCATTGGTTCTCATATAAGTTCTCCGTCTCTTCCTTACATTACTTAGTACTAATTCCTCAGTTCCCTCGGAGTTATTCCCACACTTAGCATCGTCTTGCACTGAGTGGTCAAACAACAACTGTATCATAAATATAAATTAAAACCATAGGCACGAAGTAGTAAAATAAAATATTAGCGTCATATTGACAAATAGAACCACTTTAAGGGCCACTACACTAATTTAATATCCTAACTTTTTTTCTTCTAATCATTTGTGATGACTTTTCTGCATGCAAAATTCATTGAACCTCCCATAGAGTGAAAGAAAATTTAAGATGGTCGTAATCACAATTGATCGCACATAAATCACGTAATAACAAACATCACACATCGATATAAAAAATGGAAGAAAGAAGTCATGCCGGCAAAGGTAACTAGTAAGCATCCGTTACAATGAATCCTGATCTGGACACTTAGAACTTTGCACAAGACGAATCTATATTATTCGAAATCTGAACCAATAACGAGTTAAATAGGATGAATAAAAGTGTATACACAAGAAAGGAATAAATTGGAGGGACAGGAGGCTGATTCGCAACCAGTACATGTTTCAGACTGCTCGGGTACGAGTAGGGAACGGGGAGTCTGAATGGGCAGTATAAATAATAAAAAATAATATTTTTTAATGACAATAGTTTTGCGGAAAACATATGGGGCCAGGATGACGAATGAACCTTGTCTCTGTGTGTATTAAGAAAACTTAACAAATCTGTCAGTTATGACTACGGACTGTCTTAGTACGAGGAATTGCAAGAAAGAAAGAGGAAAACTTAATGAATAAAAGGGTATTGCTCATCACACGGAAAAATGAACGGGAATAATGGGCAGGAAAAACAATTAAATTACACAAAAGGAACAGTGAGTTCTCAGGGTGGGGAAACTTCGACGGTAATGGGAAAGGGCGAGAAAAGATGGAGGTTAATTTAAATTTGATTTCAAAAACCGTTGGAAGAGAAAGATTGCTTCCAAGCGAAATTAAATGAACGAATGCAGGCAGATGAGTGATGGATCCGGAAATAGGTCCAGTGTTGGCGTAAATGTATTGCAAGGGAAAGGGTATCAGGGAAAAATTTAAGCAAGTATTTTTTATTTCGATAAGGAAAAAAAAACAGCGGCCAAAAAATCGGTTACGATTGTGATTAAAACACGTAGAAAAGGCAAATTAAAAAAAATTAGATCAAAATATAATGCAAAAAAATATAAATGGAATATGATGATAAGATAAAAAAAAATATTTAATTGGGGTAAAACATATGTGCTCCTACGGTTGACTAGAAAGGATTTCTTTACCATATTTGAATAAAATTTTACTTAATTCAAAGAAAGACAGGGAAATTTAAAATTTTTAATGTTTATACGACACTTAATTGCTATGATCAAACCAAAATTCCTCTTCCCTAGCCGTAAAGCTAAAATAATAGTTAAACCCCTTGTAAATTTGTCACTTTTGTAATTTAGTATGATTTAATATGTGATAACCTTAATAGTAAAAAATGCTGTATATTTTTTGCTTAATGTTTCTCGCGAAGTTTCAATTACGATATTCTCGTATTCTTTATTTTAGCTAGGATAAAAGTGAAGTAAAAAAGAACGGTCACACAGGCAATTCGATAGAGAGACATTATCGCAAGGAAACCTCTTTGGTGATACCGTGAGCGAGATGCGATGAAATCAGCCGATGAGTATTATGATGACTTAGTCTGCAATCAGCCAGTCTTCGAATAGAAACACGAATAAATGATGGCTATACTATGCTGGCGATACCCCAGAAATGACAAAAATTTGATGCTTTGAAAGTGATATAAGGGATCAAAGAGGGAAATACCCTAAGGAGATCAAAGCCTTAATCCGTCCCTTTCAGCCACCAAGACAAAGACATTGGTAGCATATTTATACCTATTCTTTTGGAACTGAGTTCCTCCGAAAGCATGGCGTGGAAGGGAGGTAATTATCATTGGAGTAATATACTCGTACATTGGAAATATAGGAGGCTAATCTGAACCTGTTCATGTCTCAGACTGCTCAGGTGCAAGTGGGAGACAGAGAGTCCGAATGGGCAGTGTTTGGAAGAGGAGTAAGGCAGGGTTGGCCATTACCATCTGTACTGCTCAACGTATATGTGGAGGATATTATTAAGGAGGCATGGGAAATACTACGGATAGGAATGAAAGTTGGCGAGGAATCCGTTAAAATCAGTCATGTTTGCTGATGATCAAGCTCTAGTGTGTCAGGCAGCCAAGGGGTTGCAAGCATTGTTGAGAAACATTAAAATAAGAAGGCAAAAACTAGAGCAGGCGGAAAAGTTTACTTATATCGTAAGTGTTTTGGACCAAAAAGGACAAAGCAGTAGGGATGTAATGAGAAGAATTGCCCGAGTCAAAGAGGCATTCACGAGGAGTTGGGAGGGAGGATGTTGAGTAAGAATGTTCGAGAAAAAAAAGGCTCGTAAAAACTTTGATTTGGAGCCTAGTTATGTACGACGTGGAAACATGGTCATTGAAGGTGGATTATAGGCGTAGTTTGGAAGCTTTTGAAATGTGGGTGTAAAGAAGGATAGAGTATGTGAAATGGACAGAATTGAATACAAATAAAGTATGGTTGGGGAAGAGGAAGGATTGGTGGAAGAAATCATAAGGAGATAGGACAAATGTATTAAAAGAATATTGGTTAGCAATGGGACGTTGAAGACTGTTATAGAGGAGAGAGTGTTAGGCAAACGTGGAAGTGGCAGGAGTAGGATGGGGATGTTGGACGGGATGAAGGGAGGAAGGTAGTCTACGGAAATGAAGAGTGACTTTGATTTAGAGTAGGATGTAGGGTTGTGCCTCGTTAGAAGACACCAGAGAAATGTTTGGTTGCCGGTTCCATCCAAAACCTACCTTAACCGGTAGATTACCTATAATAATAATAATCGATTGTGGATTATTAATAAGGGATTTTGGAATAGGATTACATGGTTAGGGTAGGGCTAATTTATGGATTGCAGCTAAAAATTATGGAAAGGATGTTAGTTGAAGGGAAAGTTCTTGATTCTCTCTCTTTTGGAAACAGGGTCATTTCGCAAATATTATAGTGATTAAAAAAATCAAATTAAACAAAGTTCGCCTGGTAAAAAAATGTTAATTCCTTACTATTGAAAAGGGTCCCTACACATCTAAGTGAATGTTTTCAAAGGAAGCGTATTATCGTCTGGTATCCAAATATCATCACTTGAGAATAGATCTAGCGTTTGAATGAAAGAATTTATTGCTTACAATATTGCTTTAAATACAATATCTATTCACTCATAATATAACCGCTTCTATAACATTTGAAACGGGCCAATTCTCATTCTTTATGATAGGAAAAACAAAAACTCTCCCCCGTATTAACGATTGTATCTCATTATTTCATTATTTCATGCGGTGTACCGCTTGCAATTGAAAATTTCTGGGCTCATTCCCCTCTACACTAACGACCTCATGCACTCTGTTCATAACTACTCCTCACATCCTGCTATTTAACTTTCCCAAAGTTTGTCGTCGAAATGAAGATTCTCTTAGCTGCGCTAATTAATCCTCAACTGAATCGTCCCATTAATTACAGCAAAAAGTGGCCTTCACGAGGGGTGAAAACACCAAGCGGGATTAAAAGTTGCCCTCGGTTTTTTTCCGTCGCGTGCAGCAGCTCAATGCATAAACATCAAAAGATGAAAATGCAATTTTCTGTCCCTCGGAGCGACAACAGTGGCTTTTACGATCCTCTCGCTCCACTTTGCATTTCGCGGGAACGCTTTCCGAGCCAGAACGCGGACGGGGACATAAGAGTGGGGCGGCGGATCGGATTTATACGCACACGCGGTTAAAACGCAGCGAGCTTGCTGGTGGCGTGTCTGTGGGCGAGGGGCGGTTGGTTGGTTAGTGATGCTCCATCCGACCCTCCTCACGTAATGTGGACAAGTCTACTCGTGTGTGCGGCCCCTTCGTCGGTGGGAGACCCCCCTGCTCCCCCTGGCCTCCACTCGGATCTGGGAGTGCGTCACCAACAAGGGTTGTCGCACAAACGAACCTAGATCACGAGTATTTCGGCGGGGGTAGGAGGTAATATGGGACGAGTGTAAGAGGGCGGAGAAAGCGGTGGAGGTTTTCGTGAGGGTTACATGGCGGGGTGGTGAATTTGGCGGGACGAGTGACAGGTGATGGTGGAGTCCACCCAGTACTAAGCCCTATACGGCGTGTGAAATTCACATATCAGGTTATTCACACACTGGCCAGTTTTTCCTGTGCCGGTAATGGTTTCCCAGGAAGATCTGGTGCCCGAAAAATCACACAGCTTGGGTGGAGCTGCAGATGCCAAGAGACTTGCCCGGGACCCTCCGCTCAGTAGTCCAACGCTCTACCCCCGGACTATCGTGACCCACATACATATGTTCATATGTATATACAGGGTTCGTCCGGAAAATAAGTGTACTGAGCTCAGGAAAAAAAATTTATTACACTTTTACATATCTTAAGCTAATATTCCTCAAAATAGGACCCTTGTGAGTCGATACACTTGTTCCAGCGGCGTTCCCATTCCTGGAACGCTCCCGCGAGGGCATCATCGGGAACCTCTCGAAGACTCGTCGTCGACCTCTTCTCTGCCCTCCACGAACATCTTGTGCCACCGAAAGATCATGTTTCTGGACATGGCTGACTCCCCGTAAGCCTGGTTAATCATACCGACAGTTTCGGTAGACAATTTCCCAAGCTTTACCGCAAATTTGATGGAATAACGCTGCTTCGGCATCGCGTTCCGTGACGTGGGTCGAAGCGTGGAGGTTCGCGTTAACAGAGCTCCTCACTACACCACAGCTCAGAGCCGACTGCCTTTTTCAGCGTCGCTTGCCAACATACCCCCCTCCAATTGCAGCCCGTCAGAGCGGTGCTGGGCGCGCCTGGAGCGGCGCGCCCAGCCCAGGAGTTAGTACACTTATTTTCCGGACGAACCCTGTATATATATATATATATATATATATATATATATATATATATATATATATATATATACGTTTATATATATTAATATAGCCCTCGTATTAAATTAAATATTTAAAATTTTGAATATCCAATTTTTTATGGACTCTTTGAAGGGAATACATTAGGAGATGAATAATTCTTTCAGTAAAAATGTTACATCAAACAACCTTACGGAAAACAGAAAGGTATGCAATGATTGAAAATAAAGCTATTTGTCGTCCATCAGTATAGTTTTTCAATTCTTTACCTTTATCGCATTATAAACAGAAGAAAAGTTCAATGAAATATTGAACTTTTCTCAAATGGAATGTGGTGCATCAAAGTTAGCGAAATTAATTGAATAAATTGTTTTTTTAATTAATCAACACTACTAGCCGCAAGAGATCAATTCAATCAATATTGGCGAAATTAGATCATTAGATTTTCTGCTGATCTCGATATGAAATAGACAATAAGTCAGAAATATATTACTTCTCCCTGAGCTGAGGGGAGGGATTATTATTAGAATTATTAAATTGGATAACCTTTTATCACCCTTGGATTGCGTGAAAGAGAGTCATGAGTAAAATGCTGAGTTTTTCACTTCTTCCCCGCTAGATATTTACTAAAATTTGATGTAAGCGGGGCGATGGCGTTAATTCCTTATTCTAAATATATATTTGAGCATAGGTATGCATAACGTTAATGCGGGGATTTTTAAGTCCGCTTCTCTTGTTTGGGTAGATCTCTTTCAACTATCTGAGAGTACCTTAAATCAAGCTACTTTAAGTACACACAACTTAATTCCCAATAAATCAAATATTGCATATATATTTAGATAAATAAATCATAGGCGCTGCAAAAACAGCGGTTAACAGAACAAACCGTCTCATATTGTAAAAAATGTTTTCTTTTCCTCTCTCGATTTGTTTTTCATAAAGTTTGCGGATCCTACCTCACCCATCTGCTCAGCACACGATTGATGACCTTAGTTTGGATATTATGTATTTTTAAAGCGGTGAAATAGAACGAAGATTTTGAGTTGGCTCTATATATTTCAATATGTCCAAAATAAAACCAAAGAAGATGCACTCTGAACTGAGTTGGAACACACTGAACCTCATCGCACTTCGTAAAATTGGCAAACTGGCTAAAATGACTGCGCTAGAATTTTTATTATTCAAAGAAACAAGTAGTTTTTGTAGATGAGAATGCAATAAAATCAAGAGGCTGCAGAATTTATAAAGGAAAACCGGCAGTCAGAGATCAAAATATATAGTATAACGCAATATGAGGTACAGCGTTTATGGGGAGTGAAACTGGAAGAGACTATTAAAGGCATCACATTGCAAGAAGAATGGATCTCATTCCTCTTCTTTAGATCAGGTAATGAGTGGTACCCTATCATTAACGCAAATGGAAAAAGTAGAAGATTTCTGGAAATTATTGGAAATAAAATATCAAAAATACGACATCATGTTGAACTTTTAGTAGGGGATTTACATGCACGAGTGCGAAAGGAAATTCAAAACAATAATTCAGAATTATCTCGAGCATACTAGAACAAACAAAAACGGTACAAGACATTGTTTGCGGTAAGCAATTCAGTATAAGACTTAGCGTCGATATTTTTAGGAAACTACTTAGAAAAAAGATAACATGGAGTTCTCCAAACATAAGACAAGACGAATACCAAATATACCACGTAGAAATAGCTTGAGAAAGTCACAAAGAAATAATGGATGTTAGAGTGAGGAAGGGAGTCGTTATGGATTCGGGCCATTGCCTCACAAAAGTTAGGACAAAATTCAAACTGAACTAACAAAAACTGTAACTGATGATAGATACAAGTTTGTATTGACAAAAAACCTCCTAGCACAGAATCAAAAGAATTCAACAAAAAATTAACAGGAAAAATGTGGAAACCTGGAAGGAAATAAGACACAAAATGCTGGAGGCAGCAAGGTAGCTGTGACAACCAGCAAGAACACAGAAGCACAGGTGGTGGAAAATGATCTGTGACAAAGCGATTGGGAACAGACTAAAAAGGTGGAACACAAATTTGAAAGGATAAAAATGAAATAAATCCACAGAAAAAAGAAATATGACATAAAAAAAACCGTCGGAACTGAGATAAAAATACGATAACAACGGATTAAAAGAAATTAGCACAGAATTTAAAAAGAATAACGCTATGGACCAGACCATTAAAAGAAAACTAACGGGTGGAGGATGTCAACCACCAAGCTTGCATTTGAAATACAAAAATAGAAACCTGCTAGTGAACAACGAAGGAAACCGTCAACTACTAGCAGGCTCTTTTGAGGAACTACTTGAAAGTGAAGGACCAATAGAAAGGTTAGAGGTCCAAGAACAACATCAAGTTTACACACCAACATAGCCACCAACTCAGGAAGAAATATTAACTACCATTAAAACCCCATAGAACAATAAGTCACCAGGGGAAGATAGAATATTAGCGGAAAATTGCGGGAAAACTGCTAGGGAAAACCTTATGGAAGCATGAAAAATATTTGGCTAACAGAAAATATACCAGACCATTGGGAACAAGAACTAATCCAACCACTACATAAAAAAAAGGGGACAAAATTGACAAGGAAATATAGTTTTTCCCAATCGACAAGTAGCATATGAGATATAATCTAGATATTTATCAAATAGAGCAGAGAAACAAGTAGGGTATATTATTAGAGGCGCACGATCAAGAAAGGTAAGATCTTATGTAGAAAAAACGTTTAAGTTAAAGACCACATTAAAGGATATAGCTATGCAGAACAGGAATACAGTTGTTGACCTTGTGGATTTAAATAAAGCGTATGCCTCCATTGACTGACGAACAGTATTCATACTTTAAAATTAATTAGGGGAAGACCTCAACATAAAGAGACTAATATATAAAGCAAACACTTAAAGGCGCCACATCCTTAATAAAATTTCTCGGAGAATTTTCTGAACCATTTGAAGTCCGAATGGGGATTTGACAGGGTGATGGACCCTCATCGATACTTTTCCATTTAGTGCTGGACAAATCAATGAAAACTTGAGAAAAAACATTTAAAGAGTCAAGAGTGAAAGGAAAAAACGAGATTGAAAGGAAAAAATGAGATTGAAAAGGAAAAACGGGATTGAAAATCTTCTATGAGAATACAGAATTCATAGAATTCAGACACCGTAGGAAGAGGCACCAGAAAATCAATCATGACAAAATCGAAATAATTGAAACATTTCAATATCTAGAAGAATATATTCAACCAAACGGATTGGAAAACGTTAGATGAAAATAAATTGGTCAAACTATATTTCGATATTAAAATACGCAACAGAATGGTCAAAGGAGACTAAAAATGACGCTGAAAGAATTGAAATAAAAGAAGAAACAATCAACAACTGGAAAAAATGCATAAAACTGGTAGATAGCTCAAGATTTCCTGTGGACAAATCAAAAGAAAGAACAGAGAGGGTGTGGAATGAAGAACAAAGACGAACAATAGGGAAAAAATGAGAAAGTTCTGGGAAGAAAGAAAGAAGGGAAATCAGAAGTCTTGAGTTTACTGAGTTCCATATTAGGCCAATTGAAAAAAATCAATGTGCCTTGGACTTAGAATGAAAACATGCATCAAGACTCTGGTATCATTGAAAAACCTGAGTATTATTAGTGTGCTAGAAACAGCCGCTATATGGGTTCTATATTGAAAAGTTTCGTCCAGATATTACTTTTTTATTTTATAGTAGATATTGCATAAAAATTATAATGCCAGGAGAAATAAATACACATACGAGCAACCCACATTCTTTCTCTTTATGATGTTTTGCTACATATTGAGCCATAATAATGAAAGTGAGAGAGCATTAGAGCGTGTTCGTGTTAATTTTATCTAAACATCTAAATCTTCTTTTTGAACTTATTAATGCATATAACACCTTAATCTGAATTTTAGCATGGTTTGGTTCTTTTCACGCAAGTCAAATGAGCACTGATTTTCTCGCACTCGACAAAACTTAAAGGGATCTGGTACAGAAGATGCTGTTCTGATGGTATATTTACAGAATAAAATGAGTCATCTAACAAGTGGTGGATACATTAGCGTAAGTATAGCAATAATAACTAACGCAAGTATACATATCATAAAAATTTTACTCGAGTCAGGAGGAAGAAAAAAATTCAATTTACGAAATGAATTATTGGAATGAATATTCACTCTTATTTGACGACGTAACAGTTTACTCAGCACGTTTGATATGTACGCATGTATATTAATGCGGCGATGTTTTTTCCACTCACGTGTGAAATTACAACCGATGCCTTTAACTAAAATACGTAAGACATGTGGAGTATACCAATTGCCGATTAACGAAATCTTTGTAATGAAATAAAAAAAGAAAGCCAATTTGGAAGTCCGGCGACATAGGGTAAAAAATTGTTAGCGAATCACATGCGTGAGAAATTATTAGGTTATTAAGATAAAAGTTAGTTAAGTAGATAAGTTAAAACTTTGGGGTTGACTATTTGGTCACTAAAAGTGGGTACAATGCATAATGGGGATAAAAGAAATTTGAAGACTTTGTGATGGTAAGAATATTACGCAAAGATACGGTTTGTTTGAATAACATTTTGAAGTAAATAAATCAAAACTGTCTTTTATGAAACAGAAATTGGAAAGAAAGACATTCTTCCCGTGCAAACATCCAGCGCATCGATAAGAAAAGAAATGGTAAGAATAACTTGGTATTGAATGATAGAACAATCAAATTTATATGTAGATTCTAATCTTGAAGCAAGATGCATGTGTTCTTCTTATGATCTTAAGTGACAAGATATTCGGGAAACAATTGACTCTTTTAAATTACATTATTGATTGAGTATAGCAAAAAACCTTAGAAATTGCTCTAATTATAAGAGATTAATTAATATTTTCTTCGCAATGAAAGTTAAATGAAAATCAACATTCCTAGTGAGTAATCAATATTTACCTTACAAAATAATATCAAGGGCGAATTTTCTTAAGTGAATACAAAAATGCTCTCACTTTTGAGATTTGCATTCGTAGAATTATTTTACTCAATGAAAAAATGACTTTTTGAAATATTTTTATTTGATTTTTCCTCTGTATTTTCCATGTTTATAGGCATTACACCGAATGCGAGGAACGCAAGAACATGATTAAGTCACAGCACAATCAAAACAACAAAAACTAGCTCGTAAAATAAGGGAGGTGCATTAAAGTAAGCATCCTATCCTATTACACATGTAAATATCGCACAGGACTCGCTTGTCCTCATGCACCAAGAAAGAGTGTAATTAATTATGAACCAAGTAACTCATATGAAATCAATTAACTGCACTTTTACAAATGCTGATCGATATTTCTTTATTAAATGAATTTATTATGGCGATAAATTTAGAAACACTATGTGCACTTGTGAGCTGCCAGAGTATCTAAATTTATGTGACAAGTCTCTACTTGAAAATATTACAACGCATCAATGTTTAGGAAAATGTTTAACACGGGAAATCATTTGCTTTTGCTAAATTAGATATATAAATTTCGTTTATTAGTGGGAAAAGGAAGCCGATAAAACTTCTAGTGACTTCATTTGTGCAATAAGTTTGTTTGACATTCGAAATCATCGTGGAAAGTGTTTATTTATTCAAAAAATTTATTTGGAAATTCTATTCAAATTTTCCATGTGCATGGTTTTCTCACATTATAAATACAGAATGACGGGATTTAAACTGGAAGACAACTCAAAATATAGCATTAAACAACACTGCCAAACTCAATACCTTTAAAAATCAGACGAAGGAAAAATGTATAGTTAGTCAAACAGTTCTGAAAATTTCAGAACGTCCATCAGTGAAATATGTAAATGGTAGGTAAAAAGACCAAATGCTATTAAGATTACGTACTAAATGCAGTAGGTTATTTCATTAAAGCCTGCATTCAAGTAATGCTTCATTTTTTGTAGATTCCGATAGAGTGACTGCATTAAACTGTGATTGCGTCTAAGAGTGCATCCGATTATCTTACAACAGTGAAGATATAAAATTATTTGGGGAGTATTTGTAGAGCAAAGTATATATTTTGAATAAATGGAGTGATTCGATGACAAAGAAGACAACCTGATATACCTAAGTTATTTTTAAAAATACAGAAAAATGATGATATTTGACTCGAAATATGTTTAAAGTGTTATCTTTAACAACTACCAAGTGAAAAATCAGTCAAACATTGTCTGCTAGAATTCATGACTGTAATGGATAATTTCCTCTTTTTATTTCTCATGTATCTCTGCTAACACTTACTACATGGGAAACTCATCATAGAACACGCATTACTCGTTTCAAAGTTAATGTAGAAGACAATTTTATGAACTGCGCACACAGTATACGTGCGTGAAGTGTGTGAAATATTATACTTTCCTTTTTCAATATTTTAGCATTGAACCGAGGACAAAATGTTTTGGCCTTTGTATCAGAATGTTATAAAAGATATGTTTAATAATAGACATAATTAAAAACACCCACATATATGAAATATGGACTCAAAAAACTGAGCACGTCGATAGAACTGTGAAAATTCTCCAACACTTCAGGCCATCTTTGTCCATGCGTCGAACAGACTTCATTCGAAGTTCCTTTCACGCTGTTGTTCTCTTGGAACTATCGAAAGCCCATTCTCCCTTTCTCCAGGCTCTCAACCCTCCCACGAACACCTTTCCCGACGCACTCCTGTCAGTACCCGTTGTTTTGCCTCGAATAACAGGAGATTCCTTTTCCCAGCTTCCGAGTGCAAGCAGCAAGCTCAGATTCTCGATGACACTTCTAAGATAGGACCCGAAAAGTAACGGATGCGCCGTCATAAAACAGGAGATCTTACTTCCGCGAACTTATCATTCCCTTCGCCTTCCGTTTACCAAGTTTTGGTCTCTTCGAAGTTTTCATTCTCGATTTCAAATTTCACATTGATTCTCACGCCGTGAAACATAGTTCTTATATCCTCATAATATTTTTTCTCGAAGCATAGCACGTCATGTATCTTAAGCCTCGGTGTGGATGAAATTCCTGGTTTCGTCATGCAAGTGAAGCACTTCACTCAATTTCATCGGTGTGTGAAAATCTATTTTTGTGAAGGTAACTGAAGTTCTAATTTCAAGTAATGGTAACTCAAGAGGAAGTTTAAGTGCCTATTAAAATTGAATTAGTTGATGGGAAAGTGATGGGGGCGTCTTATTGGAAAGAAGTGACAATGAATTACTACAACAGTCTTAAAAATTTAAAATTCCAAAAATTAACTCTTAGTTTTAGAGAAAGTTGAAGATAAACTCTATGGCACTATTGCTAAACTCACTTCCCTACATCAGCTAAAAAATTAGGAAGATCATCATTCCCATATTTCTGGCAAAGTGTACCAGATGAGGTATTATTAATGCCAATAATTTATTTTATAGGATTAAGTATGATTTGACTTACTTTCTGAACCTGCAGACTAAATTGAGAATAAATTGACCATTATAGCACTACATAATTATTGTCATATGCTTACATCATCATTTATATTAGGATAATATTGAGAAGAGGCAGATTATTTTTAAATTATTTTATTCAACATATACGCGATTTCTATGACACTTAGCATTAGCACGGATATGCTAATTTTGCAGGGCAACCAACGAGTTCTACTTTACTAATATAGCATATGTTGTCGTAACTAACTTTAAAGTAATATTGGAGCGCGAAAAGACGAAAGACATGTATCCAATGAAAACAACTCGTAAAAATTTTGCAATCCAGAAAGCGTCCTCTCGGAAGGAAATAACATTCACATCTTCCGGAAACCGTCTATAGAGTTCCGCTTGCAGTGGAAGAGAAATATAGGAGTGGGTGACTGCATACATAAAAACTAAACGCCGGGATCAACACCCGCGTTTGAAGGGAATAGGTATGAAGATAGGGAGGAGGGAGAATGAGAGGATTAATGTTGAAATAGACGGACGGACTCCACCCTTTTAGGTGGGCAGTATGATCTCTTATCTCCCTCTCTCCCTCACACACAAACAAACACAGGGTTCATCCCGCGGACATATCCACCCCACGATTTCTAGCCGCCATCCCTTAACGGGGACCTCCTAACACAGTGCACCGACCTCAAAAATCCACCAGTTGGGCCCCACTCCCCTCGTGACTGTCTCCTTCTGTTTGATCACAAAACCCTCACCCCAGAATCCCGGTCCCATACTCCGGATCCATTGAGGTCCCATCCCTATTAAAACGGACGCTCCTTCCTCCCTTATATTCCCCATCCACTCGCCAACCCCCGCATGGGTACGCGTCTTCACACACGAGAACTCAAGAGCACCCGTCGACCGCATAAACCGTCAAATAAAAATCTTTCATTGCCCCGCCCGAAAGAGGAAATGTTCCTTTTCTTTCCACCCCGTTCCCTCTCCGCTCCTTTTCACAAGCCATCCTCTCCCACGCTCACTTCCCATTCTTTCTCTTATCCGTCCCATCTCATTCCTCCTCGTCGTCCACACACCCTTCTCATTTCCCCTTCCTTTCCACAAACTAATCATCGCCGCCCCTTTTCTCCGTCTGCCGCCGGCCCATATGTCTTCGGAGACGGACGAAACGTCCCCACCCCGATGCTCTCTTCTCCTTGGAAGGAATTTATTTTTCCGCCTGTCATTTCCCAAATTGTTCATTCGGCATTGGACTTCATCAGAAATAATGTTCGTCCGGACTGCTCAAACCTGTCCACGCCAGTTCTGCCACGAAATATTTAAATTTGATTCAAGATTTGAATATCTCCAATCCTTATTGAATAATATGTTCTAATTGGAATGCAAAAGGCCTAATGCCGTTTCCAATCCAAATAGAATATCTCCCATCACCTACAAGACGCAATTAATGCAAAACAAGGAGGGATACAATCAAGATTAAACATTACATCCGCACTTGTTTAGCATGATTTTTAATGAAAACTGATATAGATATACTATACTACATAGCTACTAGCAATAGCCGAAAAAATAACTGAAGCATATCCTAGTAATTATTTTTTTCCAATTCTGCAATTGATTGTTTTGATATTAGTGTGTTCGATTGAGCAAATATAATACTTACATGTTCTCACGCTAGATACCTTATAAAATTTTTAAAGGCTAAATTTTTACAAGTGTCTTAAGTAAAATCGTTTTGCCATTTAAACTATATGGGTACAAGTATAAACTCAACAGGAAGCTAGCCAAGTTTGCTGGCTATTGAATCAAATGAAGCAACTGGATTTCTAAAATTCGTAAAGAAAACAGATTTTTTCCTTTACTCATGAATAATAATTATTATCATTTGCAATCCACCGGTTAAGGTAGGTTTTGGATAGACACAAGTTATGGAACGGTAAAGCGACTTCCTTATACTAGAGTAGAAGTTGCCACTGAAGAAGGAAACATCAATGATACCTTGAATCTCAAGCAATATTTGCTCTCACAACAATCGTCTAATAACTTCGTAGGAGAAAATCTCTCAAAATCCCTAAATATTTGAGGAAAACTCAAAATTTTTAACTGTACTAAAATACATTACTAAGCATAATAAAACAAGACAAAGGAGGGGCAAAAATGCTGGTGAGGAAGAATCTAACCCAGAGTACAAAGATGAACCGATTAGATGCTTGATGAAAAGAAGAAAAGAACATGTTACAGGGAATAGTCTTAAAGTCTGTAAAGTTTAGCTGGCGAAAGGATTCATTAAAAGGAAAGGGAAAGATGAATGACGAACCAAGTCAGCAGAAATGTAATCGAGAAAGGAATAGAAGTGGGATAATATCGGTTAAGCAAAAGACGTCGGCGCGCTTTAGAGAGATGACACCTCGTAAAGGCCTCAGCTTAAGAAGAAAATCCACTGAGATGGGAGAAGAGGGGTGGACAGGGTTCCAATACCTTTAAGCAAAATGTTATTTTTTTATAATTATCGTAATTTTGGAACCTTCGGCACTGAAATTTCACGAGTGAGCTCATGTCAAAGAAATAAGGTTCCCGATTAATCATCTATATCGTTTAAAAAAAATTGGATTAAAATAATACGAAGATATATTTATTATTTTATTTCTTATCATTAGAAAATGAGAGAATGAATGCGTTTAACTCAACTCCAAAAATAAATACTAAAAAACTAATTGATATTGAAACCCACTTTCATTAGGGCAACAGAGAAATTAGTAACGAGTATGGAATCGTTCCTTACCGAAAAATTTGTTTGGACAAGATAGATAGATAGATAATGGTCTTTATTTGGGCGAAATTGAGACCAAATGGTCCCTTCTTCCATTTAACCCATCGTCATATACATATTATATTAGCCATTTAAACTTACAGTTACATTCAAAGCTAAACATAAACACATAGAGATAGACATAAATTCATTAATCCAAATTTGCACATCGAAAAGAAAAAAGTATATACATATATATAGACACACACATACACATACATACACATACATACACATACACACACATATATACCTATATGCATACACATACATACAAGACAAGTGCTGTTAGCAAAACGGATGGAATGAATTAGCCTAAAATTGATAAAAACTCATCAATTGCTTGGATTACTTCAGTCCATCCTTTTCGTAACAAGAATGATGATTTTATGGGGTTTAAATTGCAAATACCCCTTTCTTTCAAAGTTATCACACCTAGTTTCCCTTTGGTCTTGCTGAATGTACTGTTTTTGACTGCTTTTCGGAAGGGACTTCTGCCATTGTTTCTAAAAAGCCCTCAAAACTAATATTTTCCTCGTAAATACTATTCCTATAGACAAAATGTGTCTCTTTTATTTAATGCCAAATCATTTTGAAAAGCTCTTCAAGCGGATTCCATATTTTTAGAATGTGCCTAATTTTAATTTAATTTATACAAAGAATCACTTCTGATTTACTTTGTCATCTACCTACTCTACCTTAAGTCACAGGAACGGCATCCAGAGGAGCTACTCCACCTCTATTCATTTGACATTCGTCATTTACCGCCACTTGATCTCCGTTTACCGAAATCCGTTGTATTATGTCTTATTCGTTCACTATATGACGCATTAATGACCGTTTTACAAGCGTTTCCCTAAACATTTACGTATTAATTCTACTTAAGCTATCCAATTTCCCTTCTTATACTATAAATACACTTCGAATGAAGCACTTGTCTACCAGATATGAGGTTGCAGGTTGCTTCTGTTACTACGTCTTAATTGGACGTTCAACTCTGTGTCTTTTCAATTAAAACTTTTCAGGACATGCGATTCAATTGTGATTTTACGCTAGACGAATATTTTAAAGTGAGAACTGCATTTTTCAAAATGCGATATTAACCAATTAATACACACAAAAAATATAAAATGTTAAAAATAATAATGCACCCCATCTGTGGTTGTACTCTGTCGACCGCGGCTCCACTGTTCGTTCCGCTCCGCTTAGCACTACGAAAGAGGGGAGGTCATCATCGCCGAATTCGCTATCGTGACATCCGGTCTACTTTAACTAGCAACCTTACTATTACTATATACCCCTTAAGCTATCGTTAGCTGTAGTGACAGCATTTGTTTCCCATTGATTAGGAAAAATGTACAAGGTTTTCATGACGTGAGTAATTTCACTAAACAATGCTAAAAAAAAACAGAAGATATATGAACGTTCTGGTCACTCGAGTGGGTACTTCACCCGCTTACTTCGCACAAATTTCGCACCAGTTTCATTTCCGTTGACAGGGTGGATTCTGCGATCGTCCCATGGATTTCCCACCCACGCCCGTTCAATGACCATATTGAGAGGGAGAGTGCCTTCACTTCTGAATGGGGGTGCGTCCTCTGAACAAGTCAAAAAGAGTTCTTCATGGAAAGGCTCATATGCCGAAACACAAGGCTGAATGTGCTCCACAGCTGGCATACGGCTAACTGACAGCTGTTGCTCTTGTGTGATAACGCTGAAAAAATCCCATCCCAGCGACAGTTCCGTCATTATTGAACTGACTTCATTTTTCCTCTGTCCTGAAAAAAATGCCAGCTAGTGTCCAAGTGAGCACAAAGCGGAAGTAAAAAGCCCCAGGTATTTTACTGTGAATAGTAAATGACTAGTGCATTGTAAGTTAAGGCAATTTAACTACATAAAATTGAATTCTATGCATGGAAAGCTAGAAATTTCCAAAAAAACATACTTTGAAACATTTTTGCGTTAAGATAGGAGGAAAGAGGAGAATTAAGAGAGCTGTTGGATTAAATGCAATGATAAAGGAAGAATCTATGGTCCTAATCATAAAGTGACGAAAGATTTGATGCTCAAGTCTTATAACGTGGATGGTAGAGACAAGGTCTATAAATAAATTATAAATTGGCACTATTGATGAAAATAGGTCCAGAGGGAAACTCATGAATAGATGGAGAGATACTTACAAAGAATGAATTTTGCTAACATGAAGGATAAAGCGAAACATACAAGAAGAGCACCGTTGACTGTTCAAGAGGCAAAAAGCCAAAGAGGGTTTTCGCGCCAAAGGAAAAAGAAGGTTCAATATAAGATACATGTTTCAAAAAGCCCACATATTACGCGGTAGTTACTGATTGTTAAACGCAGTTAAACCAGAATTCTCCTTTGATAAAATTAGTCACCTTCTCTCTAACCCTAGCTCATTCACTGATCTGCCATGAGTCAGCTGTGGCGGGCACTCACCATGTGGCCGCGGAGAGACCAGCAGAAGGACCCTTCCTCCCTTCTATCCTGCCCCCCCCCCCCCCGGCCTTCTAGAATCCCTACCCAAAACAGGATCTTTGGTATAATTATTACATATTAGAAAGCAAAAAGAACGAATTTTGATTATCAAAGATCGAGTAGTATTTTTTGCATTTTATGATTTTGCGCCACCTCTGAAACATTTGTCAAAACTTTTTCAACTCCATTCCAATATTGTGCTATAGCACAAAATTTACCCCAAAATTCATATAATTTGTCAAATTTAATACTTTGACCATTATTATCGACAATCAGTTACTCTACGAGATAGTTTACGATAGCTACTTTAATGGTTTTGTTCTGGTTATAGTTTCCTTGTGAGATGACACACTTCTTCCAATGCCTCACATTTGCTGAAGCTCTTATTATATGGATGAAGCGTAGCAGTTGAACAATAATTACGCGAGAAAGTTGTCCTAATAATTGGCGACTTTCTCCGGCAGCAGAATGTACTAAAAGTAAATCTTGAAATTTACCAATATAAGTTTGTTTTCACACCATTTAAATTAATATCGACTATTATCAATATTTTTAATTTTCCTTTAGTTAAAAATTAGCTAGCCGACCCCGGTGGGGGCGGGGTAACGTCCTCGTCTGCCATTCCAAGGGTCGCGGGTTCGCTTCCCGCCTGGGTTGAGTTTTCCTCCACCTAGAGCTTGGGTGTTTGTAAATGTGACCATTGTTATCGTTGTTAATAGTTCGATGTAAAGGCCAAAGTGTGCTGTTTTCGGACTAATACTGAATAAATAAAAATAAATAAATAAGACATAAATGCTTACTTTTATTACTGCTATATTTTATGGACGATCGTAACAACGCACGCCGGATATACCTGTCATGTTTGCAATCGCTATCGGTAATGTCAAACCTCGCGAAGAATGTTGCGTGGATTTAATATCAAGAGAGGTTGGTTTTTGTTTGCAATGATAAAGGCAAAATTCAAAGAATACATTTTAAATTCCAGTAATGGCAAAACTTACTAAAGAGTGAAGTCATACGATTTCTAGGGCTCAATTATGTTTTGAAATAGTAAAGTTGAAATTAATTCCGTATGACACGTTTCAATATCTATTTTTCATAATCATGGGCATAATACAATTTTTCACACAATACTATTTCGAGGTCAATAATATAAAAATAATTATTGTCCAATAGATAAAATCAGATACTGAATAACTTATCCCGAGTTTAGAGAAAAAACTTTTTCGGCAACGGACTGTTTGAAATTGACTTGAGGACAAGGTAACGGAATCAGCAGGTGAACTAGGTCCATTATTATGCCGGTAAAAGTCTAGGTATACCGATTAGGCCTACCTGAGAAGTACTATATAAGATTAAAGGAGAGTATGATTTTATGTTCCAATGTGTTGCTTCCAAATCTTCCGCTGAATTTGTCATTTAGAATTGGCAATAATTGAAATCAATGAATCTACGACTTTGATTCTTCCCCTTTCCTTTATTTTTTCAACACTTCAGAAATTAATACCATAACCAGTGAACAAAAGTAGATGAGATATATTAAGAGTTCACCAAATCGGTGTTAGATAGAGATGTGAAGCAAACAGCTCCAATAGTATGCATAGTATGTTTACTAATATGCATGTATAGAATATAGTATTATGAGTGTATAGAAGAAGAGTTCGTAAAAGGGATTTCGTACTAACGTTTCAGTTTATTTTCTTTCAAAATGCAATGACACTCTAGGCACTTGAGACTTCAGCAATTCCTTCAAGAGCAGATTTAAGGTTGAAACAGTATAAAGAAACCATTACATCTAAAAGGTCAATCAAGCTATTAATATCGAATTTTCTACGAAAAATGGAGAAATGTATGATTTATTGAAATAATAGTCACTATTTAGATTCAAATAATTCCAATCTATGAGTTTTTGTGAAAATATGCCTCACATATGTTGATAGCACATTAAATTTTGATGCGAAATGAGGTTCGTAAAGGCACAAAATGTACTTATTTTAAATAATTCTTGAATCATGATTACACTTTCTGCATTAATTCTACTTGGCGAATTGATAAAGAAGTTAAACAAAATAATGAGCATAGCGGTAAGTTGAAAGTATATTCTTTCTTCTCATAAAGTACTCGCGTGAAATTCCAATGAGTTCTGTGCAATGCGTCCCATTAATTCACCAAGAGCATTTTTTTCATATCCATCTTCACGCAAGTATGATCTAAGGGAGTCCAAGTATGATCCATCCCATCACCCGTATAATTAACCACAAAAAAATGAGTGTGGAAAAATGGAGAAGATATTACATCCAGCTACGATGTAGCATCGCGTTAAAATTTATATCATATTTCAGATTCTCTACGGTTGAAAAAAAAGGTGAGTGTCTCATTTTTTATGCCCTTGTGGTTTAAGTTTTTTTTTGGCTGGAACTGAGCAAAAAAAACAACCATACGGGCTGCTCTCCTCTCCTCAGATTCGAATAATTAAGAATCTGGGGAATGAGTCATTAGGGAAGAGTTTCAGTCCTTCAGTAGACTCCCTCAAGCGAATATTAAAAAAATTACGAGCTTTTATTTTTTGTCAGAAATGGGAAATGGATGACTTTCGGGAGGTTTGCATGTGGGAGGAGGGGTTCTAAATAAAATTGCAAAGTATCATCTCACCGCACTTCATTTTGAGATTAACTTGAAGTTTCCAGCTCCTTATCCTAACATAGATCCAAAAGGTTTAGAACGCACATGAGATGCTCTCTAAGACTTTGAATATTTGTTTAATGGTGAACTCTCATGAGATGATCCCTTCTTATGAGATCAACGTTTCTGAGTTAACACCATTGACTATATTTAAAGTCAAACCTATTCTTTTTAATTATTACAATGTGAGCCAACATTATCCGTTTAATTATTCTTGTTAGTTACAGTAACAAAATGAATTGATAGAAAACCAATGAATTCAGTTTCAGCCGTAATTAAAAAAATTATGAAATATTGTATTCTAAACATTACGGGAACTACTTGACTGGTTTGAAACCAAGGTCATATTTGTTCACTTATTAATTATCAAATTTGCGAATGGAAAAGAGGGGGAAAAGTTGATTTTATCAAAATTTAAACAAGAAAGTGGAAGGTCAACCGAAAGAAGAACAGGATCGAAAGAAATGGGAAAAAGAAAATGAAGTATATTTGTTAGTCCTTCTATCCGATATTCGACTGCAATCCTCAATTATTCCCTGCCTAATACTCATTTCATTACGCCATTACAGTTCTACCCTCGTTCACTCATGGTGGTACAATACATATGCTTTTCGTCTTTGTTTTTTTCTCTCGATACTGATATTAAGGGAAATCATTATTTTTATTTTGATTAAGAATTTCTACAGATTTTCTCCCTTATCTGCTGTAGTTAAAATTTGCATAATTGAAACGGACATAGTTAATTTCTTCCCTGTTCAACACAATTACTATGGTGACCATTTCATATATTATTTTATTTCCTTTAAAAATTTAATTCTAATGCGGCTGGTTAAACGTGAGGATGCCATTATATATAATTCTTTTAAATTTTAGCTTATATATTTCTTCCATCTTCCATTTAAAGTTCCATTGGTGAATAGGTAGTTGTACATTGGGTGGATTATCTTTTTGCCAGTGGAGTCCAATTTAATTTTTTCAGCGACTGCACGTATCATAAGAATTAGGAAGTCATCGGAGTCAAAGTTGAAGAATGCGACATTTTTTAGGTTTTTGATTATTCACGTAATTCATGCGATTGTTCACATGATCATGTGGTTATTCACATTCAAGTATTTTTATCGCACATGAAAGGAACTCGAAGTCAATGTTCTTCACAGCTCTTGATCTCCACATCCTTGGGCATTGTTACATATGGAAGAATACTCATTTTGCACAAAAATTCCGTTGCACAACCAAGATCCTACCTGCACAAAATGCATGAATTTTAAAGAATGCTTGACTTACGGTAATAAGAGCCACATGATTGCCTTTTGCTTCATGGATTTAGAAGCTAAACAAAATAACGAGCACACCAGTAAGTTAAAAGTACATTCTCTCCTTCCTGTGAGTTCCATGCAAAGCGTCCTATTGATTTAACAAAACCTATTTTTTAATCCTCATTTTCACATAAGCATAATCCAAGGGAGTCCAAGTAAAATCCATTCCATCGCCCATATAATTAATAAAAAATGAGGTTGAAAAAATGGGAAACATTTAAAATCCATCCATGATGTATCATCACCACTAAAGTTTTATCATACTTCAGTTTCCCTACGGTTGGCATAAAATGGTCCCTCATTTTTTAATGTCTTCACGTTGAAGTTTACATAGCTGAAAATGACCAAAAAACTACCATAGATACATCCAGTAATTTTCTAATCGCAATTTCTCCAAGTTCTCAGGCATTTTCCCCTTTAATAGTAATTTAGATAATGTCAAACATTTTACCCAGAGTGATTAGTGTGGCAGCACAGGGGGTAGAACGTTTAGCTTACCTTCAAGATGGTCCTCGGGTCAAATCCTGGGTACAACGTTTGAGCAACCACATTTGAAATCCATACGTTGCGACTTTCTCGTCACTAGAACTTCGTGGGAAACCGAACGGATTTCCCGTGATACTTCATGTGACTCGCTACCTTTAACCTGATTTTCTCGTTTTACAAAAATTCGTTTATATTTCGGGGTGAGCTCCCTCTACTCTCAAATTATCTTTTTCTTTGCTCTGCCAAGCCGTTAATTCACGCGTGCGCCAATTGGTACTGCCGAGTTGATTCTGTTTACTCCTAATTATCGGATTCACCCAATAAATTTGAGTCCCATTTCTTTTCTTCCAAATCGCTCTGCTACATCGTTGGCTAACTCTCTTTCAGATTTCTTCACAGGGAGAAATTTTCCTGGGGAGAAATTTCGGATAGCTTTTTACAATACTTAAAATTACTTAAACTTAATACTTAAACTTAAAATCGTTCTTGAATACTACAAAAGACAAAATGCGTACACAAAATAAAAGTGGCGTTTATAAGTTAACTTGTGGGGACTGTAGTGCTTTATATATAGGTCAAACGGGGAGATCATTAAAACACGGGCGGAGGAACCTAAATGCTGTTTCAGGAACTGTGACCTCAAGCAATCACACTTCGCCAAACATCTATGGGAAGAAAATCATGGGAGTGATTTCAACCCGGAACTCTTACACCAGATGGAAAAAGGAATGAGGATGGACAAGTGGGAAGAGTTGGAAATCAGGAAGAATTTAAAAACGGGTCATTTGGTTAACGATTTATTGTTTGAATACCTCTCCCCAATCCTGGAAGTACCCCTTTCCTTCACAGATAGACCCGACAAACCCCCCCCCCCCACTGTAAACCAACCAATCACCTTTCCTGACGCTTAACGCCCCTCTCCCCCCTCCCCATCAACACCGATCCCAACCCCACTTTCTTTCCCCTCCTTCTCCCCCCTCTCTCACTCACCCTTCCTCTCCCTCATGAATGGTATACAAATGGACTGCGTCTTGATTAATTTGTACCTGATGATGACGCTTGAGCGTTGAAACCGGTTGTACGTGAGTAAAGGACAGTGGAAAGATACATTGTATTCTTCATTTAATTAAAATGGATTTCCACAAAGTTGAGCCGGGAGAAATTGAATATTTCTTCACAGAGGAACTTTCACAGCCGTGTACTAGTTTCATCATCTTTCTATTTCTTCATCTTTAATCAACATGTCATAAGTGGCATCCCTCTCGCTATTACCCTTTGATATTAATTTCCTGAGGTGTGTTTAAGTTTTTCATCTTAGACACTAAGAAGTTAAACTTCTTAGTGTCTAAAATGATTTGGTCCCGTAACATCTTGTGGAGGTATAACTCTCTTTTCTTTCGAAAAGTGAAGAGTCAGGCGTGATATTGTGGAATCGAGACATAATGAAAACTTCGTTGCAATTTTCCACAGTTAAAACTTTATTGCCGACCATGGTTTCGATACACTGTATCATCTTCAGGTGCACCTGAAGATGATACAGTGTATCGAAACCATGGTCGGCAATAAAGTTTTAACTGTGGAAAATTGCAACGAAGTTTTCATTATTATCTCTTTTCTTTATTTCTTGTGTTTATTGTTTTCTGCTGTAAGGGCTCTTGGTACGTGGTAGTCCAGTGGATATAGCACTGGGCTACTGACCGAATTCAGTTCCAGGTGGCGCCTCTAAGCGCTTTCGGCTTCACAGTAGCCCACACACCAGATCTTCCTAAGGAACCACAGGCGATACAGAGAAAGAAACGGGCTGAAGTGCCAATTTCACACGCCGTTGGACTTAGTACTAGCTGAGCCGTAACCTCACCGATAAAATTCAGCCTTCGGGTTGATATTCATGGCACAAGATCTCTTATCGGCGTGGCTTTCCATGACTGTTTGCTATCAGCCTCTTTGCGTATGAGTTGTTCATATGTTACGCATATGTTACTTAATCGTAAAGTCCTTACTATCATTGTATTTTCTTACTCATCTGTCTCTCTCTTTTACCGTAAATAATCTCCTTACCTCTCTTCCACATTTTGCTCATGTAGGAACATGCCATGTGAAGATATTCCTTTCCTATTTGATGTCCGAGTACTATCGTTTTTCAAGTTTTAAGCCCTCTTTTAAGCCATAATCTCAGATATTCACTAATCTTGGAGACACCATTCATAATGGCGTAGGTATTGCTCTCACACGACTTTATTTAATCATTGTATCTTTGTCACACAAGGAAGGGTTCGATTTACCCTGTCTGCTAAAATGGGTAGAAAAACAAAGAAAACGAAATACCAGAAGGTATAATAAAGAACGACGACACTTCTGGTTTTCGTCAAAAGAGAACCAACGACACAAATACAAATCGATCTTGACAGTATACCGGGAAAGGTACAACCACTAGATGTGTTTGCGGGGACCTACTCCAACCTCGGCACCGGATTACAAGATTTACTCCCGTCTCTCCATATTTATCTCATTTACATCCCTCTTTAAGAGTCACTTCACGACAAGAGGGGTGTCTGAATTAATCACAGAATCAGTCTAACAGAATCATGAGAAATAGAAATTTTTTAAAAAAGCGTTCTTCTTTCGTAGGAACTGCATAGATACAATACAACTCAATTTGCAATCACTGTGATATATGGCCTAATGGACTTCTGCAGTTCGAATACCTAAGCCTGCATTTCAAATACCTAAGCCTAAGTTTATTTTTAGGAAGACCACTTTTAGCCGGACGACCACTAGTTTGGAGTTGACAACTGGGTTAGCCTACCATGACCGTTTCTTGCGTTCTGAATGCACTATACTGATCTACGTGATTTGTCTCCATATGATAAATAAATATGACGAAAAACAAAGAAAGGGTAAATGGATTTTTTAACGTGCAGCGCAGGTAAAAAAAAATATGCGTTTGGGCAAGGACTTTTTATCCTTGATATTTAAAAGACAGAAGAACCACCAACCATATTAGAAAGAGGTAGCTAGGCTACGCGCGCGCATTGAATGAGAATGAAATACATATTATAATGTCGGCATTTCTTTCGGAAATTGAGTACTTCGAGCGATTAATACGAGGCTGAAATGCGCTATTTGGCACCGGGTAACGAGTGTAGTATACAGTATTTACCACGGTAATTCAGGTTAGGAGGAAATTACGTGTTGGGGATACGAAACTTTCCACCGCGATAAAATGTCAGAAATGCGAGCAAGGCATGCGCGGACAAATAGCTTTACGAAGCAGCTATGAGAGCACGTAAACAACGTGTAGATGCAACGGTCTTGATAATGTCGCACAACTTTAACAGCAAGGTTGAAGGCACGAAAAGATTCCCAACACGGAAGTTTTCCCTGCAAAGTGGAATTCCTTCTCTTGTTGAGTTAGGACGGTCGCGCTTGCATTTGAATAATATCGCCAAGCTTCGCTACTCATTGCGTTTCCCGCTGCGCATTACATCCCCCCCCTCCACTCCTCGCCCCGCGTAATCGAAGGCGGGAATCGGGGAACATCCTCCCCGGCAAATGTTTACGAGAAGAGCGCCCCGGGGTTAGTTGGAGGGATGGGGTTGTCGCAGTAAAAAATGGAATTCTAATCTCCCCACCACTCCCCCCCCCCCCCGCACCATACCCCAACTCAGGCGTGTTTGTTTGCCTTTAAAAAGATCCCGTCCGTGGGAACTGGGCCGCCTTGAGGGTGGTGGGGGTTGGGAGGCACGATCAACAGGCCTCGGGCCCATAATGTTGAGGCCTCCTCCACCCACATCTCCCCCCGCCCTCCCCGCGAGACCACGAGGGGACGGTTCGCCGAGGGGTTTCACGTGGTACTTCAACCACGTCCATTAAACCCATCAACCACACGCGCGCGCGTGCACGCACGTCTTCAGACCCTTCGCGCACGCTACGCAAGCTTCTCCAAGCTGTTTTGACCGGTAGGGCTGTTTTGAAAGAAGGTGAAAGACTGTGTCCACTGACTTTGGCTCACCTACACTCCATACAGCGGTTAAATGTATATATATATATATATATATATATATATATATATATATATATATATATATATATATATATATATATATATATATATATATATATATATATATATATATATATATATATATTCATACCAAAAAAGTATAAAACCCAACGCATTGGTGCCGAATCAAGAATGCCTACATTCACGAGTTTACGCTGAGGAAGCAGCAACCCAGTTTTGTGGTCACGCTCCAGAGTGGGTGGGAAAAATTCTACGCTTAGGGTGCCAAAAATAACCTCTCTTTGAGATTCACGTGTAACGGAGGGTGTGTTCTCGTCCTTAGCGTCAGTACTGGATTGCGAAGGACGTAGAGAATAGCGTGCCGGTCCCCCTTCCCGCCTCCTACCCTCCCTCTCCCCGCCCTCGCTTTTCCTCAGTACCATCCTCAGTCAGGACGCCTCTTCCAGGCGATTACACTCGCTTAATTCGTGAGCGGCGGCCGTGATCGTGAACACGCTCGGAAAGTTAAGTACAGCCGCAGTTGCAGATAAAACGACTGTGAAGTCAAAATTTTTGAAAGTGAAGAAATTTTAAATTACGGAAACTTTTAAAAAGTCACTTTTATGCCATAAACACAGGTATTGAATCCGGGAGAGAATAAAATCTTGCACATTTCATTGCAAGATTAAGAGACTTGGGGAGTTTAATTGAAAGAAACGCAGGAAAATAAACATTTCATAAAAAATATTATAAATGATAACTGTATGGTAAACGTGTTAAGTATTTCAAGGAGGCAAAGAAATTCATTACGTATGGATAACTCAACAGTATAATGCAGGTATAGAAGAAAGAAATGATTTCTACTTTGTTAATGGGTGTGAAAATTCTCCTGGGAACATTCTTCTGCCTTCAAAACATATATTTACGATGCTTATAAAAATGATCTGATTAATCATTGACACAAAATGATGTGTAAGCAATAAAAGTTACCTGAAAAAACTAGGTACCTGATTAAAAAGTCCACTAATTGACTCTTAATACTGTTGGGAATCTGAGGTTCTATGGTAACCAAGTAAAAAACGCCATTCAGATTAAATGGAAGAGATTGTTTGCAAAGAGGCTAAATTCTTGAGAAGCAAGACATCATTTATATACAGACCAAATATTACGGCTGCCACCTATTACTCATTATTTTTTTTTAATTTACTCATAAATGGTTTGATTTTTAGAAATGCCGTTGGTTCAGAAATGGTGGAATTACACTTTATGTTTTTTTAACTTGATCACCGCTGGTTGGTAAATTTGAAAAAATAGGGTCTTTGTAAGTGAAATCAAGTAGAAATACAAACAGCAACATATTTTCAGGCTCAGCCATTTATGGATAGGGTGGCGTTTATGCGTGGGGCTGCGGATTCACACCGAAAAGCGTCATGACTCAACGTTCCACTCCAACTTTGACTCGCAGCTGAGAAGGCGAGCTTGCGGTCAACCGAGGCAATGATCACGTTTCGGCGATAAACACAACCGAAGTCACGTGTTGAGAAAATTAATGGGTTGGAGCATGGAGGGTAAAGAAAAGGATTTTCTGCGTTAGGGGCCAAACCTCATGCTGCTCGAAAATTACTTTTTCACTGCATTGAACTCAGGTTTACGAAATTTTCTTCGAGAAAATTGACATTTTGCAATTCATTTAAAATGATAGGTAGCCCGAACTAATTGAAAGGCAGAGAGACAAGAACACGACCTAATCCATAATCATTTCAAAAGAGTAAGAGGGTCCACGTAAACGAATATTTCAGCAGCGGATTAAGACAATTGGAATCGCGGAATATGTTCAGCATCTTATCTCCATCGCCCAGAATTAAGCACAATGGAACACACATTTTGATTTTGTTCCAGGGCTAAGCCTGGCTGAGGGCCGGCAATTCAGTTCGTGAACGGAAACGTTTGCGTTCAGGGTATTTTGTTTTCCCACGGACAATACGGGATAGCCACTGCAGGATTACAGATGGCAAAAATTCCACTTGCCATCCTCAGCGTCTAGGGAATAATTAGTTCTACTTAAATGCATGCTCTTTCTCTAACCTCGTGTGTTTTGTTATCATTACCCATTCTTTCCGAATGACCTCATTAGTGTTCAGTTCATCTGTTTTAAGTTTTCATTTCAATCCCTCGTCCCTCTCCGCGGGGAGAAATTCCTGCTACCTGCAACGTTGGGTCGCATTCCCTGCCTTTCACAGTCTCCAAGGGGGTAGAGTGTTTTGTGGTGCATGTTCATGTGGTAGTGGAGTTTCGCATTCTTGCTTGTTGGGTCCTGGCTTGCGTGTTGTTGGATGGCATTCGTGCTGCATCCTGGGGTGCAGTTGTTTGTTGATTTATGGTATATGTGTTTGCATGAGTGTTGGATAAAGGGATTTTCGCATGAGTGTGTGCGCTGCTGTGGGTGTAATTTTCCATATTGTTGCTTTGGTATTTTTCCTTTTTACGGTTGGTGACCTAACACCCCCCGCCACACGCCCTTGCGGCGGCTTGCGGGGTATTATGTAGATGTAAACCAATAACGAACTCATAATTTCAATTTGTACGTAAAATGTCACCTCGATTGTTGGTAAATAATTCAATTCATTAAGGATTTTATCCAAATCAACTGTGTTTATGAATACTGATTGATGTATCTAGAGATTCATCAGCTTTCAAAATTAAATTGTAAAAACGCGCAGAAGTGCTTCACTATGAATGATCATAATCCAACCAAAATCAAAATCAGTCCATATTAAATCTTTGTATTCAAGATCTCGATGGGAATCAGCCAAGCCCTTTACCATATGCTACAAATTTTCACTCTATGCCGTTGCTTCCGGCAACAGCTACTACGAATTTTAATGACCGAAACTCCACGAAAGCAAACTCTTCGAGCATAATCTAAATATTGAGATATTCATGGTATTCCAGAACTCAATGGAAAAGGGTCGCAGCTTTAAGCACGAGCCTTAAAATTTTTACTGTATACTGGTGAGTAAAACGCCATACCTGCATCGCTGTGCTCATTAGTAGATACTGACACACTACACTACACTAACATACTACAAACTCTCGGACGGATGTGGCGAATACATTATTACTTGGATTAATTAACCAAATTCAGAAGAAGATAATCCAGGGCAAAATAAGGGTCTAAAATATTATTGCCAACGTCTTCAGAAAGGGATATACAGAAATAATCGGAAACAATTTAGTGATCATATGCAAGTTGCTTTTCCGAATGATTGGCGTAAATGACGCTGTTAATAATGTGCACCGAAGTCAACATCGTTGTGAGTCAGCATATCCAAATTGAACTCAGTGGGAGATAAATTACTGATTTATTACCCTATTTTAAGTTCCAAATATTATTACTTACTTAGCCCAAATCGGCGAAATTGATAGTGCTATATTTTATCTAGCAACTGCCATTTTTTCAATACGCCATTTTTACCAACACAAACCATTGACAAATTATACCATGCGTTTTTGAATTATTACATTATATGCATTGAATAAGTTTTGGCTATAATAGGATCATTCAAATATAACTTATAAAACCGTTTGAACGGATCTTCTTCAAAATAATGCAATGCTAAACCTTCAGAGCTGAATATTCCCATGGCGTGAGTACTCATTGCTTCCCGAGGCGTATTTAAGAAAATTAAATTGAAAGAAAACCATTTTCGAACCTTGTAGGAAGCTAATAACTTATGTTTGCCGAACACCTTTTTTTATGGATCGCGGTATATGTATGTAGATGTAGATGATCTGATGAGTCCCTTATAATATGTAAGATGTATAGGTTCATAGAGTTAAAGGCGGCCAAGATGGAAACGAGTTAGGTTTCACAAATTGAAAGATTTTATAATTATCTCTCCACTGAATTTAAGTTAACAGTATTTTCAAGGATCGCAAATGTGAAATATGGAGCTCAGTTTGCAATTTACATGATGCCTTCAAGGGCAACCGTCAATTCAAAAATGCACGTAGAACTAAAACGACCGAGGTAAATGGCCTCGAAGGCATGACTTTAATTTAATTCTGTCTTGAGGTGCCTATTCGATATCATCCGGGCACTCACCATGTAACACATTCTCCAGAAGCTATTATTCCTTTATCAAAAATAACTCTCCTTTCCCAATATTATAACCAGAGACTACACTGAGAAACGGTAATAGTTAAATATACTAAAATCAGAAGTAAACTAGAAAAGTCTTAGTGAAAGCTTGTCATTTCAATGAGCCTATATAGTATTCAGCTCACAACAAGGCGAATGATTTTTACACACTGAAATTATTGCATTGAAATGCATATTAGCGGATGACTGCGTTAAAAGTTACTGATGCGGCATCTCCCGCAGTTTCTTTCGAATTAGTCCGTTAAAATTAAGCCAAAGATAATGTGCTGGCTGTGCTGGCGAAAGAAAAAAATCTATGAAATGATTCGATATTCTACAATTATAAGTAGTTTATCCAAGGTTGCAAAAATAATAATTTTAAAATTCAATTTAGGCACTGCTTATTTCACTGTAGACACCAGACATTTTCCATATTTTCATTAAAAGGACTGCTATTTTCGCCCGATAGCACCTCCTATCATCCCACATCCATTTTAGCCTTGAGTTTTCTCGCAGGAAATGATCAATTGGTCACTTAAAAAAAGTCTTTCAAAGGCATCGAAAGAATGAACGATTTGATAGTGAAAAGATTTAATGCATTTTAGCACCCTGTTGGGTAAGATCCTAAAATAGCAACAGAACCTTAGAATGCAGATAAGTGAATGAAAATAGCATTGAATTAATTAATTTCAGGCCCTGCCCTACTTTGTGAAAATTCTTAATCACTGCACAATTAAACCTTGTATTTTTTCATACTAAACTTCATTACCCTACGGTAAGTTTCGATGTAAAAGAGACATCATCATGTCATGATCGACAGGTTAACCCATAGTCAGGACAAATAATCACCGGATGATTTGTCCTGACTTTGGGTACCTGTTGATGCCACGTATGTGTCAAATCCGGTTGTAGTATGTAAAAGTTAATGCGGAAAAATACGTTTAAATATTCAGTAGAATTATCTATGCTCAAAAAGCGAATACCATTTAATAGGGATATTTATAGAATCAAATCTTATCACTACGCGGGCGTCAAACTCGCGCATGAATATTCGTAAAATATATCCTTGATTGAAGAGCTAGCAGGAATGCAACTAAGACACACTCAATTGGTTCCGTGTTTATTCAATTTCTTGGAACATAATTTCAAAACTTAACGGTACCTGGAGGGAAAGTCATTAATTGAGCATTTAACTAACTTGAACACAACTTTAAGTATGAAATAAGCTTAATTAAACTTTGGTTCTTACATTTCCGCATCGTTTACGGGTATAAAATACAGATAATTATGAATAAAATTTTCCTTCGTTTTCCCTCGCATAAGTATAGTTCCCCTTCTTTTTTCCTGTTTTCACCCGGTATGTTGACATAGTTGACAACCTTCGACCAAGAGACGCTGGTTAGAACACCAACGTAACTAATTCCAAGAAACTGCGGGAGATAGCGCAATATTGACTTTTAATAGAGTCATCTGTTAACATGCATTCCAATCCAACAAATCCCGGTCATGGAGAATTATTTTTACACTTTGAAATTTTTTGCATTGGCCAGTTAAACTGTTAACAATCTTAACGTACTCATTCACTCACGACTGTAAATATTAACATCAGCAATTATTGGAAATGGGAACATAATAAACCTTGTTGAATTCAATACAGCGATTTCCGGAATAATTATTCACGTCATTTCAGCCAGGCATGCCATGTGAGTGACAATTGGATTTTATTTGCAATTGCAGTAGTTGAATAATATAATGGTGATTGCATTACACAAGCTATGCAATAGATTGCAACTAGATTCCAGATATAGTGGAAAGATTTTGCTTCTCATAGATCTCAGTAGGAATACACGCACCCTGTTTAGCTATTACAAAAAGCAATGAGGATTGACGACTTATTTATCCGAGAATTGGTTTCCTATTGCCTTCCGCAGTCACTGAGAATTTATTATCCACTATTTATTAATAATAAAAATGATGGTGAAAATTTAAATACTTGATACAAATATTACCAGCAACGATGTATTATGCCGAATTAGGAATTATAAACCCTCTAGAAAAATTGAGAGATATCTGAGGCTCAGAAGTGTACCCAGTGAAATATAGGCTTATCATTCTGTGGGTTCATGTAATCTTTCGAATAACTTTTTCACTCGTAAACTATTTACTTTTCCCAGTTCATTCCGGGTCCGTCACAAACGATGAAAGATTCGTTGTCCAGAAATCTCTTGGAATTCATCAAATTGGACACTTGAGCGAGAAGATATCATTGAGTAAGGGGAAATATGTTGTCAACTCGCATAAACACAGCACCAGAGAATGACAGCATAACAAGACGATTTCACTTTAAGAGGATTCTGCGGTATGCCATTACAGGCAGATGATTCAAAAAAGTCGACGAGTTAAGATAAATATGTTACCGGATAAAAAGCGACAGATTCACAAAATCGCATTGGTAATAAATATGATTCCAGTAATGTAGTTGAAGTAATCAACATATAAAAATTAAATCATCTATCCAAATTTTACGCTTTAGTTAACTGTGGAATTCACAAATCCAGAATATTGTTTCATAGTATATTATTTAGGTTTTAAATTAATTCCTCAACCCTGTGTCCCTTCACCATAATATTTTCTAAGGTCAATGATTTGAAAAAAATACTCATTAAAATTATGCGAATTGAGTAAATTGAATCAATTATTTTGAAGAACATTCAAGGTTTACAAAGGATATTTTCTGGTTAAAGTCCATGTATTATTATTGAGAAGCTATGCGTAGAAGTTGACAATACGATTATTAAAGAACGACCATTTTGTATAACGGTGAGTTTGGTGATTTCTTCTTTCTAACAATAAGCGTATTGATTGAACTCATAGTCTGGAGCTTTAAATTTAACTCATTAATATCAAAATACTTAACTTTTTATCCAAGATGTTTCGGATATTCGCGTTGCAAAGCATGGGCTTTCTTTCCACCACGCAATCTGAGACTCAATTTATAATTGTGTATTCTGGTAAAACAGCGATTCTCATCACTAATTGAGGAAAAATAATGTCACTATTCTTAAACTATCAAACATTATTTTCTCACTCTATGTAATTAATGAAAATCTGATAACATTTCACATTACAATTATTATGAAATTTTGAAAAGAAAATGCGTATGTTAGATAATTCATCACTTAACCGACAAATATCCTCATGGATCAATTCACTAAACCAGTAAAGTAACAATATTTTAGCAAATATCGTACAAAAATTGTCCGCATGATGCAGAAATTTAGAATAATAATTATTAGAGTACATTTTATATCCTCTTTTCGTTGATGTGCTGGTTTAATAAAAGGATACTCTTTACCAGACCTTTCGGAGGCTTTTGTTCTAAGTTTTATCACCATTGTGGAGTATTCGGTTATTAATTTCATTCGAAGAGTACGTTCTCGAAAAAGGAGAAAGCCTTGAACAGGAAGGCCAAAGAAGTAAAATGAAATGGTTTTATTCTTCAGTAGTATATGATTTGACAGTGACTAGCGACGTCCACTAACAAAAGTCTTTGAGATGGATAACATCCTTACATGTTTGAAAAGTAAGCTACACAAATTGAGACTCACAGCCATATTAAAAGATGATGACTGACGTGTTAAGTAAAGAAATACGATAATATGAAGAGATTAGCATAACGAGAAACGAGTCTAAATCTGCGTTTCAGAAACAAAGTGAGAAACATTTCTAGGGCTAATAATTGCTTGTGATTCAATTTGAGCAGTCTATAGTTTAAGTGAAAAGGCTTAAGGAAAGGAGAAATGCGGAATCCTTAACGAATGACGCCTGGCTCGTTCTTACCTTCTTCGAAAATCCTTCCTGTAAATGTAAACGGTCGAAGATCTCTTCACCACTCGACCAATTGTGAAGACGCAGAGGACGTTTGACCCACTCCTCTGATCCCATTATCACACGCCGCAGTTATCTTACCAAAAGAATTATATGTAGTTCGAAGTCGTGCACAGAAACGATGGACCGAAATCACCTATTGGAAGTTAATTCCTTATGGAAGCCCCATCGATATTGGATACTCCGTTATAAATTCAAAATAGCCCTCAAAGTGGAGGTAACTTTGGGATACGAATTCAAATAGCAACACGACTGCCGACCAAAATAAATCCCTCAGAATCCTGGATGAAGCGTTGGAAGTTCGCGGCTAGTTATTTCACTTTAACTCTACGCATTTGAAATGCACGAGCCTCGGCGGACTAATAATTGAAGCTGGTCACATTTCACTTCCGAACACGGATGAAGAGCTCAACGGGAGTTGTGGGATACGGCAACTTGAACAACTGATGAATGCAAGAGGGAACATCTCGTCATGTACCACGTACGAATAGGCAGGCACCTGGTTATCGGCTCTCACTGTTAAATGTGGTAGTTTATGACGCCTCTAAAACATTTTACGACAATTTTAAGAGTTTACCTCATTAAAGTTACTTGATAAACTCGAAAAGTTTAAATATGCTAATTAAGTCATCCAGAGCAGATATTTGATAAACATTTTCAGACAATTATGTTTCAATAAAATTATCTGATATAAAAAAGTAGTAGAAATCTTTTAAGATAATTTGCTTTAATTTCTGAAACATTGATTGATTAATAGTGATAAAAACTTTTGTTCGTTAGAATGAAGTTGTAGCCTAGTGGATATAGTGCCCGGCTACTGACCAGAGAATTATGGTGACTGTGGAAACCATCAGCTTCAATCAAATAGTGCGTTTCTTTGGGTAACGTATCTTCTTGGGCTCTTTTGATTCTTGTTGGTACAGCTTACTTAATACTGACCCCAATGGCACGTGGAATAATACATCTGGGAGAAGGCTAGTTCCTTTCCCCGGATGAATTGAAGTTTCCAAATTTCCCAAAAAGCACACAGCTTGTAGGGGCCTAGACAGGCCACCCAGAATGTAGCCCAGATCTTCAGCTCAGTCGCCAAGCACTCGACCCATTGGTCTACCGTGTACCATTTATAAAATAAATTTTTGAAAAATACCCAAATCAGTGAATTCCATCACCCGCATCATATATCTTTGTTCACTAATATCCCACTAAAAATGACATTTTTTGTACTTTCCTATTTATGATTTACCCTGATGACTTATATATTTAATTCGACTTCTTAATTCGAGTAAAATTTTACTCTTTGCCTGAGTACTTCTTACTCCCATCTCCGCGCAAAGGCATTGCGTCTAACCAAGAAAGTAAGGAGGGGCAGGAAAACGGTCTTCAAAATATACGCGGAATAATCGCGCAACTTTTCCCATATCTCCACGCTGAAAAAGAGATGGAAAAATGTGAAAGCAATGAATAGGAAGCATACTTGCGAAATTCGGACGTGAATTTCTCTCCAACGAAAATAAAATGGCGAAGGAAGAGAACTCGGAATAAAGCCTATCAAAAATGCCAAGGAAGGCAGTTAAGGAAGGCAGACTTGAAAGAATTCGTCGAATTCACTTTTTTGATGGACTTATCAAGATCTTCCCTTCTTTTAACTCTCCGTCCGAGATGCGGTTGAGACCATCATGAAAACGAACTAGGGAAACCACATGGATGAAAAAATGCCCCCGGGGGGCTGGGGGCTTGAATCGGAAGGTACGAATGTGGTGGGGGCGGAGAGCTGGGAGGAGGAAAGGGTGCAGGGCTCCCGAATGGAACTCGCCCCTTCCGCTAGTCCCTTGCGAGGATGAAAGGATTGCTATATCTCATTTGGGGAAATCCGAAAGAAAACATTCTGCGGACCAGCTTTATTTAGAATGGTAATTTATTTTCATTTTTCCCCTCGTTCGTCACTGGCCTTACCCTTAGGAAGCTAACCAGTGCGAGGAAATGTCAGTATATACCCCTCTTGGCCATGACGTCACGCACTCCTACGCCTCATCTTTGTCGCGTACCCCCCCTTCCCCCGCCCCGCCCACTTCTGCCCACACTCTCCCAAAACCCAACACACCCCTCCCTATTCACTTCACATCCCTTGTCACCATCCTCCACCCACACAACTGTTTCATATTTTACGAGAACATGAAATTTCCTTTATCATTCCATTGCCGATGCATTATAATTCCTTTCCCAAATGTTGTCTCCATAAAAGGTTTTGGAAGCATAACTAGTGCAATTTGGATGGAAAATATATTTTAGAACACCATCCGCCAAAAATTTAGGGTAAATAGCAATGGGAGAGGATATTCACTGTGCAATCTTGGTTTTCAATCCATTAGTTCCATAGGTAACCACATGCAGAAATTAAGCACTGCTCCCAATTATGCAATAAATATTTCCATTTTGCTTCAATTTTACTGCAGTCAACCACCTTTTGAATTTCTTATGGTGATTAGAGCATAGTTTTCCCATATTTGGTTTATCTACTTTGTGACGCGAATTAATATCGGGGTGATGTCTTATCACGAGACGGCATTTCCACGTGGCCAATTGCGTTTCAGAATAAAATATTATGCATTCACATGTTTTTTCATAAATTTGCAGCTAAAACTCAATTTGAATCCTTGAAACCCAATTTTAATCAAGTTAGTCTCGACGTCTATCGTTTGTTTGACGCGCGTTTGTTAAAAATTCAATGAACTACTTCTTTTATAAACAATTCACAATGCAAGTTTTGTCCCTGATTTTACGATTCGGTTTTAGGTTCAATAATACTTTATATTACGTTATACTAATTTTATAAATAATCCACCATTAATTTTTGCATAACTAATTTAAATCTGGTCTACAATTTATTATATTTAAATATGCATGAATTTAATAAACACTGAAGCAATAATTATGCGAATATTGAGTACCAAGCCTATTTCTCTTCGTTTTGGCATGCCTCCTACAAGTTTCATACCACATGATAGGATGTACTTAGTCAAGCAAGGCTGATCATATTTCATTAAGAAATACAAATCAATTTAGCCCACCTGACATGACTCTAAAACAAGCATAACACTCGCGATAAGGTGAATTAAGTAAGATTGGGGACTCTAAGCCACCTGGACAACGCTCTAAAAGTAGCTGATAAAAGGGACACCATGTGAACACTAGAGGGAAACGCCGAAAGAGTTAATTATTCCAAACACCTCAGTCCTCACCGCTCCAAGGGCCACCACGCCTAACGTTTCAGCTAAGGACAAGGATCTCAAATCTCCACTTTCTGGCCCTCCCCACCGCTCAGGAACTACCCCCCGCGTATTTCCCTCAAAAACACCCTTATTCGCCAAGGCATCCAGAAATCCAAACATCTCCCGTCCAAGTCCTTTATCAAGGGCCCGGAGTGGGAGACAAAGGCTCGTTGAAGGAGTCGAAGGGTCGCGCGGGCGGAGGAGGAGACGCCAAAGGAGAGAGAGGAAGGGGGGAAAGAGGGTACGACAATCTTTTTCCTTCTTCCGTCTGCTCGCTTCGGAGACGGCGGCGTGTGCACATGGGGACGGGCGGGAAGGGGGTGAGGATGGGAGATGGATTTCTGCTCTTAAAGAGCCACTCGTGAGACGACGACATAGCCGAGTGGGAGGGCGGGAGAGTGGGAGACGTCGTGTGTAAGTAGCGTCGGCAGCGGTCGGGCGGATTTCCTCAGGGCGATCCAAATGTCGCACGACATGGGAAAGGGGGGGAAGTGGGGGTGGGGGGACTCCCGACTGGAATCTCCGACTCGTGAATCCATTATCTTCTTCGGACGTGAAACGCGGACTCTGGTGAAGGGATGCCGTCATTTCCATGAGATAAAACAAATGTGGTAAAAGAGAAGGAACGGAGAGGAGAGATGAAGAGAGAGAGAGAGAAAGAGATAGATGTATAAATTTAATTGGTCAGCGCAACATCCATAAAAACTCCTTCGCCGCGGGAGAGATCTCCGTAAAAAAATGTTGCCCCTGGGATAAGGAGGAACGCGATCTTCTCCTGCGCGCATTTCTTTTGACGTCGATATCCCCTCACGATGCGCCCGTGACTTTTCCTCCCACGAGGACTCGCTTCACGCGACACGTTCAGTAATGAGTTTGGTTAAATCCTTCCCTGCGTGGGGCTTGTTTCTTCCTCAAAGCTTCTTTCCGCAAGTTTTTAATTTGTTCTTTTTCTTTATGAGACATCCATCGCATTATTTTCTCGCCGTACACTCTGGCTGTGCGAGACTCAGGAGAGAGAGCGAGGGTTTGTGGAAACAGGGGTAGGGGTAGTGTCCCTACTCTTTAGGGTTTTTAAGACGCTAGCAAGTGGCTGATTACCCCTCGCCCCCTCCTCCTCCCCCTTTCCACGTACCCCAAAACCTCCTCTCCAACGGCGAAGGGATGACAGGGTGAAAGGGGTTCAGAGCAAGCATTGCCTCCTGTTACCCTTTCCCAAGATTTGCCGAGCGTTAAATCATAATGGCTTCGGATGGGGGGAAGATAACGGTTGTTTACGCGCAAAAAGTTTTCCACTTCCAATGGGAAGAAGGAAGAGTAAAAATAAAATGATCAAGGTAGGAGTCCGTGAGGGATTTATTATATTTTTTCTCTGTGACAGCGAATACTACTGACTACAACTTCCTATAGGGATGGGATGTCCGGTTGGGGGTTCCCTAAATTGGAGGACTCCGATCATAATCTGGAATATATCGCTGGCAAAACAAACAAAAAGGACATACATGTATGTATATATCCTCGGGAAAGAAATTTCCTATTTTCCATCTTCCGCTGAGCCATCTTTCTTTATTTTCCTCACCAAGAGAAAACCTACATTCGCTGGTTATTTATTATATGCTCGGATAGCCATTTTTATCAATGACCTGAGTTGACAACATACCTCATTTTGTTAGATATATGTTTTTCCATTTTGTCAAGTTAAATAAAATTTCATAAAGTATCAAAATAATAAAAAAATAAAGACGACCCGAATTTAGAACCAGTTACTTACTCTTTGAAAAACTTCCCTCACTCTTAGTTAATGACACAACACACACATACACACGTATATATATATATATATATATATATATATATATATATATATATATATGTATGTATATGTATATATATATGTATATATAAATATGTATATATATACATATATATGTACGTGTATATATATATATATATATATATATATATATATATATATATATATATATATATATATATATATATATATATATATATATTTATACACACGTACTTCTGAAGACGACAGCCGTGCTGTCGAAACGTAAAATAACAAATTGTGTCCTTTCTTTGTGTCTCTATATTCTAAACATCTACATCTGTGTTTTTATATATTTATATATATATATATATATGTATATATAAATATGTATATATATATATACATATATATGTACGTGTGTGTATATATATATATATATCAAAATTTAGAATTGTTCCCAAGACTTAACTGATTTGTATATAATGAAGCATTTTCATTGCGGGGGTTTTTCAGGTTGGATTTTGGCAAAGGACATTAAATAAACAATATGGATAAAAATAAGCCTGATGACCGTAAATTTAAAAAAATGACGTGTCATATAAAATTTAAAATAATATCGGTTGTGGCAATAGCTAGCGACTGAGTACAACTAAACACGTAAATTTTTGTAAATTTGTGTATATTTTTTCATTTATTTTAATATTTATTCTTCTAATATTATTTGAAAGTTCTTAAAAAAAGGTTTTGGTATCTTTTGACTAACACCAATTACTTGTGTTTGCGACCAGAGAAAGCGAATTGAGTTGCCATTGGAGAATTTAAATTTCCACCATTTAATTTTCGATAAGCCTTAAACTACAAATAAACTTTCCCTGCGGCAATTTAAGGAGATGGAGAAAACTTCACAGAGAATTAATGTAAATAATAATTGATTAGCGAAACTTTAACTTATGGGGAAAACTATGAAAGAATACACGGAGCAAATTCCTATTGTTTGCGATGCACAGTTTAGCTAATGCAGGAGATCAATAGATACACAAGCATTAAACGGTGAATGACAGAGATTTCCCATCATTTTTCAATTCTTATTATTCACCCAATAATTATTTTTCCCACCTTTTAGAAAAAAATAAATACGAACCTTTTTGAGTCAGCGAAAACTCGCTCCCAAACGTAGTTTGAATAAAAAGTAAAATGATTTCGAGGGCAAATATTAATTTTGAGAGATATTTTTCTATGCTGTTTTTTTAATCCTTGTATTCCAAAAGATGAATTTTTTTCCACAAAAATATCAACCACGCACATTAAAAAATGATGATATTCATATGATATCCATGACATCGAAAATATATTAATGAGGATGAAAATTAGTATAGAGTCACGAGTGACACAAACCAAAAAATTGTATACAAACTCAATACTTATCATTCATTTCTATTAATGCTAACACATGCGTAAAAGAGCTGAATTAATCGGTGATTTCGATGGCTTAACAATGAAATAGCATCAAGCTAATGTTTGCTACTAACCACTTAAAAAAGGGTGTTACTTTCTGTTCGAAGTAAGACAGGTATCGTTCGGTCGTATTTCATTTTTAACAAGACTCTAACTCCTTACCCATCCCTTAGGAAAACTATTTTACGACAATAAGTCAGCCCATGGCGCCAACTCACGAAAATGGCGTCGATCTACAAAGTGCGTAGGCAACTCGGAACGGGGGAGGACTGCCCGGACCATTTGAGCCCCTGCCGATTCGACTGGATTGTTGTCACCGAGACGGGATTGCCTTCGGAGAGAGTTTGGACTGGATCGAAGGGAGACGGGGAGACGAAAAGATCCCGAAGTACGAAGAAATCGGCGGGGAAGGGGGGAGTGTTGGAGGGGTATGAGGGGAGGGTGAGAGGAAAAGAGAGGGATGGGGAGATGAGAGGGGAGGAAGTCGGAGGTGGAGTTGAGTGCGGTAGGCAGGGGAGAGTGGGATAAAACCCCCACCCGAGCAGCTAGCTCCATTTCCCCCCTGAATCGGTAGAAATCTCAGCCATCCCATCGCTCTCTCCACACCCATTCACCCCCTCCCACTGTCATCTGAGGTGCAATGAAGCAGGATATTGTTCCGGCGTTGCGTCTTTCCGGGACCGTTTAGGATGATTCGATTGTCGAATCAAAACGGAGTCTACAGAGGCGCGGGAAAATGGGAGTTGCCCTGAGAGCAGCTTTTTAGGCAGGGCAGGAGTAAAATGTTCACTCACGGCGGTGAGATGAAATGAAACCAATTTTTTCCAGAGTGCGACCTAATTGGTTCACGATGAAGTGGATGGCACGGATGTTTCCAGATGCTTCGTAACTCTCACGTGACTTTCAGCGAGGAGAGTCAATTTAAAAAAATCTATGGAATCAAAGGTAGGGGAGATGAAAGGAATCTTTAGCAAACCAATTTGACTTTCGAATTTATATTTTTTAATTTGAGATGAGGAAATTTATTTTTTAATTATTAAATAATAGTTAGAGGTTCCGATAACCCTCAATGAAATACCTCAATGACTAATACCAAAAATTAATTTGAATGAATTAACCTAGGTATTGGAGGGATGTGGCAGCCTGGTGATTGGAGCCCTGATTTACTGACCGAAGGGCCCGGATTGGATCCAGAACGATGTTTCTAGGCAAAGGTAATTCGCCAAAACTGTGTGATTATTTTATGTACAAGATCTTTCTAGAAAACCGCAGTAGACAAAGGAAAAGAAACTAGTTCTCCCCCTTGATTTTTGCATTTATCTCGCCGATAGGCTTATTAATAGGTTGATTATTGTGGTTTGAACTGGAATATGCTCATAGTAGCATGGGAATATTTACAGTTGGTAAATTAAGGAAACTTTCTGGAAGTATACATTTTGGACGAATAAAGAATTAAAGAAGGAAGAAATAGAAAACTGTTTCCAAACATTATTGAGTTTATTTTCAGATACAAAGAGAATATTGTTTAAACATGGGGAATGGATGTAGAAATAAGTAATTTCGACTCTTATTGGAAAGAGATATCAGCTCTTTTGGAAAACTATAAATTCACAGCTCAATAAAAAACGACAACAGCAGAGAATGAATGAATGAGAAGAATTTCTTACGAAAACTATAAATGGAATATTAACTCACCGGAAACAAAGAGGGAGAAATATGAATTGACGTACTAAATAAATATTATACTTGAAGAGAGAAAAATGAAGGGCCCATTACTCAGACTAACTCATAAAAATGGTCGAGTTAGTGAGGTAGGATTACCTAGAACGCCCGTTAGGTTACTGGGTAAAATGTCAAGATTCAGCAGCTTTTTGCAATATAAAACCACTCTCAGAACTACCTATTCAGTGTATAATAAACTGTACAAAGACGCTTAGTCCATCATAATAAATTTATTATTATTATTATTTTCGAGTAATACAATTATTAATATCGTCACGGTTAAAACCAAAAAGTTGTCAAGCATTTTGCAGACAATAGATTATTTCTGTTTGATGGTTTCAGAAATTTCGCACGTATCCTTAGGGATCCCAAAAATTTCTATGCTTATAATTGCAAGGGTTACAAATAAATTTTTCATTCAATTATTTTTACAATGCAATTTGGCAATCAGCCAGGTGAAAAGGTACAGTTAAAACAATCTTATCTTACCAACTTTTCCACTGTTAGGAGTTAATGTGAGTGAGTATTGGGCCCTTTATTTTTTTCTCTTCAAGTGCAATATTTATTTAGTACGTAACTTCACGTCTCTCTTTGTTAGTTAGTTTCCTGTTATGAGGAATAAAATATCATCCTCCAAATTATTCCAAATCGTCAATATCACAGAGATATTTCTGAAACCGACGGCAGAGGATTCATGTGGAGGATTCCAAAAAGCAACTTAACTGCCAGCATTTTTTGGAGAACGCAAATCTGATACACACTCGTCAAAAATGGTTCAAATAGCAAAGGTTCTTTCGTAGGTCGAGCGAAAATTGCCCTTTTGACTGCGTGCGCGCACATCAGACGATAATGACTGGATTGCAGAATTCCAGAGGTGTGAGGAAAGGGGTTGGTGGTGGTTTGGGTAGGATACGAATCTTTTGCTCTGCGAAAAGAGCGGCGGGCGAAAGAGTCAGAAAGAGAAAGGATGAGGGTCAGAAAACACCCCCCCCCCCAATGCCTTTGAATCCTCTGGATCCCTCTCACAAGCCATCCTTGATACCAATCTTTCGCTACGTTCTCTTCACTTCGTTCTTTCGCCATAGTTCGCCGCAGCGACTCGGCTGCGAGGAAGCGTGAAGTAAGTTCCTCCAACGCGGCCGGAGCTCAAAGGGAACAAACCCGCCCTTCAAAAACCCGAGTCTCGAGTATCTCAAGCGAGAGATGAACCCCACAGATTCATATGCTCACGCGTCCGCGAAAAGCGTCCGGGTCAAAACAGCGGCAGAGGGAAAAGGGTCGAGGGATATTAGAACACAGCTATTCGTATGCTACTGACTGAAAATTTGAAATCATCCGAAAAGGTCACAGATTTCAAAATTCCATCAAAAACGCTGTTAGTCGAGCTCGTCATCTTGTAGGAGAGAATTTTCGCTTTCACTCATCACTTTGCAGCTTTTCAATGCATGACAAATTTTCAAAGACCTGATCATTAAGGCGAAAAACATACAAGTATATGTGACCAGAATGACAGTATCGCATGGAGAATCGTATTTTACTTCTTCTCTCACTTAATCTATCGCTTCACTTAATTTTAAGGATCTAATTACTTGTATTAGTCGCTGAGAACGAAAGGGGAGAGTGATCAATACTATACATCGTGTTTTCAAACTCAGAAGCCTCTTTCGTGCTATGGGAGTTTTCCTCCAATTAATTTGATAGGTTTCATGCAACATCATGAATGGCTAATTTAGAAAGGAAAAATTTAACATGAAATTTAATGAAATTATCAGCGAATTTATATTTAATGATGGGACTCCGTTCCCGAGGACAGTATCCTCAAGGTATGTCGCTTCCTTTGTGGTTTTTAATGCTTCATCATCTGAAAATCGTAAATTGAGTAACGAAAATTGAAGCAGGACGACTTTTGATACTTTCTCCATCCACATGACTTTGAAAGAAATTGGGTGGAGTATATTTTTATTTTCAAATCTAATCTAAAAATATTTTCCTGCTAAACGATAATTATTGATTAACAGGTTCTATATGCATATCCTTCGCCTTAGTAATCTCAGACATTTCAATTTTTTTAAATCGGCTTTGCTTAAACGACTCTGCTTCAAAAGATAAGTTATATCAACTATTTCAAATATTATCCAAAAAATTAGACTATAAACTTAATTCCTACAAATCCAAACAAAGGGGGATTTTAGCCCTTCAAAGCTGTCAAGATAATTAAATCCTAGCTCTTTAATAATATTCATCCAATGAATTCTTCTTCAACTCTTAATTAGTATTTTTATATGCAGTACTCTTCACCGTGACAGCGTGTTTGTCTTTCGGGCTTCCTTACTAGTCCTACTCTCCTATTTTACCTTCTATTATGTTCTTATGAAAAACCATTGTGCTTCTGGCCACAATCTACCTGACATTTCTTTTTCAGATGCTATTTTTTCCAATATTCTGCAAAATTTCCCCTTTCTCAATGTGTCTATACATTTTATCTCAAACTAAAGCCTTCAAAATCACATTTTAAATTCTCCTAGTATTCTCTGGTATGATTTTCCAATGGTGCACAACTATTCCATTGAGTCCACAGGCCTCATAGATCATATATAATAGTTTTGGACATACTGTTTTCTTGTTAAAACTGGGATTTGGGAGAGTATTTATCTTTCACTCTGACATCCTTCTTAGCTTGAGCTAAATTACTGTTTTTTTTAGCGAACTTTTTTATTCTCCCCATTCTTTGCCCTGGTTTCGAGACATGAAGGATTTATACTTTATTAATTTTCTCCCTTTGATAGATAAACCGAATCAACTTCTCTTCTGCATTTTATCCTTCTTATCCATGTTTCTCACATTTTTTTTTTGAACTACCTGATTCATTGACTTCATGGATGCACCCAACTTTTATCGATTTGCTCCTATCAGATGTCATTTACAGTTATGCAACAGATAACCTTAACCACTTCCCATTTTCCTATTTTACTTTGACATCAATTTTCCTTCTATAATTTCTTACAATTGTAAATATATATATATATATATATATATATATATATATATATATATATATATATATATATATATATACATATATATATATATATATATATATGGGTCGTGGTAGTCCGGTGGGTAGAGCGTTGGACTGCTGACCGGAGGGTCCCGTGTTCGATTCCGGGGCAAGGCACTCTGGGCACCTACAGCTGCACCCAAGCTAAAGTGATTTTTCGGGTACCAGGTCTTCCTGGGAAACCATAACCGGAACTGGGAAAGGAACTGGCCCCCCTACCCTAATGTGTGAATTTTCACACGCCGTATAGGGCTTAGTACTGGGTGATCTCTACCATCACCTACTAAACCAACCTTCGGGTTGATTACTGTGTTTTATATATATATTTATATGCAATTGTATTAATAATATAATAATACAATTGTGTGGGTTGCGGTAGTCCAGGGAGTAGAGCGTTGGACTACTGACTCCAACGGTTGGAGGGTCCCGGGTTCGCTTCCCAGGCAAGGCACTCTGGGCACCTGCAGCTCCACCCAAGCTATGTGATTTTTGGGTACCTTCCCTCTTCCTGGGAAACCATAACCGGCACAGGGAAAGGAACTGGCCCCAGTACCCTGATGTGTGACTTCAACACGCGGTATAGGGCTTAGTACTGGGTGAACTCTACCATCACCTATATATATATATATATATATAACGCGTTATATATACACGTAACGCTCTATATATATATATATATATATATATATATATATATATATATATATATATATATATATAACGCTCTACCCCCTGGACTACCGCGACCCGCACACACACACATATATATATATATATATATATATATATATATATACATATATGGTAATTCCACACGAGCTTTGTTAAAATGCGACCTAGGTTTCAACGTTGGATGTCATCATCAGGACAATGATCAACTGACGATTACGTCCAACGTCGAAAGCTTGGTCGTATTTAAATTAGTTCGAGTGGAATTACCAAGTTACATCTTTCAATTAAATAATTTATGTAAATTCCATAAATTTTCGCCGGAGACAACAAATTTCATCTGTTAATTCAAGTTTCTTCCATATCGTTATTCCTTTAATGCAAAATACTCATCATGCTATCGTACCATTAACACTGATATCTAAAAGACAATAAATAAATAAATGCCGCATTATACATAAAATTCCACATCCTACATAATTCATACGTGTTTTGCGGTTAACGATCAAGTCCATTGCCCATCTCGCTTACACTTGGAATCTAATGACAGCAAATTCCGCGTATAAAGAGACATGGGTCATATACCCGCAATATGTCCAGAATTTAAAATGCCCCTTAAAACTCCTCCAGTGAAAAATTAGAAAATTCAAGAAGATAAATCAACATAAGAATCATCAAAGATAATACCCTTATATCCAACCCGACTCCTGAGTCGAAATATAAGAGGATAATGGTGAAGCGAAAAAATGAGCATGTGTCAATAAAACGCAAAAAAATCGTCGAATAAAAAAAATACTAAGGTCAAGTGGCTAAATTGCTTGCATGTAAAGAATGAGAAGCTAAAAAAAAGGAGAACTGTAATGGTGATCCGACCGCGTCCCGCGATGAATAAGAGATGACCGGATGGCCTGACGGATGTGTATCCACGGAGTAATGACCTAGTTTATGGCCGAAACGTTTGAAGCATGCTTAACTCCTTCCCCCTTTCTCTCTTTCGAAGAAGGATGGAAATGACTATATAGTAAGTCCATTTCCTTCCCCTTGTGATTTCCATTCTGAACTCCGTGGGCCGTCACCAGCAGTTTGGACGCCGTCTCTTCCTCCTTCCCCGAAATCCGGCGGAGTTTCCTCGTAGGGTTAAATGTTAGCATATGGAGTAGACGCTTGTCAAAATGACGGATATGAGAGGGGGAGCAGGGGGTTCAAAATGAACTAAAAATGTAAAAAAGAGGATCTTAGAGGGAAAAGTAGAATTCGCTGAATAGGCATTAGTAAGGGGAATGCAGATAGGGATACCACACGAAAATAGGTTTTTTTCCTACGAAAAATGTATTTGAATGGCTTTTCCTCATTTACAGGAATATATATTTTCTTGTATATCGTGAATATATCTTAAAATATATCTCAAAATAAAGTACCTGAAATTTAATTATTATGCTGGTTATCTCTTCTCTGAAAACAGCTAATTTAGAACATCCAATTGCCTAATTACCTTGAATTGCGATGCTGGAACATATATTTTCTATGCTATCTATAGCAGATCCCAGTATTTAACCTAATATTTCAGTCCCAAGAAGTAGAATTTGCGGCCTACCTGGAGTAGCACTCCTAGCGTGGTTCAAAATACATTAACCATAACACCACAGTTATCAATCCGAAGGTCATTTTGATAGGTGAGGGAAGGAGAGGATAGGAGAGCTAACCTCAAAGTAAGCCCAACGGTGTGTGAAATTTACTCGTTGGGGTAATAAGGGGGGGGGGACAATTCCTTTCCTTGTGTCACCTGTGGTTCCCCGGAAAGATGTCGAACCCGAAAAATCACGGCTTGAGTGAAGCTGGAGGTGCCTAGAGACGTCCCTGGAATCGAATCCGGATTCAAGATGCATAGAGGGCTTGCTTTATACCATCCTTTTGCTAAAAAAAACCCCTTACTCCCGATTAGTCAGTAGCTCCTGAAGAGCTTTTATGTTCTGACTGACGCTCCTCCTTCTGTGGACAATTTAGCCACATAAAAGCGTAAATTGAATGTATTAACTAAAAAATAGGAATTTCTTGACTTGGTAACAAAAGTTAAAAGATGCATTTCAACTTAAAAATTCCGTACTAAATGGAATACCACAAAATTATCACCACATAGAGCATACATGTTTATACTGAATTGAAGTAGTAGTATTTAGGGGAGGCGACTGATAGCTGAGGTCATTTGTGCCTTTAGGGATGGATAGGAATGGATGAAGGGTGGAGAGAAACCCGGCGTCGGCATTAGCCTACTCTTTACGAAGTCCCATCGTTAAGTCCCATCCGACGGATGGCGTACTCACTCAAAGTGTCCTCCACAAAGAACCTCAAGTAGGGATCGACATTCCACTTAAAAATATTCGACACCGCCGGGATTTGAACCCGGGCTCTCTGGGTGGGAAACCAGTACGATAGCCATCGCACCATCTCGATCCCCTGAATTGAAATTGCTCGTTTTTTTGGGAGCTGTTCATCAGGATTTGACTTATACGTATATCACAGCTATCGAGCAATGGTACACAGGTTGAGATGGTGACGTGGATTGCGAAAGAATGCTAGAGCCTGGAGTTTCCATGAGATTTTCCGTTTGACTTAAACCCCTAGCTATATGTTTTGCTTGAATTCGATGATAACGGAATAAGAGAAGGAGATGTGCAAATCTGAAGGAAGTTAGAAACGAAGTATGACGGTGGAAACAATCCGGAATAGCCCCCTCCTTCGAAGGTCCACCTTGAAAGATCAGTTCCCCTGGCCCGGATGACAAACTTCAATTTATGCAGCACAAAATATCTCCTACCCTTCGCTGTCTGCATTCGGCCGCGGCTTTAGGAGTAGGTAAGCCAATATGGTCCTGGAGCACCTTTTTTCCCCTAAGGCAGTAACCTTTACGTTGCATTCCCCGGTGGATGACGACAGGCAGATTTACGTGGTACTGTGGGGGAAGTGAGGTTGGGGAAGGGGGGGTCGAAACAGCCCTGAATAATACCCTAGCGAAAGAAAAAGACCACCCCCAAATCCCTTGCATGCATTCCTTAAGCCGCAAGACCATACCCACCCACATGTTTATGAGCGTCTTCCATGTTCCTCTGATAATGGTGCTTGGGTTAGGATGCCTAGGGATCCGCGGGCTATCCCTCCCCACGACCACTATCATTTTATTATGCGCATAATTCAACGGATATTTCCGTCGCATAATGGAGAGTTGATGTTATTTGAATCACAGGGCTTTTACTACCCTTTGCCAACGGCGGGAAAAACTCGAATAGCTCCTCCTTGCTACTTTGTGGCGAGATACACCGTCGTTATCAGTGGGAACTAGATGCTGCAATAGGAAAATAATCCTCTTACAAAAAATGCAGTCAACATTCTCGCACGAAAGTTTTGTGAGGCAATCAATGAACCGATAAAAGTGATGAAAAAGGAAAAAAATAGCGGCTGTTGGTTTCACCTCACCGCACCATTTAATGAATACAGTACTAATACTTGTTTTACAAACTATAAAATCCTCTGACTACTATTTTTCCTCCCTTATTTTCAAGTTAAAAGTAGGTCTTGCACAATTTCCTAGGGCTCAATTGATCTTTAATGAGTGGAAGAGTGAGGGATATCAATTGTTCAGAGATATGTAAGAAACTCTTCCATAATTCAAACTTATTTGGACAAAAAATATCAAAGCAATCTCAAAATAATTACGGCTTTACATCACGTGCTTAACAATAAATTACTGTGACTCTCGGAGTGGACAATAGCTACTATATAACTGCATACCAAGAAATATTTCCCGAAAAGCTTAATTTATATTCAACTTTCAACTTCATCATGTAGTAAAGTAGTAAGCTTAGGGGAGGCGACCGACAGCTGAGGTCATTTTACCTACATCCACATCAATACCCTGCGAGCCACCAAAAAGGTGTGTGGCAGGGAGTGCAGCACCAGGAGGAAAGGGTAAAGGGTGAGGGGGTTAGGGTTTTTTAAATTGGTGGGGGGAACCAACAAATAAATAAATAAATAAATATATATATACAAATATATACAACCACGCGCAGTCCCTACCTTGTAGGTTAATACTTATTTGGGCCATAAGGAATGGATGGGAATGGAGGGAGGGTGAAGAGAAACCTAGCGTCAGCCTTAGTAGCTCTTAGCGAAAGGCGTTTTAACGTCCCATCCCCACTCATAGTGCTCCATACAAAGAACCCCAAGTAGTGATCGTGATGCCACTGAAAAAATATGCTCAAGGATTCGAACCCGGACCGAACTCTGGTACGCTAGCCACCGCAATAACCAAAACCCCAGGATAATTCTTTCTTTTGAGGTTGCCACGGGCTCACTAGCAGTATTTATCAAGAATTTTAGAAAATATGTTGCCCATATGACATGTGCTAATCATTTTTTGCAAGAATGATAAATGTCTAGTCAATTTTTTTGTTTATTTCTACACTCTATGATCTAGACTAGATAAGACAGTCTACTATTCTCGGCACATTTTTCATAGCCTCTAGGACAAAGCACTGCTACGCTTCTGAGCAGCGCCTGACATACAGTCCGCCGACATTTTCTTTCCAGTTTACTTTCTCCCCTCAATGAACGTCGTCAACATTTCATCACCTCTCTATGTTTGGTGATCAAATAAAATGCAGAAGATGAAGCAATACAGGATTAACTTTAGACTCCAAAATGAGCTGGAACATCAACCAAAACTTTGGCTTCATGGTGTTTATATCGTAGCTACTACATGGCGTTCAGAATCACAAGTTAGGGTTATGAAACAAGGTTTTACCTGAGTTGCTTATTTCCTTCGTTTAGTACCAACCAACTACGAAGGTAAGGTCATCACTTTGTACTTAGCCCAACAGTGAGTGAAATTAACTCATCCGGGTAGTGGGACCCGTTCGTTTCCTTTTGCCTCCTACCATTTCCCATAAAGACGCAAGACGCAAAATGTCACAGAGCTTGGGTGAAAATGAAGGATGCCAGAATCGAATCAGATCAGAAGTCCATTAATCTACCCACAGAAATACCGCATCCCCTTCATAAACTACGTGCTTAAAAAATTAAAAAGCTTTGATTTGACCAAGATTTATCAAATATAATACACGAATGTGAACTCAAGAGCCTTACCTTCAGAAGCCGAGTTTTCCACCAATACGGAAGCAAGTCACTCTATGAAATAAATATGAACCAGCTAAAGAAATTTTGAGACAAAACATTCAAACATTGTTTATCTACCTGAAGTTATTTCGAGCAAAATAAGAAGGACAGAAAGCAAAAAAATAATTTCTCAACGAAATAATTACCTATATGAATAACTGAACGATTAGTTAGATAACAGATTTTATTGTTTTGCGATTGGAAACATGCTCAAGGTGAGATTTTTCCTCCTGATTTGATTTCGCGCGGTTTCCTGAAAGAAACACCGACGACTCGCTCTTCTGCGCAACAGCGTAAGACGTGATGACGACATCGAGTGCTACCGATGTAATTCAGAACTCATAACGCCTATCTGCGTCCCCTTCGGAAGGAAATTCTCCAAACCACCGAACATGACCCGAAATTTTATTAACGGCCGAGAGAACACACGGCAGTGGAAGCAGAGCTTTGCACCGTAGTGTTGTGCGTATGTGTGTGTAAGAGAGAGAAAGAGAGACAGAGAGAGACCGGGAAGGGGGGAGGGGGGGTACGGCAAGCACAGTTGCGGTCGATCGCGCGGCTTTTGTTTCTTTTGCTTCCCCCTCGCTCGTGTGATGGAAAACTTGTAAGATAAGACGGGTACCGGGGTCGCATTGCCGGGAGCCATCTCCAAAAGCAGAAGAGCTCCTCACGCTTGTCCATGCATAAATATTTATGAAACAAGACGAAATTGAACCACTTGAACGAGGAAAAAAAAGAGGCTATGAGGCACGTACGTGTACCCGTCAACGTGGGGAGCTCAGCACTGCCACGTGTTGCTTACGAACGTTACGGGATCAAACAGTATCCCACTCCGAGGGCCGTCTAGCAAAGCGCCTTGGCACGTGAAATCGCATCGCGTACTCCCTTCAATATCGTGCGGTGATTTGTAAAAATCTCGCCTCGAGAGAAGACAGGAGAGTGTTACACGTCGCACGTGAAACAGAATGAGCGCCGTCTTTGAAATGTTAGAACACGCATATCCATATGGCGGAGAACTAATATTCTGGTTGCCGTCGAAAAAATTTAGTTGATTATAATAATGAGTTTAGTTGAATATAATAATAATAATTAATGAGAGCAAATTACGCATGCATGTACATTTAAAATAAAAATACGAAGCTTCTAGACTAATTGATAAATATTGGCATAATTTAAAAGAACGCACATAGAGCTATATTCTTCTGGGTTCGAGTCCCAGTCAAGGCGAATGATTTTTACACTCTGAAATTGTTGCATTTAAATGCACATTAGCGGATGACTCCGTTAAAAGTTACTGTTGCGGCATCTCCCGCAGTTTCTTTGGAATTTGTCAGCTATATTCTTACACATAAGATAACACCATTCACCCCAAATCGATTTATTCTGGATGTGAAACAGAAAGTACTGTTTTGCAAAGAGGAAGTAGAGGAATTCATGATTATATTAAAAGTCCCTTTTGGTATAGTTCTCAACTATTTTGTTTGCGAGGAAATAATACACTTCTATTTTTAAACATTAATACACATTGGAGGAAGAATCTGATAACTCCTGGAATTAAAGTACTTACTCCAACAGATAAGACTCCATGAAATTTCATTTATTCTCATTGATTACAAAATGCTTAAATTAGAAACAGAGAAATGAAATAAAGGGGAAAAAATATAGAGTATAATAGAAGATCGCATATGATGAAATAGAGATAGTTCAAGGAGTCCGAAACATAGAACGCTCCTCTGATATCACCGCTGAGCCCACAATTTAAAAAGTTATGCAATTGAATGTTTGTATTTTAGAAGATAAATGCTGGAAGGCATAACGAAGTATATTAGATTGTAATATTATTTTTCTGAAAAAATCAATTTGGTTGCCAAGTCGAACATATATTTTACATATCACGCCTAATTATTTAGTCACACGGTCAGCGTTAATACTGAAACTGTTTTATGCTAATCTTATCTGAAATACATTTAACCACGTAAAAATTATTTAATAATAGCAATAATAAATAACTCGGAAGGGAATAACTGTATGAGTTGACAGACTGGATAAACGGCTATCGGACAGATAACATTGGAGACTTTAAAAGAGCATTACTTTGGGAAAATAAGATGAAATCTCGCCCCATGACATTTTTTATTTCAATTTTACTCAACTTTTCTTAAATAATACAGAAAGTCACGTCGGTAACAGCCATTCGTGAATTTTATGCGAGAGAAATGTTTTATAAGTTTGCAATCACTATTATTCTGGGGCCTAACCGATGCACAACGTTCAACCGTTATTTCTCTAAACGTTTTCCTTTCATTTCACACAGTACACTTCATGCCCTTAAAATAGTCTCATACTTTACTTTAAATGTCAGCTTTAAATTCACAGCAACTCCGGGTTTATGGCCTTTCCAAAGTTCGTGGGTATTGCACGGGGTTTAATGCAAATGAGAAACAGCAAAGGAATCCACGAGCGTTCTACTTTGGAGGAAATGACTGATTTATTAACTTCTTCCTAAATCCGCGAGTCTGAAGAGGAAATCGTGAATCCTTACTAGGAGAACATGGATTACGACTTTTATTCTCCGTCTGATATTTTTTCACCCTTTCTTCTTTCATCGCTGACGAAAACAAAACACATTAAAAGACAAATGGGATTTTGTCGCTCTCCAATGTGGAGGAAAAGGATTCGTGTGAATAAATGGCTGAGGGTAAGCGAGCGACATCACGCGATTCGGTTTTATTCGCTTCTCTTCTCCCCACCCTTTTGGCAACACTCTCTGGCCGGGAGAAGATGGAGTCAGGACCACGAATGAAGATATCTTTAAGGAACGAATCGCGAACACCATCGACAAATAATAAAAAAAACTGAAGGAAAGAGGGAGGTCGGTCCCGGGATGAATGGAGAATGAAGAGGTGTGGGGGAGGGGAGGAGTGGGCGAGCGGAAGAGTACGGGGGAGAAATGTTGGGGTGAGAAGTGAAGCGGGTGGGGGGTGGAGTTCGAGAAGGAGAACGGTGGGTGGTAGATCACATGATGAGATGTCGAGTACCCTGCAACATTTCCATTGAAGGATACTATATCTGGGAGACGAAAAAAATGATGCAAAAAGCAATTCGATTGGTTGAAATCTCTGAGGGCACGGGCAAAATTAAAGACATTTTACAATTCCACCAAGATTCCGGGTAAACAATAGAAAAAAAATCAAGTTAACATTTTTGGAACTAAGAAATGCACAAAAATGTTTATTTGCGCAAAAATATTTGGTGGCCAATATGGAAAGGCAAGCATTTAATTCAAAATTATCATTATTTTTTTACACCTGACACCCGAAGAAAGTTGCGTCCTCACATTACTTAAACATATAATGCTCAATACAATTTTCTCATGATGATATTAACTAAACAAATGGACTACGAACGAGTATTTGAAGTAATTAAAACAAGTACCAACTAAACGTAGAATTATACCGCTGTAATAATGGAGACACCATTTTGCGGCAACTAAATCAATCCCATTATAATATTTTAATGCTTTAGTGAACGCTCAAAAAATTTAAATTTTCCAATTTTTAAATGCATGAGTTTCAGTATTACGAAAGTAATTTTTTTTTAATTTCAAAAACTATCTTCAAAATCAAAGCATACTTTCTCTGTCCCGATAACTCAGTTAATGTCCAAACAATAGACATTTAAATAGCAAAGATTTCTGTATTGCATCAACTGGTATACTAACGTAAGTATGAATTTTCTGGTGCTTGAGTTAACTTGCATTCTATTGCTTGGGAACAAATCCCTCTGGAAATAAATTCTACACTGCTGAACTTGCCCTAAGCACCAATGACTGAGAAACTTCATTGCGAATTAGAAGATTCCAGGGAGTGACAGGATAAGTACATCTTGAAAATAGGATAATAACTTAATAAGCTCTCTCGTCGCCGTATTTTTTAAATAAAAGGCAATCAATTTTAAACGCCATGCTCCATTAAAATCACCCTATTAAATACATATGACTGAATACAAAGGAGAACGAATGATTCTATAAAAGCATTTCCCCAGAAAACGAAATATAAAAAATTCCAAAGGGACTATTGATTTCTTAATACATAGTCTACGAAACAGTGATTTAGGGTGAACGCCACAGTATACATTCGGAAGAAAAAAAACCAATGAAAAAAGATGGTCGGTAGAGTGAAAAAAAATATGATGATTTAAATAGTACGTCTTTTTGGCCATACTCCTATGAAATCAACACGAAATAACGATCCAGAGTGAAACAAAAATCGCTGCAAGGTAAAACAGATGTACCAGCTATTTACAAATTTGCTAACCTTTAAATCCATTTCAGGCTATTTTTGATTTGTTCATTGATTATTCAAACATATATTCACATATTATGCAATTATATTCAGTAAAAATTGAAACCTTTGATTCTCTTCAAGGATGAATCTCATATATTTCCAATTCAATTTCAATTATTTAGAAAATTGTACACCAATAAAACATTATCGTTATATTTTAAAATCCAAAAAATGAACTGACTCCATGGTCCTTGGTTGCCCATGGTCTTTTATTGAGGCCTCCCGATGTAACTACAAAAATTTGTGGTACGTTTGCACATTATTCGGGTAGCTTAAAATACGTTGAAGTCAACATAATCATAACAAGATTGGTACTATTTGAATTTTTTACACTTATGGGGAAACCCGAACCGAGTTAAGAGTTAGCTTTGAATTCAATTTAATGAGTAACTAACCCGAGTACATTGCATTAATCAGTAGTCAAAATTAATTAATTGAATTTGTTGGCTTTTTAAAATAATTTCAAAAGTTATCATCACCGCCCTATCATTATGTATTACCCACAATAAATGAACACCACATTCATCCAATTGTACCGCCATATCTATAACCACCACCAACTTTATTAAGCTGTAGTAATTTGATAATTTTTATAGTAAACAGATTTCCTTTCAAGTCAATTTGGATTAAGTATTGTTTAGAATGGATGATACTTAATCCACTTTCACTATTATTCTGTATTAATAATATAATTCAACTGAATGTTTACATGCAGAAGGATTTCTAAAATGGAATATCATTATGAAAAGGTAGACATGTCCGCAATCAATATTAGAATAGAATAAACTTCAGAGAAACCAGTATAAGCTTTAAGGATCTAATTATTTGCTGCATGAATGACCATTAGTAACCATAATATATTTGCTATTTAAGCACCAGCGTAATTATTTGAATATCTACGCTAACTTTGCTTTTAAGGGAAAATGATTTGCACTTTCGATCTATACCGCACAAAAAATTGCAATGAAGGAAGGAAAATACACTATAACAAGGTGGTGAACATACACGCAGCGGCACTGAGCCAACTCTCGCTGGTTGAGATAATGAAAGCTGCGTAGCTTCGAGACGAACATTTACAATGAGACATTGGACTAAGTGTGGGTGAGGTATTTCATTTAGAAGTCTCTTGACAGAATTAAGCAAGCGTGAATTACGGCCGACTCCATTTCTAAGGACATATCCGTAATTAGCTGTTTATTTCGTAACTTAGAATAAGTTAAAATGAAACAATATATACATATATATATATATATATATATATATATATATATATATATATATATATATATATATATATTATTCGCCGTTTGGCGGGATTTCGTGTTTGAATGTGTATTTGGCCAATGTGGCTCATCTCTTTCTTCTGGCTATGCGTGCCACGAAACGCACTGTTCCTTTCCTGTATGATGTTGTATGAATTCTAACCCCTGTCCTTTCCTCTTGTGTATTGTCTATTTCTCCTTTGGTGGGTGAAACAGCCCCCTGACGCCATCTCTTGGCTGAAAGAATCGGGGCGCTTGGCGACATATTAGACCCACGGATCTCAGGGTAAATTGACTATCCTCGATAGCTCAAGTGGTTAAGAGCATCCGCCCGGCAAGTGGAAAGATCCGGTGTTCGAGTCCCGGTTGAGGAAATATATTTTTACTCTTGTGATCCGTTCGATTCCGCCTTCCCCACCTCTGTTGTGTTCGTCCTTTATATGTGTTCCTATCCCTTTTCCTTAAATCTGTTTCTGTATATATGAGTATATATATATATATATATATATATAGACATTATTTTTAATTTGTAGTAGAATTTTGGAATTAGATTTTTAATGCGTTAGTACGTTACCTAGCTTTACTCACAAATGAGTTAGCTTGTATAAATCCTGGAAAAAGGATGGGTGAAAGTAAAATAGATTTTTAAATGCGTGGGCGAAGAGAGGAAGTTAGTGGGGGAAATCCGAAAAGACCGTTATAATAAGAGACAAGGGAACGTTGGACAAGCGAAATATAGGAATGGGGGGTGAGAGAGACTGCTATTTTTAGACGGGATGAAATATCGTATAAGTTGCAAAGAAATGAGGAATGAAGTAATAACGCACAAGGAAAGAGTAAGTTCTTGCAAGTCTTAGTAGTAATTCTTCTATGATTTCCGTCCAAAAACAGCATGTAAATGATTTGAACAATTTGTTTGATGAGCTAAAACACTTATTGTAGTATTCCAGGAGGGTTTATTTTGAATAGGGGTCAAAGAGCGAAATGTGACCGATTTGTCACAGTGCAAAATGTGGTCATTTAGGGAAGGGAATCTTTTTAGGGAAGTTTTCAGTTTTCGAATTCCGCGAAGCAAACTTGGGCCAAAAAACAGAAAGAACCGGATATCATAGAGGGTGTGTCCTTGCCAACCGGTTATCATAGAGTCATGCGTGTTCTTATAATGAAATTCAAAAGGGTTACCTATAGAGATGCTTACATTTCCCAAAACCCGATTGAAATATAAATGACGAGACATGGCCAAGCTGTTCAAAGGTCTGTGTTCACTATTGAAATGCTACCTCTCTGTGTGAAATTCATTAAATAGGCATTGGACGAACGTTTAGGGAAACAGAATACTTTCCACCATTTCCGTTTCCAACAGTTTTCGCTCAAACGATTTTTTCAAAAGGGAATGTCCATCCCACTCTGAGCTGATTGCATTTTACCCATAAATACTACTCTAATTAGCGTTACCTATGCTAATTTCTCATATCTAGCTTTTAAAACTCATTCTAACTGACAAATTTGTCCATCGGTAACCTTGTTTTAAACGAGTTACACCGTTTTATTTTGCCAAGTACTGATAAAAAAATATTTTCGTTTAACATAGGTAAAAAAGAGTATTTGGCGGAAAAAAGACGATTATTTTGATGACTGTATGATGGAAGAAGAAGGAATCAAAAAAACCCTTCCATCTAAAAATAAATATAAATATATACATGCAACACAGAATTTCTTTTAAATGTCTTTTGTTTTGTCGCACTGCCTTAAAATCAACCAATTTAAGTGATTTTATTCATGACTAAGCATTCATTTGAACTTCTTCCCTCATGATGGATATAACCTCAACTCCAGACAGTTTAAACTACTTGCACGTACGAGAGAAAATTTCTTAATTGCGGATTTCTATCAAGTCCACACGTTCGCCTCTCCGTTAACCATTCACGCATAGTGATGGAGAGATTGTTTCGAGTATCAGCGGGAAGCACCGTGACTTCATCGTGCAGGGAAAACCGCCATGGACGAGATCTAAGAAATGAGACAGACGCGGAAAAAAGCTCTCATGTCGCGGGGAACAACAAACAAAAACGAGACTCCGCCGTGGATATCGACGAGGATTTTCCTCCGTGGCGAGTGCCTTCGTGGAAACTTCTCGTGCTTTCCTGTTGCCCTCTTGAAGACTCAATCTCCCAAGGGAATGCTGACGAAGAAAGACGCGTCTCACGAGTGGTATTTCCCCACTAATTTCATCCCGCGCCGCCCTCCCCTCATTCCTTAATTTCCGCCGGCAATGTTGTCTCCGCGGATACGACCGCGGGATGCGGTGGTGGCATGCGTGCCTCTCTTCACGTAGCCTTCCCTCCTTCCCCTCCCCGCCTCACCCAACCCCAAACCCTTAATTTTACGCGCCAATGCAACGCTCCACGGTGAGAGTTAGGAGAAATGCCACCGAAACCTCTTTCGGGTTAATTCCCCGAGGGAGCGGAGTGGAGAGAAGCTTAGGTGCAGAAATTAAGAGAATCAAGAGTGACAGTTGCCGCCGGCAAAATTATGCTTGCAAATCTATTTGTGCGTGCCAGGCGGAGAAACATGGGCCACATGATACCACAACCTCCACATCTGCAATCTTCAATTAAATTGTTTTCCGCGAAAATTGAGATTAAAAGAATTAATTCTAAATTACTTTTCCTCCTCTCCGAATCGACAACTCGCGAAGTTTTGGGAATGTATTTACTTATCCGACTTTAATTTCTTAGACTTTGGCGAATTTGACTATTGTTTTAATTTGGGTGGTGATGTAAGATAACATGCTTTTGTTTACAATATTCTCCAAGAAATAAATTAAAAGAAAAGGAGTGGTGTTGGAAATATATCATTTCTTACGTGTCAGGTGGGCTCCATTATTTTTTTGATGGACTGAAAATCGTAATACAAGATGAACCTTACCGAACCCCCAAATAACCTCAATTTTATTCCATATTGATGCTTCAATAAATGTGATTTAATTAGAATCTAGAGTATCAAAGGCCAAATATCAGTCAATCCAATCAGTTGTCATCAAGAGGATTTCACACGGTCTGCCCCAAAAACAAGAAAATGATTTTTTGCCACCAATGCAGATGGTTTGAGTGGGGTTATTTGGGGTAGGAAAGTTAATGGCAGGTCTAGGTAAAGTAATGCGACCCGAGTCAGTTAACTGTGGGCATTTATTGATGCTAGACTGGACCCCTGTTCGACTGTCACGTCACGAATCCACGATGTCACTTTCCATGGTGCAATGATATGCTTTAAAATTGTGCATTAAAATAGGTAAATTGGGTTTGGAGACCATGACTACGGTTAAGGATTCTAATGGAGATGGAGAAATGTCCCAAGTGATGGTTTTCCACTTGCACATGACGGTCTGGGAGGGTAATGAGGGGATTGACGATGAAGAATGCCCTGGACATCCACGAACAGCACAGCGTGATGAAAATGGGCGAAAAGTGTTTCAATTCGGCAGAAATTTGACATTCAATGACCCAACTCAATGTATCATATTCACTACAATTTTTCAAACAGCACTCATCTAAACCATCAGCGATAGGTCGATAAACGTGTTTATACTGTTCAAAGGTAGTGCCATGTTGTCATTAATGCTGACTTGGCATTTTAGAGTAGACGGAATATCACTCGAGTTAACGCATCTCTTCTTACGACAGAAGCTTTAAATGTATTATTACCCCCATCGAAGTACGATTCATGCCAGTGAAATTAGAGAGATAAAGTGTAGAAGATATAGATTTAAGATCTCACTTCTTCCACGAATGATAAGGGATCATAAAAATATTGTTCGACCGCGGTAGGGTCAGGTCAAAATTAGTCTGGTGTGTATTCACCTTTATGGAAATTCTAATGAATTCTGATTAATTCCAAATAAATTGCAAGAGATGCCGCACCAGTGACATTTGACGGAGTCATCCGCTAATATGAATTTCAATGCAACAATTTCAGAGTGTAAAAATCATCCGCGGTGATTCGCGATCCTGGTCAAGGCGAATGATTTTTACACTCTAAAATTGTTGCATCAAAATTCTGATTGATTAGGCGTTTAATTTGGTGGGATCGCATTATGATCACGATCTGATGTGATTCTACAACATTTTGAGGCTTGCTCAGTGTGCATCTCATTACACACCACGCGCCATCCTTCAGTCTGCAGAATCGTCTCCTAGTCTCTCGTCGTGGCCTTACTATTTTCCTCATGGCTGCCTTTCCTCTCAGTGGATGCACATGGTGGCATTTATTTCCCACTTTGAGTCCAGTTCATGGCTGTCCCCTGGGCGACAGAGTCCCCCGCCATCCGTTGCTGCCCATTAAGACATGTCAGCGGCATCCTTGCAGTGCAATTCAATTTCTGATACGAAATGTTAGAAACCAGAGCTGCACAAAAAAGCACCGATGTTTTTGCTCCTTTTATTTCGCCACTTTCGCCGTAAAAGCGACCATCTAGCGGCCCATCTCTCCCTAGCTTCCCTTTCTTCTCGGGACGTCTTCCGCGTCGTTTCTCTCGCTTTTCCGCTCCGCGCCTCATTACTTCACTCCCGCCCGACCAGCCGTCCTTCCCCTTACGACCGTCACACAAAATTTCTGGAATATTTCTCCGACGAATTCTCGTCCATCCGCGAGTTTTCCCGTCGCTTCGACAAGAGGGTTTTGTCTCTTTCCCCTTAGAGATAGCGCCACCTAATGGGTGAATTAGAGGGTTGTGACCGTTCTTCGCAATCGTAGCAGTATACTGACGCGATGGTGGAACAATACCGTATCGATACATTTCATGTGTTCCTTTTGAATTTGTTTTAAAGAGTTTTGTGCAAGAATGAAGCAACATAGAGACCATAGTGCAAAAATATATCGTTTGCCTAATCTTTCGTGGTATCCTTGAAAAGGCCAAAGGTAAAATCGGCGTTTATTCGGTGCAAAATAGTCAATTTGTAGCTGTCAACTGCCTTGGTCAACCATTTATAATACAATAAATAATCGCAATATCATCTGTCACCTCCTGCCGTTGCTACGAACGAGTAAGCATGAATCATGGCTTGGAAAGAGAAGGGACCTCCTCCAACAAACCATGCAAAATCGATAAAAAAAGAGGCTAAGCTATAGTTTACTTAACAATGGATGAAATTAAGACGTTATCATTCGAAATTTACACGCGCAACCAACGCAAAATTCTATGACACCATTAAACTCTCCATGAAATGAGTCCAATTATTTTCTTACTCATCATTGGGAAAAGTCATAACCGTAGAAATATGCAATTATATAGTAGTATAGTATTTCACTATCCTCTCATACATACATACATGCATAAATAATATTAAGATAAATTCTAATAATAAATATCTATTGAAGAAAAATATTTAGAAATATATATATATATGTTCCTTACAAAGTGAAATATAGTTGTCTCAAATTCATACAGTCCCATCACGGTTCAATTATTGAAATTCGGAATCTTCATTCGCAAATGTATTTACCAGCATCTAAATTCGACATGCCACTGATTAGTAAAGAAAACTTCATGTACGCTATACATTAGGGCAGTTAGCCTCTCCCTAAGAATAATTCAAACCCTGATAACAGCACACGTCACGTATATTAACATACATTTTCATATTGATACCGATGTACCTGTAGTTAGTGTAGCAGCAAATATGCTACTTGTCCCTTGCTGACCTTACACGTTGTGAATACACTTCCCCGTATATTTGCATTTTTGCGACCGCAAAGGACTTCCTAATTAATTATTATTCCCAAGGATTCCCAAATTAATTATTAATAAAATTTGGCCACTACAAAAGAGGTATAACGAAGGCAAGACTTTTCAATATTCATTTCTCCTTTCACGTAATTATACTACCAACAAATTCGAGTGGTGGTCATGAGAAATATTTCAGTGCAAACTGTAATTACAGAGACAATATTCCACAGGAGCAATCATGATCTGTTTGACCAGAAAGACACTCAATAGTGTCGCATTAGCTTTTCCATTGTAAGAATCTGATGATACAGCATCTTCTCAAGGGGACAAACGTGGAAAATTTCTTTCGGGTTCCGAGCATAAAAAGTATTATATTTTTTCGGTATTACTAATTATTAAATGTAAAATGTTTTGAAAAATGTATGTTTCTAAAATATGATCAACATTCTTAATTTATGTCATCTGCAGACTGTATTTCCAAAGAGTACTTTGCATTTTAGTACACTTTTACAATGTACATTATAGGAATCTTCATTCCAAATATTCCCAAAATTAACTTTCTGAGGAAACTTTGCTGGAATGGATACTGATAAAAAACCTTAAATTAAAGAAATGGATCAGTAATGCAAGCTATAGCCTTCTGGAAGATAAAAGATCATTATCGGACCATATATTCTGGTAATAAGTAAAATATGATTATAAATTTTACAATATTTGTAAGAATATTCTGATCTCCGCGGAGATAAACACAAGAGTCGCATACAATGACTTGTGTATCAACGCGATTTCATTTGATTGCTCTCATTTCAAGGAATTAGTTAAACTAACGATTGTGGTACAAAGAAGGCAAAGAAGGAATTGATTCCGTCTCAAACAACGTTTTCGCAGCTTCCTCTCAACACTTTGGGGTGGGAATTTTTCCAAGGCAGAAAAAGGACCAGGTTTATGCTTTATGTTTTTCTGCCGCGGACACTGGGACATAAATAAAAGTATGTCCTCCAAAACTGTGGAGAGAAAAGAAATGGTATATGTTGGAAATGTGAAACAGGTATCCTCACCAAAGGATTTCTCGAGTACTCTCAAAAAATCCAAGTTCCTTGCGCCCTTTGGAGGCGCTGCTGAATCCATGCATGATAAATCGGGTTAAAGCCTGGTGGCCCCGGGTGAAGAAAAAATTTCCAATTTTAATTCCCTGCCCCAATTTTCTGGTTCTCTACCCCCTCCCTTCTGCTCCCCGACTTGTTAAACTGCCTGCTCCCCCTCAAACACGTCGCTAAGCCAAGTCAACCCCTTCCACGACCTCCATCTAAAAAAAATAATACTTCCTAACCACTCCATCCACTCGAGATTTCCTCTGGACCCCTCTCCCTATTACTCACTTCACCCCGTTGGACGCACCCCCGCAAAACAAACCCCTCTCTCCCGAAGTGCGCGCCAGGGATGCGGACCCTCGCCACCCAATCTCCCCACTCCGCCCTCGAAAGCGGAAAGGGGAGCGAAAGGAGGCGCCGCCGGGTGGCCAGGGTGTCGAAATACCTATTCAAGTTCCGCCAACCATTTGCGCCCGGCGCTAGGGTTTCAAAATAAATAACCGAACTGCGTGAGAGAGGGAATACCGAGGCGGCCCCGGGCGGCACGCCTCGCCACTGGAAGACGAGGACTATTTACGCGGAGCCAAAACTTCCGGAAGAGGAAGTGCGTCGGAAGATCCCCAAGTCTCCGGTTCCTCCAAGGGAACTAGGCGCACGTGGAGGAGGATGATGAATGGGCACCAGCGAGCCGATCCCTCTCAATATACTTACCATAAGAGTGAGATAATTCTTCAACTTCATGACCACCGACAGAAATTTTCAGGAAAAGGGCCAATTAGATGACCGAGATGAAGGTTCTTTTGTGATATTTCACCGGAAATAATGAGTGGAGTTTCCACCTCAACTTTGGGAAATCACGCGATAACGCAGATGAGCGGAACATTCCCCAAGAAAAACACACTTGCTGCTGACTTCTGGGTAGAACTTTCCGGATCGCATATTTAAAAGGGAGTTGATAATTTGTCTTTTCCTCAGCTCACCTTGAATGCGATTAGGGAATATATGTCCCTTGACAGATAAAGTTTGCATCTGAATTGAAATCCAGAGGAAGAACGAGTTCTTTCAAATTTGATGCTATGGATCAGTAAGCATCATATGACCATTATAAAATATAGAATGGAAAACAACAACACACGAAATCTATATTCGAATAAATGATATGCAAGCTGGGCAAAAGCGTAAGTATTACATAAAAAAACATACTCTTGAACATTAATAAATAATCATTTTGCTTATGCGCAATCTCGACCTCAGTAGCTATTTAAAACAAGAAAAATGTACTCCGCAGCGAAGAGAATTTCGTCAGTTTATTTTGACTTTCCAAATTCATGGGTCTTGTTGTAAACATGAATTCAAATCATAAATAAAATAATCCAACGTACTGGAATACTACACCATATTGTTATTCCTTAGTATTTTCAACATTAAGGTTTTTGTGCTTTTTATGAAATAAAAAAAATTTCATTGCAAATAGCTTAGAAAAAAATGTAGGATTAGCTTTCATTTACACAAAAAACGACTATCTTATGTAAAGAAATACAAAAGGATCCTTTCGACTGTAATATAATCTGAAAGCTCAATATTAGCAGCTCCATTCGACAAAAGAATCTCGAAATAACACACGAGAAAAACGACCTAGATATAGACCCACACTTCGTGTTATACCGAATTAATTTCAAAGAAGGGGTAATAAACTCGCTTTCACTTCCTGCTTCCACCAATCAGGTTTCCTTTCGAGAATAATGAGAAAATGTCTGGTGGGAGAAAACTGGTAAGAATCGTTTTAGGCAACCGACCCAACGCCTTCTTTACCCTCCACCCCCAGAGTAAACTAGGACCCCTCCAATAAATCACTGTTTACGCCCAACACACCACGCTCGCGCCGACATATCAACCGAACCCTAAACAGCTCCGAAAAAGGGGTCCCCACTCTCGGTCAAAATCCGACCCGGTCCATCCCCCGCACCACCCCCACCTCCCCACATCCACTCCCTCGCGAAAAATCTCTTTTCCCTCTTCCCTCACTGCCACCAAAAACGAGGATACCAAACCCTATCGTACCCTTTCCCCACCCTTATCATCCCTCCCTTCCAACCTCACACTAGCGCCGCAATATAACCCGGGGGCTGAGAATGCAATTATGAAGCGACCGGCAGGGCAGGGGACGATTTCAGGAGTGGATGGGGAGGGAAGGGGTTGGATTGGAGGTTGGGGGGAGAGAGAGAGGGCAAGGTACATATCCCACTCACTCGGATTTGAACTCTGCCCACGCGATAATTGATGCCGGATCCAATTAAAGGCTTGACCATCTCTCTCTCTCTTTCCTTTTCACCTCCGCAAAATCTGTGCCCCACGACACCGTCAACCGGAAGAGTGTCACCCTTCTCCCAGCCCCTCCGCGAAGATCAACCCATACTTCGCGCTCAACTGCGCACCACCTCTGACACGCCTTCCCTTCGAAATCCCATTCCGAAGTCGTGATTTCGATATCAAGTGGTGTGGGATGATGATGACGATAAGTCAAGGTGTGAACGATGTGTGTACGTCACGGTGGACAGGTGGATGACTGAAGCGTGAGAAGGTGGTGTCGATGAGGGTTAAGCGGTGGAGAAAGGGAAACATGGCCGGATGGTAACGGGAGATAGGGAGCGCTCCAGATAGCGTGGGTGGGAGGAGATACGACGATGGGATGAAATATGCGAAGATAGAGAGAGAGAGGTAAAAGGGGTGAGTAAAATAAAGGGGCGGCAGTAAGGCGTGAATAGGATGGAATGAGTCAAAGCATAAGGCTGGAGAGAGAGAGGGAGAGAAAGAGAGAGGAAAAGGAAGACTGCGTGGAGAAATATTACGGAACAGTTTCGCCAGCGCGGGCAGCGTAAGAGACGCAAATAAAATAAACCTTTTTGAACGCAGGGTTTTGCCTTACCTAAGAAGTTTTTGATGGTTTATTACGAGATTTGGTCAAGTGGGATTTTTGAGGAAACTTGCCATCATCGTGTCTTAATTGGATGCGAATAAACAAGCTTGCCATCAAACGGTACTAAAAGGGTTGGCTCGTCTTTGTCGAGCCTTAATCATCGCATGCATTCAAAATTGAGTTTTTGAACAGTGTTTGTGAACCTTTCAACATTAAAATTCATGCACACAAAAAAATACAGTATATCTAATTAGTGAAAGCCCTGCGATAAATCGTCGCTCACGCCTTTGCAGTGAAATGAAGTTGACTCAAGGAGATCCATGTTAGCCTCAACAGTTAACACTTTTATGCATTGGATTCAAAATAAATTCATTCGTGAAATAATGTATGCTTATGCTTGGATAATTGGTAACTTTCGTTTTTGTAATGTTATGATGTGCTAACACTGATTGAAAGCATTCAAACTCCATGACGTTGTAAATAATATACAATACTATATAGACCATTACGTTTCCCTCCAGGTAAAAACAAAAATTGCCATTGCCTTAGAAGGCATCAGAAGTAATGCTTTCGTTTAACCTGTAGGGAACATTGTCATGATGCCTGTTCGAAGTACAACTCTGGTAATTTAGCTTAACTTCCAACGTAAAACCTCAACAAAGGCCTTGCCTCAATGCCTTGAATTCCAGCAACAATAAGTTTCACCTAAACATTAACACGCAAAAAAAACTAAAATAATTCGCTGACCTAATAGTAAAAACCAAAAATTTGATTTGAAAATAATGACCAAATTTAGTTTGCACCATTTTAACTTGGTTTAAAACTAATTGAAACGTTAATATTAACCCTTTAATCCGAGAAAATGTATACACTCTGGGACACAACCTACTTCGAGCGCAGCTGTGAAAGACCGTTAATGTTATTTGAGGTGAGTAAATTAAGCGAAGCTGGTTACCCCAGATGTGGCGCCTGTAAGGAGGGCATCGCTGCTGAAAGTGGTAGAACTACATTTGACGAAGAGAGGTGGGCATAAGGGTATGCAGTTAATAAAATGGACGAAATGAAAATTACTTAAGAGATTAAGAGAAAATTACTTTAGCCAGGTGAGTAACGCTTACTCTGATTATTCCGACGGTTACATATTCAAATCCTAAGCAGAACGAGGATATCGTGCCGTCGTGTGATGTAATTTTTTTTAAACTTTATTTAAATAAATGTTAATTTATATATACACACACACACACACACACACATATATATATATATACATACATATATATATGTTTATATATATATATGTGTGTGTATATATATATATGTGTATATATATGTGTGTGTGAATATATATATATATATATATATGTATATATATATATATATATATATATATATATATATATATATATATATATATATATATATATATATGTATATACATACATATATATATGTTTATATATATATATATATTATTCGACAACCGTATAAATGCCTTTACCGTGGGTTCAGGTCACAATAAAAGTCATGCCAAAGCTATGCCACAAAACCACGGTTATGTCGATTGGTGAGTGGTAGAGCTCACCTAGTACTAAGCCCAATGCCGTGTGCAATTCACGCATCAGTGTAATTAGGGGAATTAGGGGTTGTGTGTTTCTTTTCCAGTGCCGCCCATGGTTTCTCAGGAAGATCTGGTGCACGAACAATCACCTAGCTTGGTCGAAGCTGAGGGTGTCCCTAGGCGTAACCCAGAATAGAACCCGGGTTCTCGAGCCAGTAGTCCAACGCTCTACCCACTGGACTACGACGTCCCTTAAGCTAAAGCATGTCTTCGAAATTAAGATAAAATTAGCGCCGTTAATTTTTCGAACTAATACTGGAAAGTATTAAATCTTTAACTTCAAACTTCCTAATTAGACGACAAGTTACTCATGTAATTTAAAAATGAACGTAAGTAAGCCAAAAAATGAGTACACGAGCATACAGAGAATTCAAATTGCGTGATCCTTTTTGAATTCAGCCATTAATGATTTAATCAGAGGAACAAAAAAGAATTACGGAAGCGCAACAAAGCATTCAGCTTATTTGAATCTACAACAATTCAAAGATTTTTATTGTAAAAAAATACTTTGGTGTTTGTATCATCAAGAGAACAATTTGTGTAAAAAATAACCCCAGGAATCTCTTAATAATGTTAAATTACAATAATATCCAAAATATAGGTAATATTAGGAAGTCATTTCCTAATTTCCTCTAGGTGTATACTGATATACCAGTTGGATTTTTTATTTGTGATTACTTAACAACTTAACAGTAGAGTACATTTAAATTACAGTCAAATATCCCAAAATCTAGTCCTTCATTCTGGCGAGTGAAGAGCTCAAGTTAAGAAATTTGAACCACATCCTAGATTGTAAAATGAAAGTGCTTTCCAGTCCCACAAACGTTCAACTCTGAATTTTGTTTTCAAAATTATCGTGTACATATAAGGAGAGTTATATTGTATATAATTCACACATTACACTCTTCATTCACACTCTCTGTTACTGCACATACACCAATTTAAGACTCGATTAAAATACGTCTGCAGTATAAAGAGCTCTGTAAAACGACGCCTGGGATAAGCCAAAACAAAACGTTGCACCTGAGTACACGTTTTAGTCGATCAATCATGGAATAAATGAGACAGAAATATGCCCCATATTAATATGCTATGCTGGATTATAAGGAGGATTTCAGTATGCTGAAATATATTTCAATGAGCAAGCTTTGGAACCAAAACGAAGACTTAATTTATCCTCAGATATATAATCCTGTTGTTTTAATCGTCGTAACACCATGGTAATTTAAACACGCTAAACCGCTGAACATCTTTGAACTCAAGCTGACTGCATGGAAACAAATGGGATTTGAATACACATGTTCAATATGATTGCGTTAGCTTTTAACTTATTTGCTTTCGCAAGGTACAGAGAGTTGATAACAGGAATGCTGAGTAAGGATGTTAAGAAAAGACTAGTGAAAATATTTGACATGGAGCGTGGTTTTTGCATGGCGCGAAAGCTTGATCATTGAAGCAAGATAACAGCGCGGATTTGAAGGCTTTTGAGAGGAGGGTCCGGATAAGGATGAAAGAGGTAAAATGGACGAAATGAAAAATAAACAAAGAGGTACTAGGAAGCAGAAGGAGAATGGTTTAATGTAGTTAGGGGCGTCAGGGTGTGTTTTGTAAGGTGAGACAATGAAATGTAGGGGTGCTAAGTTTCCTTTCATCAAATACCTAACTTAAACGGTAGACTACAAATAATAATAATATAATAGTAATACAGGGTGCGGCAACATAACTTCTTTATTTGAAAGCGTTTTGCATTTGAAAAAAGGAATTCATGTAGCCACACCCTGTATAAATAATAGTAAAACTAACGAAATTACAACTGATAAAAAACAGTAACAATTGCCATCAGACTATGTGCTTAGTCGTGCATTCCAATCAATAATTGAAATAATGCTATCAATACTGCTTATTTTAACCGAGGTCCCTCCAGTTAAATATTCCCCAATTCCAGTGTTTATCTTATACTCCCTATTTCTCGGTACATTAATTACCTTATCTTTATTATGAACACTTTCCAACCAGTATACTGACCAATACCATCACAATGGTTCTGTAATGGACATTTTTCCCCATGCATATATTCAAAAGCACTGGTGACAGTTGAGTCCCATATAACCAACACTGTCCATCCTCACTCTTCATCTGCCATTCGCACTTATGCAGTCAGATACATTAATAGGTTTCAGAGAAGTCGTCATCCAATCAGAACACTCATATCATCTGTAAAACGTTCATTAATTGTGCCCAATTTATTCTGCCAAACACCTTCGTACAATTCAATATTTCGTCATGGTCATAATATATATTCCTTCCTAATAGTGGTCTCATAACTATCATGGAATTACGCATACCCATCTCCTTTCAAAACCAGAACTGATTTTCAGTTGGCTAATAATTTGTCCTCTTCTCCGACCTTTCATTGTTACCCCAGTTATTTCCCATGCTGCGTGCGAAATCAAGCGGAGTAATTATTCCTCCGGCCAACCCCTATATTCTTTTCTTTATGTGGCTTGGGAATTAATACTGGACTAACGAAGCTTTCTGGCTAAATTTCCTCCGCATAAATACTACGATTGAGGCCATTAAAACTCTTTTTTCAGCGTCTTCCTAAACCTTTGGGCAGTTTGTAAGGGAGTACAACTATCACAACTGTACTTATTATTTTCATTTATCTTATCGCTTTCTATTTACTAGACGATTAAAACTGACCCCACCCCTCCCTGAACCCTGAAAGTTCCTTAACATTTCCGTGCAGCACGCCCATATAGCTTTGTTCCTGTAAAATCTCCATATCCTCGCACAACATTTTACTATCTTGTGTCTCTCGTCATGATAGTTTCCTGCCCTAGAATACTGTCGTAATGCCTAGTGTACTAAGTATTGTCATCCTCAAAAAACTACACATGTATTTCTTTCAAAGTGACATAACGAAGATCGATTGATGCGGTAAGTACATTTAGAAACCATTACTGTATCAATGTTGTAACACTTCAAAATTGCTTAGCAAAGGTTTGAATTAGATCTTCTGAAATAACTTCATAGAATGGGATAGGAATAGGTAAACAAAATCTCTGCAGATAAAAAACTAAAACGTTGAAAGGGTTATTCCACCCCAAGAATTCTGTATCATCGATTTCATGTTTATAAATGATCAAATATAAATGTATGTGTATATACACATATACATATTCAAAGATAAAAAGATGTGTTTGAGAATGATTAATTAAAAATGAGAATAACTCACTATAATATTTCGGTGGTCCCAGCCACCTTCATCAGAGTAGGAGAAGTCAGATATCAGGGTTTATCTTTACTGGTTACGAGATATACTTGACGATTAAAAGAAATATTAAGGATTAAATAGGTCAGTTCATAATTATGACGGTTGGAGTCAACCAGATTGCGTACTCTTGTGACACTCTAATTAGACCTGACTTTAAATAATTTATGTATTTCAAGTAATCATATCTACATGCCGTATTATTTTGATGACCATGACTGTCTTTATCAAATTTCTTTAATTTTCTCCCCACAGATATTGGATTTAATGCTTCCAGTCACTCAGTTATTCCTTTTTACTTTCTTTATTTATTTAAATTTCAAAAATTATTAAATTAGGTACGATGCGGGCTGCCATTTGGTTTTCACGCTAGTTAACGAAAATAACCAAAGATGAATTGAAATAATTCGGTGAAAACAAAAGAATACTTTGAAAATTAGCATGAACATACACAAAAACTGCACAATAATGGGACACGGATTCTAATAAAGTCCAATTTTAAATATCGTTTATCACGGAGTTACTAATTCGAGATGGCAATGAAAAATAAAAATATAAGAAATTACATTTTTGTTTCAAACTCATGGCAATCATTCAGGACAAAATCACCGCTAAAAAAGATCAACTAATTGTAAAAAGGTAATAAAATCGCCATATTTTCTTTCTGCGCTTTCTAGGGCGCAGTTGTAGTAACGAAAATTACAGCGAAAGTATTTGAATCTACAATGGACCATACGTCAAAAGATGTAGAAACTCAAGTTACTTAACCATGTAAAGACCTTCATGTGCGGAATAAAAAGTTTTCTACCGGCAGGAAACCGGAAGCGTGTTCGGCTGATAGGGAAGGTAACACTCTGGTTGGGAATTTCCAGAAGTCTGCTCAGGAGAACTCTTAAATTTTTTCAAAAGAGGTTGGGCTTTAAATGAAAAAAAAAGAAGAAAGAGATTAGGTACGAAAAAAGCGAGATTACAAGCTTTCCTTTGTTTGCAGCGCGGCATGAGGTGAGTAGGGAAGCGAATTCAAGATGACTTGAATGAAAATAAACCAGATAGGCTACGAAGGGCCGATATAGCAACCGTACAAAAGACGGAGACGACTGAAATCCCACTTAGACAATCGATTCCCGGCGTGAATTAAGAATAGAACGCTATCGTATAAATTCCGTTGGAGCTGCCGCAGTTGGCAAAAATTCGCTCTTGAATCCATTTTCTAGCCACATTAAAAATTCGCTCGTTTTCTCAAGATAAATGAAAATGAACACTTCACAGAATATTTTTCAATTATGATTTGGAAGAAATATCAAATTACATGTAAAAGTTAAGTGAAATGCTCCATAATATAAAGAAAGCATAATATAAAGTTAATATAGACCATGTGTAAATGTCCAAAATCACATTTTGTCTTCCACGTTATACGATATTCTTCTTTCGGACAGAAGAACGTATATGTTTGCGAATCCCAGCCGACAGAATCGGCGAAGGAAGAAACACTGTGTTAACATAGGAATGGCGATTCGGTTTCAAAGATGTTCTTATAAAAGAATACACATTTACCAGAGAAACGCGAATAATGATTCAAGTAATGGAATTCCATAGAATATATTGTCGAAAAACACGAATAAAATTTAAAAAAAAACGCATTGCAGAGTTCCTATCATATTAAAATTTGACTTCCTTCAAAAATTGTGTGCGTCAATTAAATGAGCAAAAGTTGCTGTACCTAAACTACATATTATTTAAAAGTCTTGAGACCATCCGGTTGAGCCAAATGTGTTGGGTTCGTGTGTGACTTCGGATGCTGATACTGTATTAGTGGGTACGCATAGGAACCTTTAAAAAAGTTTATTCGACGCGTGAAACAACTCCAACCACTGGTTCTGGAAAGAAAAAAACCAATGTCAAAATAGAAATATTGAAAACATAATTTATAATATTTTATTCATCCTTAGACACGGTATGAAAGCAAAGAAAAATTCAGTGGGTCTACGGGGAAGGCTTTAGTGTGACCACCGTAAGATTAGCAGTCTATCGGAAGTCTGATAACGAAAGGCGGTCGAGATTAAACGCAGATTTTCGAGTGAGCGCCTACGTCACGCGTGTTTTCACGATTTACTTAACCACGCTTTGCGCCTGCGCCGAGAACACGCTTCATCAATCTACGTAGTCACCTGGCCGAAGCAATCAGCTCGCCTGAGTCGATGGCCGCAGGCTTTGACTCGCAGCGCCGACTCGCGGCTAATTCCATTAACGCCGATCGCGTGAGCGTAATGACTTTTAAGTGTAGCCCAGTTGACCCGGAAAATATTTTTATAAGTCAAACGGTCAAGGGGTGCAAAAATAGTGAACCAAAAATACAGTTAACTCAGTAAAGCAATGAAACCCTGAACCTATTTTTTTCCCTTAGACATTAGTTCCCATGTCGGTGGCAAGGTTTCACATACGACCAATATCAACGTTTCCTCAGGTTTAAAAAAATAATATTAAATAAATATCCATGAATACATCGTTTAATAAAATAATATAGTGTAATGATTTCATTTTATTAAATGAAAATCATTATATACCATCTTACTGGGCAGTCGTAAACTTAGTAAGGTCATGTAAGGCTAAAACCTCCTCTAACTTCAGCATTATCCATGTCAATTTCACGCACTCAATGCAGAGTAACCAGTGTCTTTCCCTATGGCTCCATCCAATTTGCCCAAAAGTTTTAGCGACCAGAAAAATTGTGCCGCTTGATTTTAGGCTCTTGAATTTTTAAAGGTATACTTAGGGATTTGAACAGGAGGAATTTCAATTCATTAAATAGCGCGCCACTTAAGCATTATTCCTAAGTAAATGTACACACACACACACACACACACACACACACACACACACACATATATATATATATATATATATATATATATATATATATATATATTAATATATATATACGTATACATATAGAAAAAATATATTGATAAATCAATAGATTTTTCATTTTAATGCTCTATTCACAAAGTGCGAGTTTGACATCGTTATACGACATCGATTATTATTAGCAAATTAATGGCATGGAAATTAAAAGCTAATTCGTTTTACTTGCCGCCAAAATGAAACTGATACCATAAAATCATACCTTCGCAATTTGAATTCAACAGATAATCCGCGGATATCGGGTGTTTCGTTCGTGGGATTATTCGTCAAATGTACGCCATAGCAATCATTGTACATGAACCCTAGGGTTGGTTTGATGAGTGAGGACGGAGCATGCATCGCATTGCACCAAACGCGCGGCGAGTGGAATTCACACATTGAGGCTAAAGGCACTACTCCTTTCATTTTGTCGCCTGCTCTTTCCCAGGAAGATGTGATTCTCAGATAATCACACGGCACGGAGTTAGCTGTGATATTTTCAACACATTTACCTACACAATCTTAGTGTACTATATCATACAGTCGGGGGTATAAAGTGACTATTTTTGCAGATTTAACCGTAACAATTCACAACTGCAGGTGAGATAGTAAAACTACGCTCCATTAATCAGGCTCATCACCTTCATAAACATCTTCGAGCATATTGCGTCAACATCACCCGTAAGCATGAGAGGCTCTAAGAAATTCCTAAATTATTTGGAAGATTGAATTTGAAAATTCATTTTTCAGTCGGCGCCCTTTCTCTCATGCAAGCTATTATATCATTCTGAAGTATGCAGACTCACTCAAATGCCGAAAGCAGTAATATTAATACCAAACTTTTCCACAAAAATCATAAAATAGAGGACGTGTTTTTTTAGTCTACTGGAAACATCTGATGTTGTATTACTTTAATCGTTACAAAAAACAAGAGTCAAATTCGCTTGCGACATTCTTTCGCTTACTATGAATGTTATGACGCACTTACCTTCCAATAGGGACATAAAAATTCTTTCTACAATTCAAAAAGAAGAAAATAAGTATAAATACTCACTAAACAGAATGATTCCTTTATTATAACTTAGTAGGGAAGTGACAAGATTGAAAGTCAAATCAGAAATGAGTACAGAAAAAATGTTCGTGATATGGCTAATAAAATATGATAATAACCTTAGTCTATAGATCAAAGAAAACGGGCATACCAATTTCTAGACTCGCCTCCCTAAAATTGCCGAAAAATTAACATCTATTATTTTCCATTAATCGATATTCCAATGGAAATAGAAATCAATGTCAAATCGCACAGTAACGAATGCTGATGTCGTGCTGTTATCGCTTTTTTTTAAGGTAATCTACCGGTTAAGGTAGGTTTTTGGATGGACACAACTACCAAACAAATATTTTATTACTCCTAACAAAACACAAAATCCATCATCCTACTCTATATCAGGTCCCTCTTCATCTCTGCGTACTTTCTTCCTCCCTTCATCCCGTCCAACATCCCTATCCTGTTCCTTCCCTTTCCTCTTTTGCCCAACATTCTACCCTCTATCACAGTCTTCAACATCCCACTGCCGGTCAACACCCCCTTCATCCACTTTTCCTGCCTCCATAGGATTGCTCCCAACAAACCCCTCTCTTCGCCCACCATACCAAGTACTTCCTCATTTGTTTTCTTCTCTGTCCATTTCACCTTCTCCATTCTTCTCCACACCCACATTTCAAAAGCCTCCAAACTACGTCTATCCTCCTGCTTCAATGACCACGTTTCCGCACCGTACATAGCTACGCTCCATATCAAAGTTTTTACGAGTCTTTTCTTAACATCCTTACCCAAAGACCGCGTCATCAACTCCCTCCTCCTTGTGAAAGCCGCTTGTTGCCCCTTGTGTTATCGCTTTATATATCTAAAATTCTTTCATGTTACCTAATTGCTATATCAGTCAGTCTAGTGTTGTAAAGTAGTCGAATGGAGTTGTCAAAGGCTCGAGGAGGTCGTACATGTCGTTTGTACTAAAGAATTCTATTCACTCAAATGACAGACCTGTTTCTTGCCTTATATCAGCGAAGGAAATTTAAATGCCCAATATTGTTTTCAATCTAAACGGAACCAGTCAAGGGAGACGTGAAATTGAGAGAGTTAGAAATTGAGTAAAAAATGTAGACGAATGGGCCAAAAAGGTATTGCTGTGTTTCAATTATACGAGTCAAAGTTGAATGAAAATTATCATCAAACTCAATACATTTACTAGTGGAATACTATAATTAATGGTTAAGCTAACCATAGGTGAATTGTATTTAGATGGAAACTGAATAAAATTACAAAACGCAGTTCTTCTAAGGAGGCTCTGCTTTCATCAAGAATATATTCATTGCATAAATTCCTCTCAATGCCGTCCACACTTCATCGTTTTCCCCTCCCCATATCGCTACTGTACTCACAGGCCAGATGTTTAAACTATACGACGCTAACACATGGCAAAGTTCCCGATATTTTTCATTTAATCTGTCTTTACTATTAGTTGAATTTTTCTTTAGATGCTACTTAATCTAACGTAATAGGCCCAACGAAGTCCTTTCTGAAAAGCTCATTTCCATCTAAAGACGAGCCGAAAAGATCTTCCAAGATATTCATACCCATTTTCTAATGTTAAATGTCACCACCTAAGTTCTCGAGATCTTCTTTATTTATTTTCTTTTACTTTGGTTTATTTTCATCCAACATATCAAGTTAAACTTCACCGTACTCAGTAAAGACTGAAATACCTTCACGGATTTATTAATTGGATATTTCGCGAATCTTACTGAATCAGTACCCCAACAACATCGCACCCCTAACCCTTCCTATACATTACTAACCACTTTCTCAGGGTACACAGTGAATAGAATGGATTAAAATTATCAATTTATCAACCCTCGGTGGTATCGATAGCATTCCGAATTCTGATTCTCCAACTTGTGCAGTATTAGTCAAATAAAGGTGTCGAATATTTCGAAGGCTTATCCCTCCAATTTCTTCCAAACATCCGCAATAAGCACAAGGACATTGTGCACTCTCTCTAACTATGCTCAAGGCTCTCTTTCAATTAAATATTCATCTAGAAATCCAGAAGGTTAGCGACGAAATCACTGTAAGTTGTAATTTTAAGAAAATAATGGCGATGATAAGGCTAAAACGGTTTTAACGCATACTTCATTCCTCCCTTCGTTTCATCCAACATCTCTATCCTATTCCTGACCTTTCCTCGTTTCCCTAACATTCTTCCTTCATAATCATCAATATCCCACTGCCGATCAATATAATTTACATCCATTTATAATAGTTAGCCTTGTGTAAATTATCTCCAAAGGAGATTTGAAAACTTCATATTGTCATAGAAAATACATACATGCCCATTTGCATTGCATTTTGTTCATTCAACTTAGTC